>NC_045162.1:5947167-6129667 GCF_900700415.2 Clupea harengus | reverse complement strand
CCCTGGACCTGCTGTTGCTCTGGTTTGGACGGAGTTAGGGGCCAATGGCCAGACACCATGGTCAGTCGTGGGTCCAGAATTTTAATGAAGTTGTCCACAACTGTGAAAGTAGTGACACTGCTTGACAATATGGGTTAAGGGCATAAAACACAATTTTCACAATAATCTGAATTTCATATCAAGACTTCCAGTACATGTAAGTACATATTTACAGTACATATCAACGTTAGATGTGCTGCCTGCTGTTTGTTTTTTTTAGTTTTTTTTTAATGAAATATTCCTGTATTCTATAGATCATGTTTCTCTGAGTTTTGCTTCCTTTCTTTACATCTGAGGTCCGACAAAATGACAAAAAGTCAATTAAAGTATCGAATCACCTGAAAACAAAGAGTGGAGATTCACAGACTGCACACAAATACTGGAGGAAAGTATCTTGACACACATCATTACTGATGATCTATTGGCAGTTTTATTCTCGTCATTAAAAACTACAACTTCATTGACCTCAATCAATGCCATCTAGCAAGCCCTAACATTTCATTTTGACAACATTACAAGACAATAATACTGACGTCCCGACTTTGATTCCAGCTCTTTCAGATATAGTCCTTGTGTCAAGTTGGTATACCTATTTCTCATTTGCCAAGCTTATATTCGTGCATGAAATGCTCATTTATTCCCTTCTAAGTCACTTTAGATCAAAACCCCATCTGTCACTTGCTTAAACCTAAAGATGTAAGTACCATAATCTGCCACTCTGTGAATGAATGTGCTTACTCGGGCAAAAAAAAAGCCTCAGAAAAGGCTATAAGCAGAGCTGAAGACAACTACTTATTAACACACGTATCGCTAAGATCACAAATATTTAATTTAACTTTAATGAAAATAAATAACCATCCATCCATCCATCCAACACATCCATCTGTTAAGTAATCAAATGGTATGAGCAACCTCAGTTTTGCTCATATCTACAGTTGCCACACTATCACAGACACACACACAGTGACCTCAGAAGAGATGAAGCAAGTTGTAAAAATGATTTATAGGTCCCTTCACTACTGGATATTGCCCGAGCTAATGTCGCTCAGGATAGCATGTATTGTTTGGTTTTCATGCCGTCTTATTACTATGCGATATGAAGTTCTCTGACCTTTGCATTTTTCATAACCGACTTGAAGTCAGCCATCCTCCTCTCCCCTTGCCGTCTCTTGCCTCACGCCGCCCACCTTCAATTTATTAGATGCCATCTCTGACCTCGGCGTTGACCCCAACCTTAAATACATTTCAATGAAGCCAACAAATTGATTTGGCAGATAAATCACAGCTTACCGAATGCTGGCGGCGAAAAGAAGGTCAAAGTCATGTAAGGGATAGAAATAGAATTAGAGGTAGTGAGCGCCGATGAGAGGTGCCAGCATCAATGTAGCATGTAATGTCCAGACCTCTGCAGCTCCGGTCCACGCACTTTTGGTTTGATGCACACAAAACATCAGGTGAGTGTTACCTCAGAAAGGGAAAAATGAAAACGACAAGCAGACTCTGATCAATTTAGGAAACATGAAGTATTGTACATCTGCATACGAAGATTATGTTCAGAATGCAGGAAGTGTTTATAAATAAGAAATGTTGTGTTTGATACGAAATGCATTAAATGTAGGTAGAAATCATTCAAAAGTATGTGTACTTAATAAAATGCATCTTGTTTTTGAAGCTACTTAAGAGGTGTGGATGGATTAGTGAATGGAGCTTCTCTGGATGATTTCCTTTGTAGCTGATGCAGGGGGTTGGGGACAGCTAGTAGTTAATTTGATTTGTCTAACCAATCAAGCAATAGAGCGGCTTTTCCGTGACCTGTGCACTCCGGGCTTTCCAGTCGGCTGGTCGGGGTTGCCACCTTCACTTGACCCCTCGCCCCGTATGGTAATTCCCCCCCCGTCATGTGAGGGCACGGGGGGCCACACAGAGAGTTCTCAAGGCCGATGTCTGCTCCGCTTCCCATCTCTCCTGGCCATCAGTCTGTCTGACCATCCGTTCACCCCTTCGTCTCCGGTCATCCCGATATCTCTCTCTCTGTATCAATTATCTGATTGCCCTGTGGGGGATATCGCAGAGAAACTGCGTCAGCTGTGGTCTGCCTCTTAATTAGTGATGCCCCAGGGCCACAATTCACGTGGGTCACCTGATGTAACATGTTTCTATAAGCAAGTCATTGATCATGGCAAAAGAAACAGTGCATCTGAGCATTTTAAACGACCTCTTCTCAACTTTTCATAACAGCCAGTGAAATGTGTGGGTGCGTTCATGGGTTTGTATGCGTGTTCCACGTGCTCTGATGAGAGAGTTGGAACTGCGGTCAGCTTCTGTTCGGGGTCGGATTGGTGAAGGCTGGGGAGATGGGGGGGTGGGGGTGGGGGGGATCCCTCTCAAGTCACAGCTGGGGGGATTACTGCAGCTTCCTGTCCTGTGGCTGACCTCCAAAGCCAGCCCAGATGTCCCCCTCAGCACAAAGAACTCAGGTGACACGTCTTATCTTGAGGAGCTCTCTGCCTCTGGCGTCTGAGGGGGCAGCTCCGTCTCTGATGTGCGTCGTCCCGATCGCCCTCCTTGAGGTGCTGAGAGGGGCTCTTAAAAGCGCCGTGATGCAGTTAATGACAAGGGTTTCACTGTTGACCTTATGTGTGCTAAAAAAAGAGAGGTTCCGTTCGGGAACGGTGGCCGCCGGTCTTTAGCGGAAACTGTTTCCAGGGTTCTCACAGGCAGCTCTGCTACCACACAGAGAGAGCACCAGGCTGGGTGATGGCCACCCAAATGGAACCCCATTGATCGGGGCTGGAGCCGTCCGAGAAATAGGGAGGATTATGTGCCATTCAGGGTCAGATTTGGTGCTTAACTTTTTTTTTATCCAGGGCAGCTTTCACTTCTCAAGCACATCCGAGGCAGCCACAGAAGGCAGGAAGGGGACACTCACTGTGTACCCTCTCATCGGTAGAGGTGTCTATTTTAGCCATGAATGCTGACAAAGGAAATTTAACCATGAGGTGATTACAGACAGATGTTAAGTTTCGACTTATTCCTTCTCCTCAAAATGACTTCAACTAACATTGCTGTCATTCCTGATCCCGTTTTCCTACTTCATCTTTCTTTTTGTTGCTAGTCAAATTCTCTTCATTCTTGTTTTTTAAAAACCAAAACTGCATCCTTCACATTTCTTTGTCCCTCTCAATCTGCCATATTTTTCACCCTCTACAACTGAACTTATGCCATCATTCTATCTTCCCATTCTTCAGCGACTATTCTATCTCTCTCTCTCTCTATTTCTCTCTCTTTCCCTTTCTCTCTCTACAAGGCTGTCAGAGTTTTTTTGGTGAGCAGTGAACTGTGAAATCGCACAAATTGCTGTTGCTTTACGTCTGGCCCAGTGACAGAGGGAGAGAAAGAGAAGGGAGTGAGAGAAAGAGAAAGAGAGAAAGAGGAGAGAGAGGGGGAGATTTTCTGCTCCAACACTTCTGAGCCTTTGCTGCCCCCCTTAATCAGACACATAGACACACAAGCACACGCACAGCTGCAATAATGCACCCTCCCTCCCACCAATCCACTGCCACCTCCTCTCCTCGTGCCCCCCCCCCCCCCCCCCCCCCTTTCTCTAAGACACCTCCATCACTTTGCTTTAGAATCCGGGTCACTTCACCGAACAACTTGGCAAAGCAGCCTCAAGAGTGATAAAAACCTGCCGACCTGTGAGAGAGCTGATAAAAAAAACACACACATATACATACACACACAAACGGACACACACACACACACACACACACACACACACAACTATTGCAAACATGTCACAGAACAGCACTGTGAAAAGTGGCGATGCACACACACAGACACACACGCACAGACACATAAACAACCACTGCAAACATGTCACAGAACAGCACTGCAAAAGGTGGAAATGCTGTTGTGCTTGTTCCTTGCGTGACTTTTTGCCTCACAGCCACATCGATGTGGGAATTTTACTTTCAAACTGGCTGCACATCTCAGAAGAGTTTCATAACAGTATTTTGGTTGGGGGAGGAGGCTTGCTTAATATAACACAATAGTTACAAATCATTGTTACTCTACACTGACATGGGAGCTGTTTCAAGAGAGAAATCATTCCATGCCTTTACAGTAAGTCTTATCGATTTACATATCTTCAGAGTTGTTGATGGTTAAATGGGTAACTGTCTTCCTGAACGAAGGTTCAGTTGGTAACTGTATGTCACCCTCTTGTGGTATATTACTGACACTGCAAGATAATGAGCGCTGCAATCTGATCAAACATTATGGCATTAATCGTTCTCGCACATTTGCATATCTTGTTGTGGACATGAAGTGGGAGTGAAAGCATAATTTCAAAAATATTGTCAAGTTATCATAATAATTTAATGTAAGAAAATATACACACGTGTGTCTAAGACTACCACTATAAGATAAATGTGTATGTAACTCTGCTACATTCATTCCACTTGGTATGTTCTAATGGGAGAAGGTGCAACCAACAGGAAGGACCCATTAACTTTTTAGTGCTTTGTTTGAAATGCAAGGGCTTTGCATTTAATCACAATGGGCCTTTTAGACATCTTGACAGCTTCATTGTGCAGATTAGCCAGTATGACACCAGTCATCTGAGATGGAAGGGTTCATCCAACATAATGGAGGGAGCAAATACATCAGCAATATACGTGAGTTAAAACCATGGTTTGTTTGGCAAAATGGTAGCCACAGGCCTTGCTGACCTGGCTTGGTTGGCAAAAGATTAGGGCTGTAAAATGTGGGAAAACAACAGGGCACTGACCCACGCCTTATGGAGAGGAACAGTCACTAAACTGACCTTGTCTGCATCCATCATGGTTGGCAGGACACAGCCACCACCATCTAGACAGGCATGTCACAGCAAAGGCCTGAGCAAACATGTCCCTAAACTTCAGACTCTCGGTAATTAGATTGCCCTCATGTCGTCAACTAGGCCCTGACATGCAGTCTTCTTGTCAAACATGTGAGGGGACACTACTATTGCGGGACTGAATGAAGGGCAGTCACCACAGCACAGGCCTCATGCATGCTATGCAGGTACAAGCTCTTTGGAGATGAGGTGCTGTAGGGTGCCAGTACAACAACAGAACACAGATCAGTTAGGTGAACAGACTGTGGCCAACAGTACAGAGGAGGAGATCATCTTGTGATACAAGGTCAGGCTGTGAAAAGTAGGAAGAGCAGTACCAATCTGGAGCTATAACATCCAACAGCTCCTAAACTCCAGACATTCCTGTGAAAAAGTCCTCCTGCTCACGTTCAAGCTTTAAGGATAAAGTGAATGGCTACTTCCAAACGTGCGTCTCCCTAGTAGACAGGAAAACAGTCTAATTAGAAAATCTGCTAACTGGATGGTCCTCGAAGCAGAATGTTACAGACGGACGAGAAGAACTAGTCTGACAGCTGGCTGCACAGACACCAATGTTATTTGCTCAGCTCAGAGGATGTCTTGTTTGGGTGGAAATTAGTTTAGAAGCTCGCTGTCTACCCTACTACAGTTGGAACGAGACGTCGTTTGTGTTTCAACGTTTGGCTTATGACTTCATCCGGGAATCGGATCTGTGAATATCTTTCCATCATACCGACGTTCTCTCGATTGTGTGAAAACCGTGCCTACTGTTTTTATATTTGAGGCCAATCTCAAAATAAAATTCTAAGAACGTCTCCCACTGACCCGGAAGTACATTGGGTTAAATGGAACAAAATTCTTCCTAAATGAAAAAAAAACTTTTCTACATAAATGAAAAACAAAATCCTTTCTAAATGAAAAACGCAAAAGTACGTCTTTTTTTCAACCAGCGATTTCTTTTCGCTCACTGTCCCTTGCGGGGCTCCGTAGTTCTGTACCATAGCGCATGTTAACTGACGCTGAAACGTTCGCGATGAACACCAAAATACTTCTTCGGGGAAGTACATGAAACAATGGTAAGTGTTAGTGCACTGTTATACATTTAAAAGCCAACATGAAACTCGTTGTCAGATTATGTTTGACTAGCTAATTAGCTACATGATATGTTATTAAGATTGTGTGTTAAACTGAGCTGGACGCACCTATCCGGTTTCTATCCAACTGAATAATCCAGACAGTAGTAAAAGAGCGAGTAATCTTAACATGATGGCTAGCCATCCTAGTTAGCTAACAGTAGAATCTTTGTAACAGAAGTGTATCAACGCAGACAGCTGTGCAAGGTCGTACCTGTGCATGTAAAACCAGAAAACTAGGGTTTCTGATATACGTTAAGGAATTTAAAGGTAACATTAGGCTTGTTTGTTAGGTGCGTTTATGTGGTTCTGCAACAGTCATTTGCGTACAGCGGTTTATCAGTTCTTCATCCAACACGAAAATGGAATGCTATGATGGAGATGGACGATGCAGACCATCCTCGTGGGGGCACGTTTGATTTGGAGATGGGTGACAAGTTGAGGTATCGCTAGCTGAACAGTAAAAATAGCTTCACAGCCATAGTCACACATTGATATAGCCTAACCACAGTTTATTTGTATGTTGTACATATGTATTGGTGTGTAGGTTTGTGTGTGTGTGTGAGAGAGAGAAAGAGAAAGAGAGGTATATCTTTTCTCGAATGCTTTTGCACGTTGAATGTAAGAAAGATTGACTATGTTGCAATATATCTAAGATATATATATATATATATATAGTCTAAGAAGTAGATGTAGGTGTGACATGACAAAGAGCGAGGGTAGGTAGGCTGGAGGTTCTGAAACTGGTACATCCAAAGCCTCATACTAAACCTACGTCGAACAGTTATATCTCCATCAGTAGATAGCCTAGTGCATGACATGGCTTGACATGATGGTACTTGACCTGATAGAAGGTGACAAGGGCCTAGAGTAGATACGGCTTGAGCTAAAACTGGGGCAGATGAACCCAAACTGGCGCTGTCAGGGATTTGTTTGTGTGGTAGAATAAGCATTTATAGTACATGTTTCTGTGTTGTGTACTATCACTGTTCCTTTTATTTGTCCAAAAGAATGCGAACATCTGTCTCGCAGCACCAGCTAGTTTGCCAGCTTAAATATTGTTGCATTGTGTTGGTGTTGACATGTTGTCTTGTGATCTGAAAATAAGCCTTGTCCACATACTATTGAGCTATTCAGAATCCTGCTCAAAGAAAACCTTAACCGTTTTTCTTTTTTGAAGTTTGTTCATCTTTGTGACTTGATAAAATTCTTGGTTTACTCAGAACAGTTATCTAGCTAAGGTAGAAATCTTGTTTTATTTCCAAGTATCACCTGTAGCATCTTCACCGAAGGTCTATACCAGGGCTCTTCAATTAGTTTGGACCTGGGGCCGGTTCTTTAAACTGAGGCAAAGTCAGGGGCCGGAGGATATGAGTAATCACGGTAACAAATAAACAAATTACAACATACTGAAGGAGTGAATATTTAAGATTAAACTGATTTGAGTAACAGGCAGAATCAAATGTATCTCCACCAACAAAGTGCATTGCATGGAACTGAATAGAATTGTAACAACTTAAAAGTGCTTGGTATTGTATCAAGGAAATGGGTTTCAAATTTCATCACTTAGTTCAGGTGAACTGTATCAGTTGTTTAGAATTTCATTAATTGAACTGGCAAACAACTTCCAAGTGCACCAATCTTTTGTTTTACTATTCTGCCCCCGCTTCTGTGTGTGTGGCATGGTCACTCTAGCCTTGCCATTGGCTTGGCAGATAGATAACAGTTTCCCCAAGAGAAAGTCTGAAGCTTGAAGTTATTTTCAAACCTTTACTTAGGAAGCACTGTAAAACTGAGCAGACTTACAGAATACATCTTAGTCATCTCATCTCGTTACATTCGATTCTAAAAACAATCACTTAGCATTGCATGTTTAAACTACGTTAGCTTAATGCGAACTTATAGGGGAAATTCCATAGAGACCGCGCTAGCGATTAGCATATTCATCAAAGTAAACAATTCGAACAAACTTCGGTTCATTACAAGTGGTTTCCACAAGAAGTAATGTTTCTAAGTAATAACTGATCAACTATTTAAGAAAACACTTACAGGCAAACGTTTTCTGGCCATATATATCAGAGTAGGAAAAAATATACCGCCACCTATACGGGTGCATACCGCCACATATACGGCTGAATACCGCCACCTACTGCACGTGAGTGTACAATTAGCCATAGTCACAAACTGAATGATGCTACCGGAGCACACTCCGGGGGCCAGTCCAAAGCAGCCCGAGGGCCGGATCCGGCCCCAGGGCCGCCTATTGAAGAGCTCTGGTCTATACCATGGAGTTTCCCAAGTTCAGGGCCTATATCAGAGGCTAGATGATGCAGAAATCCCTCCTCATGCAAGTTCCTCATGCTATTTCCAAATGTAGGCTATGCAGACAAATTTACTGTATTGGTACAAATTGTCACATTCTGTCTCTCTCTTCTTTTTTTTTTCACTTGAGCTCAGTGGGAATTGTTGTTTTGTCTTAACCCAGCAATGAGAAGTCAGATTGGTCAGTGTCATACTGGCATTCTTTAATCCACAGATCTCTACTCCAAGTCTGACATCCAGACAGCATGGCAACACAATGAAGCAGCATCAGTTAGACCCAGCCCCTGAAAATTGTCTTCATCAAACCAGCTAACTCCGCTAGGCCATTTCACGGTACCCAGACATGGACCCAGGCATTGGCATCCGGGCTCACGTGGACCTCTCGACGGTGAAGGAGGACCCTCACCACAGTAGCCCATTGAATAACCGGCACCGGCTGAACGTGAAGAAGCCCTGTGGTGCACAACACAGCAATTCTCTGTGGCATGTTCCGGAGAAGGTGACTCAGGAACATCAGTGCTCCACCCAACATAGAGACGCCGTCTTTGGGTCAGAAGACGCCGAAAGCCATTTCATCCAGGAAGATGGGAAACTGGGCTCTGTGTCAAACCTTAAAAGTAAGTTTTAAATGTTCACTTTTAATAGAGTAATTATGTGACTGGGAGTTGGTATTTCCTCTCATACAGTAAAGTTGTAATTGCAGTGAAGTTGTGTTATTTCATGTGCAACTGTGTTGGTTCCAGAAAGGTTGATGGACAGAGAGAGGCAGCGGCGTCACCGGGAGAGGATCCGTGCGGACCCAGAGAAGCAGCAGGCACACCGTGAGAGGGAGAGACAAAGGTACGACACAGCAGGATAACGCGACCTGCTAGTGACCACAATCTACATGTACAATCAATACATACACCTCTATGCGATCGCCAGAGTCATTATTAGACAACAGTTTAGGGGTGTTACAGAATCCCACACAATGATATTTGCTGGGGGAGAAACAAGTACTGGTTGTACTATACTATACTAAATTATATACAGTTAATGAAGATAACTCATCCATACATTATGTACAACATTATGATAGTTATGGTATACATTCGTAATTTGATGTTTGTGTAAAAACTTTGGACACTTTATGTATATTTAGCCATTTCATGTCACCTATATACTTTGTATTGAGTTGCGACACCACCTTCCCCACAGTATTCGTTAATCTTGCGTGCTCTTATAATGTGCCCCTTCAGGTACCAACGCAGGAAGAGTATGGTCAGTGCTGTACCAGAGCAGATGCCATCAGAATCCCAGAGCCATGGCCTGAGTGACTCAGAGTATCAGACAGAGCCAACCACGGAGGATCACGATCATCCAAAGCACTATGCCTTTCCAGACATTTCCCAGAATTTGGATACGGAAACGGGCAGGATGGCTCACATGGACAGCATGGTGATGAAATGGCCCACTCCTGAGGCAGATGTTGTTGACTTCAGGCGGCAGATCAAAGAGATGAACCCGGCCAGCCGTCTGTCGCATGTTACGGAAAAAGAGACTCAGGAACACGTATTCTCTACCCAACACAGAGGCGCCGTGTTTGGGTCACAGGATGTCGGCTGTTATTTTGTACAACAAAATGGGGAACTGTGTTCACTTTCGAGGCTTAAAAGTATATCCTTGTGTACTACTTATGATATTTGTAAAATTGTTGCATTATTTGGATGATCACACCACTTCTGGTGCATTGAGAAAATGTCTGTCTGTAGGTATATATTTATTTACATAATTGTCTCTGTATGTATCTATTTTAGAGAGGTTGATGGACCGAGAGCGACAGCGACGCTACAGGGAAAGGATCCGATCCAACCCTATGAAGCAATCGGACGACGAGAAGGAAAGACGAAGGTAATAGAATGGAACAGACAGTGGTGCATTGACCCTTTAATCAGTTATTTTTCACTATGCTCTTGGTTTTTGCTGCCCAGCTGACTTTACCACACCATGATAACATATGTGAAGGCAATTTCATAATTAAATCTGAACAGCATGTGTGTGTACACATCAGAATAAATGCACACACACTAGGGCTGTCAAAATTGCTCAAAAATGACGTTCGAATATTCGCTTTAAAAAAAAACACATATATTCGAACATATTCGAATTTCTGGTTGCGCATTAGGCACGTCAATAACAGGACAAATTAATACAACGAGACATAACTACTTGTATAGGTAATTTATCTAAGTTTAAACATATTTAACAACATATTACCTACACAAAAATAAGTAAATTAACTAATGGCCAAGACCGCAGAGCTTGGCCTCTCGCTGGCACACACGCACTCTTTCTTTCTCCCTCTCTCTGCCTCTCCCGCACCGTCGCGCTCTCTGCGCATAGCGGTTTAAATGAACGACAACAAGGGATACGGTACCTCGGTTCCAGTGCTTCACAGAACTCCCTGAAGCCTATCCCATCCACCACACTGATCGGCCTCATGTCCTTGCATATGAACGAAATACATTTTTGCGTGCAGGCCTCCTGTCGTGCCGCAGGCAACGAACTTGTGACGGACGGCGCAAAATATGTATCCAGACGTGGCTGTTTCGCTGAAGTTACACATATTATGCCATATTCACTTGGATGCACATTTGTGAGATGTAGCCTCAAGTTGCTAGTTGTTGAATGGTAAGCTAACGCTAGCTTACATAGCTTACACACTACTTTATCTGTAGGCTCAACAAGTTTACAATCAACTGACCAAAATCCGAAATATTTCCAGACCTCACTCTTTAGATGTTTGGGGGTTACAATCACTTTCTCTGCTGCGGTCAAGCTGGATTCTGCACTTTCTGCATCTCGCAAGTCAACTGTCAGCAGTGACTCTGTGCCAGACAGTGCGACTCCTGTGACCTGTCCCTGATCTCAGGCGCACGCCCACCCGCAAAGCAGACAGTGCTGCCGCTGTTTTTTTTTTTGTTTTTTTTACATTCGAATATTAATTTTCACATTCGAAATTCTATTTTTAACAACTATTCGAATATATATTCGAATTTAGAATATTCGTTGACAGCCCTAACACACACACACATACACACACATACACCCATCTATTATTTGTCATATTACAATGCTTTCCTATTTCTTCAGTGCATTCAGTTGCATGTAATAAGTAACTAACCCAAACCCATAACCTTCCCATCTTCAGGTTCATGGACAGAGAGAGGCAGCGGCGTCGCAGGGAGAGGATGCGTTCTGAGCCTGACAAGCAGCAGGCTTATGCAGAGCGGGAGAGACAAAGGTACAGTACCAGTGAACTGCGTTGCCATGACATGATGCTGTAATCAGAATCAGAATCAGGTTTTATTGGCCAAGTAAGTTTGCACAAACAAGGAATTTGACTTGGTAAAGTGGCTCTCAGTGTGCTTACACAGAATATACATCACAACACAAAACAATACAAACAGTGCAACGGTCTAAGAAGTCTAAAAAAGTTTATACAAAACATCAAGAGTTACTGTCAGAGCCCAACTGGGTCCCTCATGCTAAGACTATTTGTGTGGTGCCATAGTAAGCTGGACATTTGTGTCATTTGAAATGGATGCTGACCTGTAATCGTTATTTAATAGCCGACTGGGAAATCGTCCTGGAAACCCACCGGCTAGCCCTTACCTGTAGTTGCTGAACGAAGTGCTTTGCTTGCCAGTGTTTTCCCTCTGTCAGTTACATACACAAAGTGAATTGGCAGCTTTGTTCAGGTTGTTGGACAGAGAACGGCAACGACGGTGCAGACAGAGGCTTCAAGCGGACCCTGTGAGGTGGCAAGCTTACCTGGAGAAGGAAAGGCACAGGTACACTCCACCACCAAACACCATCAACAACACAGAATGATGCATTGACATGAAGCTAAATGGCCAAATTGTTTCCGCTGTGTACATAAACGATAGCTTTTAATGTGTTCAGCATTTGGGAAATGCCATTAACTTCATATTTCAAACATCCAAACTTCATGTCTGTTGTGTGGATATTATCTTGATACAGTATTTGTCTTCATAGGTCCAGAGAGGCGGCCAGGAGAAGGCGCGCAAAAAAGTCCCTGGCCAAGGCCCTAACTGGCTGGATATCAGAGTGGGGTCAGGACAGCCTGTGAGACAGCAGGAGAAGATTAACTTTGACCTCTAATGATCCCCTCTGGCGAAGGGAGCGAGGAGTCGCCTAACCCAGCCTCATCTCAACCTCACCTGGCCATGACGCCAGAGACAGACTTGTTGGTGGGACGTTCATACCAGGCACTCGACCGAACTGACAGACAAAGACTCCATCACAGAGTTTCTTAGCAGTGCAACCCAGACACAAAACAGCCCTGCCCTGCTCAGGAGTTAATACTGCCAAAGATGATCGTCCTTTTTTCTTTCTTTGTGTTTTTTCTCGTCTTTGCTCTGAGGTGGGCTGTAGTTCTGAATCATTCTTCAGATGTGCTGACGTATTATTGAGGTGTTCTCAGATGTCTATTGTTTGCAGTTGAGGTGTCATTGGAATTTGTGATGTGCTCACGTTGAATTTGGTCTTTCAATGTCTTACTGGCAGAGAGGAGGTTTGTTTTGTCATGGAAAAAGGCGATGTCACATGTTCTCCTATGGGTTCTGGTGTTTGGCCAGAGGGGAATATGCATATGCCCACAAAGCACCAGATACGTATCAGGATTGATTCTCCTGTCTTTAGTGACGAAATATAATTGCTCACTATCTGGTTTTTTTTTTTTTATTGGTTATCAGAACTGTTGTCATCGACATTGCAAATAAATGTAGCTATTTGATGTGAAAGTTGATGTTTATGGATATTTCCTTGTATTGCATGTTTATCATGTCCTTTGGTTTCAGGCCATAGGAAAGGGGAAAAGACAAGAAATCAAGGTTTATGTGTAGTAAACTTTTAAGGCCTTGGCTATGACGTGTATCAGGTTTGAACAACCAAATGTATTACCCAAGTAGGTTTCCAAACTTGTTTTCTCAAAGTTCCTGGGGAAAAGCTGGCATGTAAAAGAAGTAGAGAGTAGAGTACAGAAGAGAATCTGGACAATGTGGATACATTGCTGTTAACTTTCTTGTGGTCTAAAAAATAAAGACAGGTAACACATCTTAACTGTCATTATTTATAACTAATGTCATAGGTGACAACGCTAATTGCTTTCCACCACAGCCGGGGTGTGCCAATAGGTGGCGGCAATGTGCCCCATGGCGTTTGAATCTCATACAGAAGAAGAAGTGCTATGGAGGAAAAAAATTGACGATTGACTGTACGATTAAACCACTAAATTCATGCCTATGTGGGAACCATTAGGACATATTTATCTAGCTGAATCCAAGAAAAATAGACTTGTGAAGTGGAATGTCATACGGACGACGCCAACATGAACTCAGAAGGGCATCAAATGTGTCTAATACGAAGTGAAGAGGAAGCTCGTGTTATTGAGATAGCGGTAAGAACAGCTGTACTGAGCGTGGTAGAAGTGATAAATGACATCAACAAAACCCGACTACATGAATATCAAAAGGAAGTTGCAGAAAAGGACAAAGAGAATGCACATCTCAAAGCAGAGGTCAACAAAGCGGTAAAAGAACTGGCGTTTCTGCGTCAGCTTGTGGGTTTTCGAGAACAAGGTGAAAGAAGTGTGCGAAACGCAAGCACTGGTACACAGGTATCAGGAAATAAATTGAGCGTGGAGACGTCTTGTTGTGTTGAAGACGGGACTGTGAATAAAGGCGTGACAACAGTCCAAAGCAGTGTAAAACAGTCCAAAAGTAAGTAACCCATACCCAGTGACCATGCGCACAACCTTATTTGCATAGCCTAGATTCACTGTTGTATTGATGTATCTAGGTACAAGTACAAAATGATGTCGGTACAACGCAATACAATTCAACAGCACCACAAACTGTTGAATCAGACGCTTTCTAAATTAATTTAATGCTGAATGCTGAATATTATAATCTTCATCAAGCTAAGATGTATTGCTGGATTGGTGTATTAGGCTGCAATAGTTTAAGCTCAGTGTTCCTAATAAACTGGCAACTGAGTGTATATTTTAATACACTTTACACTTCTAACACACTTACAGATGTAAGTAGAGAGCCATTAAGTGCAGCTGAAAGGCAAAGACGCTATCGCGCCCGCCGAGATGCAGATCCCAAAAGAAGGGCAAAATACCTTAAATAAGAGAAGAAGAAATGGATGACAGACAGGGAGCTGGGGAAAAAAAGACTCATGCATGAGTGCAGCTTGACAGAGCAGAGTTCAATGAGAAGGAGATGGGAATTAGCCAGGGCAAAGTGCAAGGCAGAAAAAGTTGCGATTGGCAGCCTTTCATCACCACCAGTGAGCCCAGTATCTCAACACACACATCGACAAGAAGCAGGTCCTTCCCCTTACTAATTCAAACTATGCATTAATGTATATGTCTGTAACATAATTGACATAATAACCAAAATGTTTAGAAGAATATAAAATATTAAAACGCACAGGTTGAGTAGGCACAATACAATTTTTGGTTTGAAAATCCACTGATTTTGTGGAATGACCCATAATCTTTATCCCAACAACCCCATTTAAACCAGAAACCTTTCAGCTATAAGTACTTATGATATATGTGTATTTGTTTTCCCCAGACTTATCTAATTCTGAATCGTCTTCATTCTCTTACCTCCGTTATAGGTCATAGTATTGATATCCAGATCGAATGTTCGAGTGAGGAGACCACTGCAGTTCAAGATGATTCCGCTGCAGGCTCTTCCAATCCAAATGGACATTTCTGCGCGCCATCAGAGTACTCAGAAGACTACACAGACTTTACTGCTGCAGTGAATTTCCCTGTGGTCAAAGAAGAGCCTCCTAGTAGGGACAGTGTTTACATCAAGTTTGAGGTGAAGGAGGAAAACCCGTGCACTGACCAAGACGACGACAGTTCGCCATCATGTCTTTTGGAGAGAGAGCCCCTGGAGAACTACCATTTCCATCACCATAGAGACAGTACGTTTGGAACCAGAACTATCAGTGCGTTTGGAACCAGAAGTATACCTTCTTACTATAGTTCTGGACCGTTCGACAGAAGACTGTCCTCTGTCTCCAGCTTTAAAAGTATATATTTTTTTTACAGTTGCAAAGGGGAGGGATTATATTTGGTATTTGTTCGGCATGACAAATGTGACAATTTAAGAAGTGTTTGTTTGTTTGTTTGATTGATTGATTGTTTGTTTGTTTGTTTGTTTTACTGTAGAGAGGTGTGATGATCGAGAGAGGCAGCGGCGTTACAGGGAGAGGATCCGTGCTGACCCAGAGAAACAGCAAGCTTACCTGGAGAGGGACAGACTCAGGTACTGTCCATTCGGACTTCAAACTTCAAACCGTCTGACCATATCCACAGCATTGTATTGTCCAGTACTGTACTGTTGTTGTCAGGCAGAATCATGTTCTATGCCACTCATGATGATGGGACAGTAGGAGAATGCAGATGGCCAATAAAATATTAATAAAATAAAATAATGAATTATTAAATGTATATGAATTAATAAAAGTAAATATTGGCTCTTTTTTTTATGTCAAAGCCTTTCCAAAAGTATTCCGGTCATTAGCTCTTTACTGTTCTCATGTCAGCTTAACCATGTACTGAAAAAGTGATCTGAAGAGCTTTAGCTCTGAAGCTGTTAGCTGCCATTGATTTAGACCTGTTCACTCCGTCAGATACCAGCAGAGGAAGAAGCTGATCTGTGACCTGCCGGAGCAGATCCAGACGCAGAAGAGAGCAGCGTGGAGAGAGGCGGCCAGGAGGAGCAGAGCCAAGAAGAAATCCCACCCCACCGACTGGCCAGAGCCTCTCTGACTAGCAGTTAGACAGGAAGAAATCCCACCTCTCCGATTGGACAGAGCCTCTCTGACTAGCAGTTAGACAGGAAGAAATCCCACCTCTCCGATTGGACAGAGCCTCTCTGACTAGCAGTTAGACAGGAAGAAATCCCACCTCTCCGATTGGACAGAACCTCTCTGACTAGCAGTTAGACAGGAAGAAATCCCACCTCTCCGATTGGACAGAGCCTCTCTGACTAGCAGTTAGACAGGAAGAAATCCCACCTCTCCGAATGGACAGAGCCTCTCTGACTAGCAGTTAGACAGGGGGCAGGTTGAGCCAGGACGCAAAAAGGACTACAGACACTCGATTTGTAGGCACATTTGATCGTTTGAGTGCTGCACTCTACACGCTACTGAATGCTGTGAAGACAGGGTGCAGTAGAGAGAAATGCCTTGGTTTTGTCAGTTGAAAGCCCCCTGATGTTCTTTGTTGTAATGACTGTTGATTGCTTGTGACGCTACTCTAACCTTAGGTTCTAATTATTCTGATGAAACAATTATTTCGGAGAGTAGAAGTCTTTCAGTAAGACAGAAAACAATTATCCACTGAAAGGAATGAAACTATTATTATTACTATTACTACTACTAGGGTAAATGGATCCACTGTTCCCAGCGATGCTTGACTGGTGTCCAGCAGCTACCTTTCCTAGGTATATTGGACAGTTTGAGGACCACACTCTAATCACTACTGATGGCAGTGAAGGCAGGGTGCAGTCAAGAACAGTTCCTCGGTTTGTGTCGTTTGAAAGTCCCCTGATCTTGTTTATTGTAATGACATATGTTGATATCCTGAATGTGGTGATACTGTAACTTAAATCTGTTTAGGTTTTAATTCTTCTGATGAAACAGTTCTTTAGAGAGTAGATGCCTTTCAGTAAGATGGCTTGTTCAATTATCCACTGAACAGTATGTTTACTGTTGTAGTGCGAATTTATTCATAGTGCCCAGTGATTTTTTTAATTTTTTTGTCTGGTCTCCAGCGGTTACCTTCGATATAGTCATTTTCTTTTCTTTCATCATGCCATATTTCTTGTATGGTTATGGAGACCTTGGTGTTCAGTTGTCAAACTGTCGTTTATGATGCATGAAGGTTGCATTTATAAATACAGACCCACGCAGTGTGAATAATGAATTACATTCCTAATTGATGCATCAAAAAAGTTTGATGGTCAATAGTGGAAGTCATGGTAGTCTATATTTCAATTTCTTCTTGAACTTAAAAAAAACCAACCACAGACATACAATTGTATAAAACATTTTTATTGAAATTTGATTGAAAATGATTTTATTGCCAAATGAGGCGACTGGCTACGGTGGAGAGGATGGCGACATGGGTTGGAGGAATGCTTTTCTGGAACAGCCCTTGAAGTGATGATTTAACACAATAAACAACATTTAATGCATTTTCTACCTCTTAGTCTATTGTATTCTGTAAAGCTGTTCAATCAATGTACAACCAAACAACAGTCACCTCTTACCTTTTCATGAAATGCAAAGTGCTTCCCACAACCGGCCCAGTCCGTGGTACTTGTAAGACACAGGCGTACTGGCTGGGTGTGCAGCCAACAGCAGGGCTGGGAGAGTGACTATCAACCAGCCCTGCTGCACCTGGTCATTTCTGGGGGTTATTCTGACGATGTTACAAAGATTGTTCCCTGGAGAAGGCCTTTAAGGAGAGGATAATTACAATGATTAACTGTTTGTTTGATACCCTGAACATCTTGCTAGTGTTTGATCTTTTTATATCATTTCTAAGTGTGGAAATCCTCTTACATACAGATTTCCTTTTAAAAAACGTAAGTTCCCAGATGAACCCACCAGATATGAGATGGTAGGTGCTGCCTGCTCCATGTACAGGGTGCCTTTTTCATGCTGAATTATAAACCCAGCCAGGTTAGGAGAGCCAGTGAAAGACCTCAAAGTCTCAATCAACCAACTCTGCTGAATCTCCTCAATTTCTGAAGGGTATTGTTTAGATGTTAGCTGCCCCTGTTTTGTGCTTGTGGACCTAATAGACCCCCATGCCAGTTCTTGTGGACATTTCTTGTCCAGGTGTTCTGAGGAGTATGAAAGAAATGCTGTTAGATGGCACGTTAAATAGCACGTTTTTTACACACATCTGGTTAAAGGAAAAAATGTATTATTAAGTACTTTTGAGTTATAATTGGCGTACAGTTTCCTCCTCTCTCTCCTTGCTGTCACCTAACCCTAGTTTGTGTCTTTGAGCCAGACGTGGCGGAGGATATCCTCCAGAACTGGCCGTTCGGTGGGGTTTTTCCTCAAACACCACTGAATAAGATCACGGCTCTCTGCACAAGTTACAGGTTTGGACAGGGGGGGCACAACAAAGTCATGTTAATTGTGCATGTCGACTACTTTTCTCCTAGGCTTATTTTTGCAGCTCAGCTTTGGGGGAAGTGATCTCTATAAATCTAAGGGCAGCTATGACCGTAACTCCAGAGAGCTCTTGTGCTGCCTCACCCCAGGATAGTTCCCTCCTGAACCGCAAAGGTCCAGAGACGATCTCCTCCTCGTCCACAAATGGCAGCTCGCCAGAGACCAGGAGATGGAGCAGCACTCCCAGGGACCAAACGGTGGCCTGGCGGCCCTCGTACTTGCCGTGCAACACCCACTCGGGTGGGCTAAACTCCTCCGTGCCTGCGAACGAGAGAGCAAGGGGATCAGAGATAGAGTAGAATCAGAAGAGACAGAGAATCAGATCAGGCAATAATTCTCCACTTTCACAACTGAATGCAGTTTCTGTTAAGCATACCAGCAAAGGCATCAAAGGGGCTCTCGCTCAAAAGGTCCCCGCAGCCAAAGTCAATCAGCTTTACAGACATGTTCTCCGTATTGACCAAAAGGTTCTCTGGCTTTATGTCGCGATGTAAAACCCCGCGGTCACGGCAGTGTTTCACGGCGAGGACCACCTGGCGCAAGATGTCCCTCGCCTGCTGCTCACTGAGGCGCCCCTGGACCTTTAGGCAGTAGTCAAATAAGTCCATGCAGGGTATGGGGCGCTCCAGGATGAGGACGAAGACGTCGGGCCCCTCGAACCACTCCAGAAGCTTGAGGATGTTGGAGCACTCTGGCAGCTCGGAGACCATGGTCATGAGGCCTACCTCCAGCGGGAGGTGTTTTCCGCTGCGTGGCTTAGAAGAAGGAGTCGAGGAAAATAGGAGAATTAAGATCAAACCTTTAAGGGGCGTCCCTCTCTACCTTCAAGAAGCACCTCAGGAGCACCTCCCTTCCTAACTGGCACCTTGACTAGTGCTTAACTTGCTCTTCAGCAGTTACATTCCTGCACTTCTTTTTCCTTTCTAGGTCGTTTTTCTATTTCTTATGTAAAGCAGTATTTGTTGTTACACCAGGTTTTTTTATTGCTCTTAGCTTGACTGTTCTCTCCCTTGTACGTCGCTTTGGACAGAAGTGTCTGCTAAATGTAAATGTAAATTGCAACTGGAGTTGCTGTCGGAATTAGAAGCAGAGCTGTTGGGATGTGAGTAATAACACGGGCTACTTAATTAATATACCTCAGGTATTTCATGTCAGAAGGGTACTGGGATGATAATAGGTTGACCTAAATGGATTTCATCAACATTTTAATGATTACTTACCATAATGATATAAGAGTCTCCTTTAGGTCCTCTGGGTATAATCTTGATGGCAACCTACAGGAAGTAGGAAAAGTAGCTATTTAACTTTTGCTGCAATGTACACCAGAAAGTTAAATGATTAATACAGGAACAGAAATGTTCCAAAAAACCAAGAGTTTAAGAGGGTCTCTCACTTGTGCTCCATCAGACTTTCTGGTCCCTGCATAAACAGAGCCACACCCTCCTTTACCAAGCAGTTCTGCAATTGTGTAGCAGGACTCAAAGGTCTCTGCAAAAAATTTACAGAGCTGTGAGTCAAGGTGAGAATATAAAAGATCAGGGTATGCTCGGTTGTGTTCTGTTTGCAGGCATTTTCATTGACAATAATGATTTAAGGAAACGCTGAATAACAGGTCCATCTATGCAATTTTACACAAAGTTTGCTTACCTCGATGTTGGATTCGGTCAGTGGTCTTCCTTGACCCTTTTCCAGTGATAAACACAGCACGTCTCTTTTTCGCCACCGATGGGTTTGCCGTGCTGAGGTTCTCATTAGATCCCTCCTGGACAGAGGAATCCATCTTCCTCTTTTGCTTGGCTCGAGGTGTGCAGGTCTTGCTGGCCTCTGCCTTGCCCGTTCCCTTGACCTGGCATGAAGATGTTGCCAATCGCGCTGGCCATGGCCATGGTTCAGACGCCTGAGTGGCCTTATGCAGCTGACCCTTGGTGACCGTCCTCAAGCCCATGACGGAGGAAGATGGGCCCTCCATAGGGTCGTCAGTGTCTCCAGCTCTTGGGCACTCTGAGACTTTGCTGTGACCACTCAGCTTGGATGGACGCTCACACTCACCCCCCACACCTGGGGCCATGCTGCCCTCCTTTGTGGAGCTCAAGGGCTGCCTTAGGTGCGTCACATCCTTCCCCACGTCACTGTAGTCCCTCTTGCGCTTGTTTTTGCCAATGGGGGCTGCAGCTGGTGGAGGGACGTTGCCCTGGGTTTGCCCCGACCTGCGGTCTCTCTCGTGCCTGTTTGCTCCATGCTGAGCGGACTTAGAGGTGGAGGGTTCAGCAGTGGGATCCTTGGAGCTGCCTGAGCTGGAAGGAGGAACATTCCTCCTGTTGCTCTTAGCAACCTGGCGCCTTTTTCCCACCTGTCTCTTAGCTAAAATGAACAGTTTGACTGAGAACTGGACTTTTCAAAGGTTTTTGTTTGATTTTTTTGGTCCGTTTGTTGTAGTTTTAAACATTTTCCCCATTAGAGCTGAGATTTAATATACAATAATTCTGGATTGAAGGATTTAAATTACTTTAAAATGACTTTACATTTCAACTTATATGTATTAACATTACATATACATAAACAACTATGTATGAAGGCAGGACTATTTCAAAATGGGCTATTAACGTTTCATCTTATTTCATACCTTGATTTTGGTCACAAATAAAATATTCAAGATATGACATTTTAGCTTACCTGGTGATGCCGGTTTAGGCTCCAATGGTTGCCTAAACGGCATAATTAATCTTACAGATGTAATGCCAAATTGACATGAAATTAACCGAATGCCTTGCAAAGTTGTTAATGGTCGATATTTATCTTAAGGTTATGACACCTGACGTCATTTGGTACGAATATGTGACGTCATAATGGTGAAGTACACAGCAAACAAAGGGCCTCATTTTCTATTGCTATGGTAACTCCAGTCGCAGGCAACATTGGACCTTCGATTAGAATGCTTAGGATCAATTTGAAGTTTCCATCTGAATACCCCGAGATGGTAGGCTACCTACGCAGGCCTAATGATTAATAAAGACCCAACTTTACTCGAAGAATTATTTCCAAACAAACACACACATATAGCCAACTAATAGTTTGAACGTTTGGCCTTTATACACATCGTCGTACACATTGTGGGTGAATGAACAACTGCCCTGGTGCAGCCTATTTATTAATGTATTTCTTGAGCCAGTTGCTATCTTACACTATGTCGGCAGAAGGCTTGTTTCCCACGGATACATTTGTTCTTTCCCTAGTTAAAGGAATATATGCTCTATAATCTAGGATGGATATAGCTTTTCACGAATACTACTGCCTGTTTGCATTTTGTACGGTCGTTTGACTAACCTCATGAATTTCCTACGGTTATCAGCTCATGCGAGAGCCATACTAAATACAAGACAGCTTTCCGACAAGTGTCCATTCTTGTCACATAGGCTACGGGGTTTAATGCTGGTTTTGCTGGACTGTCGTGCAGCACCGGCGACACGTAGTTTCTTAGATACTTACTTCATACATACTTGCAGCTGCGACTTTCTTCACACACTCCAGGACATCTCCGTGCGCTGTCAGTGGTGCTGAACTATGTTCAGTTATTTCCGTCATAGGTCTCTCATCGAGTATGCGCTGTGTGTGCATACAAATATGTACGGAATAGCTCCTCGGGGAGCTAATTTTGCCTGAGGGTGCCTAGCGGGCTTTTGTTTCTATCCTGCTGCACAAGAGGCAAGGGAAGTATGAATCAGTGCCAGTAAAGCAGTAAACAGCGAGTACACAGACCAATGAGACTTTATCATCCAAACTACTCTATAAAGTTGATCTGAACAAACCACACGACACAGAAATGGGTCATATATCTTAGATATCCCCTTTTCCAGAGTATGAGCTAAAGTCTCCCCACTCATTGTTTGACCCTTCTGCGGTTTAGACTTTCAGCTCTGCTGATCAAAACCTTTCAATACATAATGTCTACAGGCTTTTTTCATTTGGATTTGGGAGTGTAAGTCATGTCCTCACTAGACAAAAAAATATATATAAATAAAAATAAGTATCTTTCATCCTTCTTTAGGGCCTTAATCCTCCTCAGGCTCTGCTTCACGTAAAGTGAAAGCACCTAGGAGTGATAATATACACAATCTATTCCTTGTGATAATATGAATGAGCTTTTATTAACACATTATTTGTTATTTTAAAGTTCTTTCATGCGATTCTCAGATTCCTCTTTCTCTGTATTCCTCCGCTTTATACTTCAGATTTATATTCTTTATACTATATGTCTAAAGGAGATTTTCTCAAGAGATTATTTCTTTTCCTCCATGAAGCATAGCATCCTGCTTGTGATCTGTATTTATTTAACTCTG
This sequence comes from Clupea harengus, assembly GCF_900700415.2. Lineage (NCBI taxonomy): Eukaryota > Metazoa > Chordata > Actinopteri > Clupeiformes > Clupeidae > Clupea > Clupea harengus. The sequence goes on along the minus strand of NC_045162.1, from coordinate 6,106,676 downwards.
CATTGGTTTGCATTTCTTCTGTAGTAGCACCACTCCATTGGATAACCAGAATTGTGAGAACCTTTTTTATAATATCCAACAGCCCACTTCACGTATGCCTTTCACTTAGCTCTGCTAACCTCCATCCCCACCCCAGAAAGAGCTGCAGGAAGGGCTCATAAGCCATTCTCTTAACCGTAACCTTAACTTCACAGGATTCTCACTGTTATGAAAAACCCTGAAAGGTCAATGAGTATTAAATATCAATCTCCAGGGCTAGCATATGTCATGAATCATTGTGATTTTGGAAAAGTTATGAAATGATTTAGGAAAAAGTGAAACTTTAAAACTTTTGGGTTCATGGCAGTGGTGAGATGAATTTGCTTTGTTTAGTATTTTCACTTCATGATAAAGAATGCGTCTAAATATGTTCCTTAAAATGACATCTTAAACATCCAGTTTTAAGAGACAGGTGAATATGAGTGTAGTTATTTTTCATGTTCATCTTTCATTGAACAAGAGGGCAGCATTAAAATACGTCTTAGAGAATAATTTTTGCTGAACACCAAATGCTTTATACATTGACCACACTACACTTTTGAGAATTTGAAGAATGGTACAAATCAACAAACTGTCATTTTATGATTTTATTGATTTACAATGAAGTCACAGACTGCTGATAAACATACAACCATGCACACATAAACCCCACAGACAAGCCCTACAAGACCCATATCCACACATTTAACCACTGTGACAAAATAAGGTTTACGCTACTTACCTGTGTACAGGTAGAAAATAACTGGTTTGCAGTATCAATGCTCCTGTGTGATTATGCTCCTCATTTGACCCTACAGCACACGGTCAAAAACCAGACTGCCATGTTGTAGTGCTCATTGTCAATTTTCTTAAAGGCACTGACCACGACTCTGGAAAGCTGTTGATATTTGAGCTCAGTGGCCAATCAAAATACACCACTCACGTCTGTGCTCCTGAAGAGGTGTGTTGATTGGCTGGAACTGTTTATGACTCATGGCCAAGTCACTATGTTGATTTCCCCATTTACAGAGCTAGGACTGTGTACGAACTGAACACTGAAAGGAGAGGTTTAGGACCGTGTGGAAAAATTGGCTGAATTGGACAAAAAGTCTATTGAATTAGAATCGCAGACTACATGATTTTACAAATAGCAACTTTCAACTTAAGCATTTCTGTGTTACTTATTTGTGATCAAGATTATATTATTGATCCCATATTTCTTATAGAACACATTTAAAAATGTAGAATATCTTAAAGGTGCAGTCCATTTTCATTGTATTCAGTGAAATTCTCCTCACATCCCTCAAACTGTCTGTCCAGTGTTCATAGTCTACAGTCAAAAAAACTTGGATCAGACCAAGCCATACACTATGAACATTAATTCAAATAGATCCCATTAAGGTTTGAATTGAATTGTCTCCATAGGAAACCTCAGAAAGTGTATCTTATAGATGGACTTTCTGGAATGTTTTGGTTCTTTAGCTTTAAGCACACAAACCTATTTCAGTCCCCCCTAAACCGCCAGTAATTGAGCTGGATATTTCGTGTGTTTCTTGGTGTGGGCAGCATGAGAAACACAACACACAAACCTAGGAATCACTTAGCAAGTTTCATCATGTCTGCAGTAATTTCAGCAACATGCAGCCTTAATGAAAGACATTAGTTACACACCTGTGTGGACCACCGCCCAAACCTCAACTAAAAGGATGACTTACAATGTTTTACCCCACCCTCTCTACAGTGGGTGTTTCTACAAAGTCTGAGAAGCAAATGATGCAGTAATATTTAATGAAATTAAATACAAAACCAGGTTCCACCACAGAACTTAACCTTTTGAAGCATTTCCTGATGCTGTACCAATATGACACAATTAGTAGGCTATTATATCAACAGGCAAGGGTGAATACGCTTATTTTCAGTGCCCAATCACGTTTTGGCTATATGGGAAACGTGACGGGAAATAATTTGCATTAGTTGGTCCTGAATGCTTAGCCTTGGGCAATGATAGGCTCAATAGTCGTGTATTTGGACATTTGAGTAGTTTAATATCACAAGGCGTGTAGTTCAGTGATAATGTACACTTGGTCACATTCTGGACCTAAGCCTCCGTTGTGTTTATCATAGATAGCCAACATGAAACGGCAGCTTCAATGAGCGTGTTGCTGCTTGGCTTGCACTAATAACAATGAGCCTGGCAACGATCAGGCAAACGTGATATAAGCAGGACCTTTAGTTTGGTGGAATACATAAAGGCTTGATAGCAAAGTTGTCATGTGGTAGTTTTGTGGAAAGAAATTTAAGTTAGATGAGAACAGCCTAATCACCCTGCTTCATATAGTTAGCTGTATAGCATTAAATGCTAGTTCCCACTTGAGTTACTTCAGCACCACTCGCGCAGCTGTCGTTCTAAGAATACAACAGGCCAGGGCGCAGAACACACCAACTGTCAGGCGCTGTAGGCTGCCAGACAAAGGCCAGCAGTGTATTTCAGAATTATTACCTTGGATTATATTGGCTCATCACGGTAAGTATGCGGTGTCTTAAACTGGCGTATACAGCAATTTAATCGACGAAGAAGCTTTTTATTTTGTAATTCCAACGCACCTGTGCCTCAATGACGACGCAGAAGCCAATGGTGATTCCATGTGGTTTTGCGCGGCCTGACATGACATCTAACTATCTGTAGCATTTTAGCTACCATTTGAGACGTGTTTGTGATAAAGTCCACTGATCCACATTCCACTGAACACACAAGTATGGACAAGTATCGTTATTTAGTGTAATCTCTACGATTTATCTGTGTATTCTTGTGTTTTATATTAGTCGTGAAATAACGCATCCCGTCTGGTACAAAGAGTTTGTGTCACATTTGGATGTGTTTTCTTGACGCATTTGAGAAAGAATATCTATCTGTTTAGCAGCGACACGTGTGTCTGTTTTAACATAGCTAATTTCTTAATTTATTTTACTGATATTTGCCTCAACATTTCAAGACTATTTTTGTTTAAGACATATAAACACAACTATATGGTTGTTGAATACACAAATACTGCGGTTTTGTGAGGATTTAAGAGAGCCTTTTCTGTCGTCACATTTTGGCGCAGCAGACATCTATGTTGGGCTGCAGCATTTGCGAATTACTCCTGATCAGTATTTTTGGGAGCAATGTTAAATAGCCAGTGCGTGCCAAACTGTATAATACATGTTATTTCACTATTTTAAAATCTAATATTTAGCAAAAAGTTCAAATTAAAAGGTGTCTTACAAACTACAATGTGTGCTGAAAGACACCATGTTTTGGATACACCTGTTAAAAACACTTATGCAGTCATTGAGCTTATTTGTTTTTAAACTTTTGTGATCGGGGACAACTTTGGTTTGAATTTGATTTATAAATAGTTGTCGTCTCAAAACAAACGTCCCCCCCAATCTTTCACTCCACACTGCCCTGCTCTGCACTGCTCAATTTAAGGCTTTTTCTATGGATAAAAAGTGTGCATTTGGAGAGGTGCACTTCTGGATGGTGCCTACCTTCTGAATGGACAACTCCCAGCAAAGAAACTATTTATCCTCTGTAAAACAAGTACATTCTAACAAAATGAGTCATTTAAAAAATATAAATACCCTTTAGAATGAATTGTGGGCCACCATGGGCAGCCCCAGGGTCTGGCAGCTGTATAAATGCCTCTTGGAGACTCTCTCTGCCCCAGTTGCCTTTACAGTGACAACAGACGTTTTGTATTGCCTGTATGACTGCTGTTTGGACCAATATACATGGGAGTTTTGAGGGGAGGCCAAGGGGGACTTGGAAGGGGGCTATCCTAGTTGATGATGGTGGCATATAATTTCAGAGAAGAATATGGGTATTTGAGGCCCTCTGTGCACCAAAAGGCCCTTGGTGGCCCCACAGGGCCCTTTATATAATAATTAAATGGTATAGTCCACTGTGAGCACCCCTGCATGTTGAACTTACATGGAAGTGCCCCTTTTGCAGGGATTGCTGGGAAGAAGAAGAACAGTACAGATTGGAACTTTGGAGAGGGAGGAAGCACTCTGAAAAGGTAAGAAGTTCTGTAATCCCCAATGGCTCGGTTGCCAGTGGATAGATAGAGATGTTGGGTGGCCCTATGTATCACATCTGTGCCTAAAGATGTGACTTTTGAAGTGTTCTTGTCATTTTGTTTCATAGCTGAAAACAGAGGAGGGTGAGGTCTATGCTAAGCATTGAAACATGGAGAGACGGCTAGGGGGAGCTATTGCTACCTGGGGAGTGGAGTGGAGTGTGTTGGTGCTGTGTAGCAGTAGCAGTAGAGTGGATGGGGGCTCTTTTTTTCTTACTCACAATGTCAGAAATACTCAGGAAGAGGTCTATTGTTATTCTGCCTTGATTAGGAAGTTTGTTTGTTCCTCTGAGCTTAAAATGGTGTGTGTCCAGTAGAAACAGCCACACTGCCAAACTGCCCTTGAAGAAAGACAGGAAACTGACTAGCAAAGCTAAAGAGTCGGAGAAATCATGACAGCAACAAGTTGACATTCAAATTCTATTGTTTATAAAGATTTAAATGCGGTATTAAGGTTAAAAATACTTAAAGATTGCTATGCTATGTGTATAGACAGAGAGCTTCCAAGATGGCTGCCCCTGTGCAGTGAGAGTTTTGTTAAAGGCTCCTGACTTCCTGATTGAGCTCCTGACGTTGCTGATTTGTTTACAGTCCTACCATAGTAAAATTGTGGGGTCTTTCCAGAGCTAGTTGGAAAAAGATTTATTTTTATTTATTAATTGATTAGTAGGGAATTATCTATACTACAAAAACAGAATGCAGGATTTTGTCCTGTCCTTAGTCATTTTGAATCCAGCATGTAGCTGCGACATCCAATGCCTAATGATAATGTTGCTGCAATGATAATGTTACCTCCAGACGTTAGTTCCTGCTGTCTTGCCTGCAGTGTCTTAAGTCTTTAAGGTTTGCTATGGGGTAAACACACCCTGTGGGACAAGGGAACATAAGCCTCCAAGACAACTATGCTATACTAGCCGAATTAAGACTTACTCAGAGATGGATAGGAGCCACTGAAAACATATCACTAGTATTTCAGGGCCTACTGGGCTGTCGGACACAGAAAAGTATTTTCACAAAGGGTTAAACTATGACACTGAAGTAAAATAACTGCCAACTGGAAGGTTAATGTATTAATAAGCGATGACTCCTAGACTGCGACATGATTTTGTGTTATATATTGCTATTTGATATGCTAAATTACATTTATGAACAGTTGTTTTAGTTATTAACCCTTTCACTGCTCAATAATTATTCAAGACATTTTCAGATTTGTTAAGATTTCGGTTCTAAGTTGGCAATTCCACTTAATGGAGTTGTATGTTTTTAGAAAAAATTAAACAAAGCCAACATTTCTGATAGATTAAATCATAATTTGATTAATTTGTAAAATAAATAGACTAACTAATTAGCATAATGAGAACCAATTAGCTCCTAGAATGTTTGTTGTCATCTGTAGAGTTCAGTTGTACATGAAAGGGTTAAGTGAACAAGGGTGGCTAGATTAGGTGCTCAGTACAGGCTATCCTACTAAAGCAGTTTCATATCCCCACCCACACAGTCCTTTCACACAGACATATGTTTCTTGCGTGAAGAATAACCTCATGTAACATATTTCACATCTTCAACCATGTTTAAAAACTGTCCAGGTATTAAAGGGTTAAACATATCACGTCCAGTGGGGCCTCACTTCCCGTGCATCCTGCCACTATTGTTGCATCTGCTTGCTTATTGTGAACAAAAAAGGTGAAAATGAAAATCACTGCCCCCTGTGGTAAATGTAGGAAGCCATTTTCATGTTCTCAAACATAAGTGAGAGTGTTGAACCAAGACGAGTCCTCTTACAAGACTAGGAAACATGTTTATCCTCTATGTTCTTCACTGGACCAATGGCACTGCAGCATTTCGGCTCTGCATCATATGTACAGACTGCCTTGTGAGGTCATACACAGAGAGTGCCTTTTGGTCAGAGGTGTGAGAACTCAGATATGGATTGAGGGCTGGATTTAGTTAGCATCACTCAGCCTGTTATTTCCTCTACACTGGGCTGCTGCTTTGTCTACCCCCGAGCCCAGTCTTGTGTCTAAGCCCGTGGTGAAGTGGGTTTGGGACGGCACCTACTGTGGGCTCTTTCTCTTTCATTGTCTGGATTAGATGTCTTTCTCAGACAAACTATACATTACCTTGTTAAGGTGAGGTGTACCAACATCCTTGATGGTCTCCCTTGGCGTCAGCAGTGATTTTTTGTTTCTGCCATGAAGTCCGATGCGTGTTCTGGGTGGATCTGCAATGACACAGAAAAAGAAACACAATTTCATCTCTCTCTCTTTCTCTTTTTCATTCTTTCTTTCTCTCTCTTTCTCTCTCTCTCTTTCTCTCTCTCTCTCTCTCTCTATATATATCTATATAAAAGAGAGAGAAAGAAAGAATGAAAAAGAGAAAGAGAGAGAGATGAAATTGTGTTTCTTTTTCTGTGTCATTGCAGATCCACCCTCTCTCTCTCTCTCTCTATATATATATATATATATATATATATATATATATATATATATAGATATAGAGATAGAGAGAGAGAGAGAGAGAGAGAGAGAGAGAGAGAGAGATGAGATCTACATATATAAAACACTAAGATTAAAGAACTCACTGGAGTTGCCTGTTAAGTATTGATCAATAGATGTGCATCTAGATGTAACACTATCCCATATATGGGTGGTACGTCACTGAAGGAATATCATGTGAAAATAACACAGTCTTCTTTTCTTACTCCTCTTCCTGTTGAACGTCTCAACTTTCACATGAAACCAGGAAGTGTACACAGGAAAGGGCAGCATGTTCCTCACCCCTTCACCCCAATTCAAACCTTAAGACCTGTATCAGTATCACTGTAACATCCTTCTATAACAATCTTTCTTGAACATAACAGGAAGAGTCCACACTATAAAGAAGTCAAAATGTAAGCTAATGTTGAAGGTACTGCATCACAATGTGCCTGACATGTGCCCTGTCTTTCTACAGGTGTTATTTGAGTCACACGTCACCCTCCAGGAGTTCTTTACCAACCAAAGACAACTTTTCCTCCTAAGAAGACTTCAACGTAAGACTTCAGATTCTCAATACTTTTGTGACCTGACACAAAATACCAATGTTTATATTGCCAGTGGCAAATGAAAACAAAACAGGAATTCCATGGCAATAAGTGCAATCTGACTGGTTGCCACATTCAATTTTCTTTTTGTATGAATCGTATTGTACTTTTAATAAAATTAGCACTCATAGTTCAAGGTCTATGCCATTCACGCTCTGAAACAGCTGACAACTGAAGGGTCCAAGGCTGGGGGGGGGGAGTGGGGAGAAGAGCCAGCTGTTTGACAGCTGGTGGTCTGCCCGTAATACTCTAATGTCCCTTTACACATCCTCCACTCTCCTACTCAGTCACACTACACACGTGTATGTGGTTATTTCATATTCTAATCCTGTCAAATGGGACAAGCAAGCAAGTTCTGCGTTTGCCTCTGCACCAACTGCTGCAGCCATTTTATGTGCAGCAGAATGGGTGTGTCTGCCCAGCGCTGTGGATTGTGGAACGGCTGCATTTTTCCCCCTAATCCAATCAGCATTGTTCATGTATGAGTCACTCCCACACCCTACCCTTATATGGCATAGAGGCTGGGACTGCCTTAGAATGAAATGGTGGCTGGCTGTTCACAAACAACAGCAGTACCATAAGGAAGAGAGCAGCCGCAGAGCCAAAAACAAGGTAAGATATCACGTTCAGCTCTGTTTTTCTCTTTTCAGATTGCTTTCTGTGAAATTACTGACGTTGTTGTTGTGACCTGGTGTTGTTTTGATGTCATGGGAGCTCCGTGTGATGCACATTTGACTGTCTGGAGCTAACTGTAGCCGAGTAGCATTTCTAGAGATTTCACTTCCTTAGTCATTCTGCATGTTGTCATTAATCATACTGGGTAGTCATACTGTCTGGAGCTTTAAGACCTTGTTTCATTGGAGCCGTTTTTGTGATTTCTCTGCCTTTGGTCAGCTTGCTATTTTTAGAGAGATTATGTAATATGAAATACTGTGGCAGAAAATGAAGCATATGTCTGTACTATAACATTTTGCATATATATGGCATATATATATGGGCAAATCGATGAAAAATGTATTTAGTTTAGTTTATTTAGTCCTGATTTTTGTTCCAGAGAGAATAGCTCAAGAAAACAATCTTTCTCCCCTTGCTAGAGAGGGAGGTACTGCTAAGATGTCACAGCTCTGAGTGCATGCTGCTAGTTTTCAGTGAGCAAAGTTTTCAGAACTGGACAGCAACCTGTGACTATGTTGTCAATATGTATAATTTAACCATATAAAATAGTTAATTTTGTTTTTTAAAAAGAATGCAGACATTTAAATGAGGGAATGTAATCAAAAAATATTAAAAAAAGACCAAGAAAGGTAATGGGACAGAGATACCTCATATATGCCCTCCTTTCTTTAAAACTTCTCATACTGCAACATTTATGATGAATAACTGCCATCTGAACCCTTATGAACATGGTACAGTATGACCAATCTGTTTTCCTAGCGTCATCATACTGCCCTAAGTCACCACCAGGAGTTAAGTCTTGCAATAACAAGTGCTTCACAGTCTTTTCAAAACCTAACTTCCCTTTCTTTTTTTCCAGACCTGCCATTTTGGGACCATCAGGAGTGATGGCAAACAAGGATCAAATCAAACAGACCGCCATCAAGGTGCTGGGCTGCGTGGAGAAAGTGTCCTCCTTCGCCTCCTCCATCGACCCACTGTTCGGCATCGTCACCTCCTTGGTGGTCGTGGCACGCAAGGGCCTGGGCCAAGATGAGGTTCACGAGATGGACGGAGAGTTCCGGCAGATCCATGAGAAGCTGGAGAGCATTTCGCAGAAGAACCAGCAGACCCTGCGGCAGATCCGCGTCGACGAGGTGAACGAGACGTTCGGCAAATACGAGGAGTACATCAAGCACCAGTACGCTGCCTTCAACACCATGGTGGAACGGGTGAAGAAGGACCCCGAGCAAGCCACGCGCTTCATGGAGGACTTTGAGAACATCTACGAGCGGGACAAGAGCGACATGAGCTTGGATGTGTACTACCGTGGCGTGATGGGGACTGATACAGTGTTTGGCAGGCCTCTACTGAAAGTCTACCTGGACCACTGCGAGGGGAACAGGAAGATTATGGAGGCCAGGTGCTCTCACATAGCCCACCTCTTCCATATCGGCCTCATGGCTCTAATGGCGTACACAGCCGTCACTGAGGATGACGAAGATGTGGTGAAGGAGAAATGGGCTCAGCGAGTGTCTCTCATTCAGGACAAAATGCTGGAGATTTTGAAGCAATGCAAAGAGGACTGAGATTTTTTTTTTATCGTCAGCATCCCTCCTCTGGACAAAGCTATTTTCGGAACCAAAAAATATTATTTAGGTGTGAGCAATCTCTTTTTCAATCAAATTATTATTTTATGTTATATTTTATACTATATTCATATAGCACTGAAAGTTTTGTTGTTCTTCTGCAATTTTAATGATCATTTATTCTGTAATGTGTGCTAAAAGACTGAATGTATATTATATGTATATTGCATATTGTCAATCCAGCCCAGAAAATGCATAATTGTGGACCATATATGTTTATTCATTTTGCACATTAAAGCAAATACTACTCCTGCACATTGTCATTCTTTGTCATTTCCATATTGAGGAATGTTTTTTTTAAAATTAAATAGTTAATTTGAGTTTTAAGTAAAAAGTATGTCCTTGATATTAAAACTCCATATTAGCATAGGGTAGAATGGAGTTTACCATTTTCAAAATAACTGAATCATGAAATTTCTCTCCAGAAACTCTTTGTTAAACAATAGAATAAGATGCATGTTTACATAATCATAGATTATGCCTTCTTTTAACCTGCCTGAAATGCTGTGTTTGTAATCAAGTAAGATGACCTCCAGATGTACTTTTTGACAGTCAGGTCAACCCGTAAATGTGGTTGTATCCCTGACCATTCTAATCTTGAAATTTTAATATGTTGTTGTTTATTATTGTTGTATTTTAAAGCTGCTTAACTAATTGTTTTCCCTCTCCAATGTCCTGCCCTCAGACAGGCTGTTGCCGGCCTGCTGCTTAGTCTCCTGCCGCCATGGCTGACACCGACATCGAGATCCTCGAGGACCGAGACAAACTGAAGAGGAGCCTGGTGAAGGTGCTGGAGTGCGTGGCCACGATCTCGTCCGCGGCCGCCGTGGTGAACCCCATCTTCGGCGTGGCCGGCGCGCTGATCCGCGTGGTGCTGCACCACGTCGACGACGAGGAAATAAAGACGCTGAAGCGCGAGTTCGGCAGCGTGCACCGGTCCCTGGACGAGCTCTCCCACCAGAACCGCAGCGCCCTGCTGCAGATCAAGAAGGAGACGCTGGACGGCCAGTACTGCCGCGTGGAGGAGAACCTCCGCAACCAGTTCCGCAAGTTCATGGAGGTGGTGGAGGCGCGACACGGTGAGCACCAGCAGCGCAAGAAGGACGACTTCGAGGAGAGCTACGCCAACGACCTGGGCGACCAGAACCTGCACACGCTCTACGAGGGCGTGATGGGCAAGCCCAAGCTCTTCAGCCGACCCATCCTGGAGGTGTATCTAAAGCACTCGCAGGGCGACCGCCGCGTCATGGAGCGTCTGTGCACCCGCCTCACCTACCTCTTCTGCATCGGGCTGATCGCCCTCATGGGCTACGCAGCCATCATCGGCGACGACGAGGAGGGCCTGAGCGAGGAGTGGGCCGAGAAGATGGAGAACGTCCAGGAACGCATGCAGGATGCGCTGAGGCGGTGCAAGTGAAGTGACCAGGAGGGGGCTGCGCCCAGTTCCCTCTTCCTCATATGTTACCATGCATTGGACCCTTTTCCCCCACTTAAAGAAGCATCTCATCTCTTTTTTCTCCTCTTTGCCTTTTCTTACTGTGTTTTCGCTCTTGTACACAGCAAGCTGGGACTCGATTCCAAAAGTTCCTTGTGGAGCCTGGGATTCAATTCCAAAAGTTCCTTGTGGAGCAGGTTACCCACAGTGCTGTAAAGAGTGTTTCATGCTGTGATCCAGACTGCACTTTCTCCCTCACTCACCTTTTGCTTGTGTACTGTTCAGGTCTGATATATATGTGTTTGTGTTACTCTGCACTTCTAAAACTATTTTCTACAGTCTTTTCAGTCAATTCCTGGTAGCTTTGTGAGGGTAATTCAAACAAACTAGCTCTCGTGTGTCTCTAATTTAGCAGCAGATTTGAAAGGCTGTTCATTGTATTCTACCATAATCTAGCATCCTAACATGTATAATGGACTCCAATAGTGTCATGAAGAATGTAGCTTGATATCCATGGCTGATTTGAGACAGGACTAGAACAGGAACTGCAGGAAGACAGACTTCTAGGTGATGGAACACAAAGAAATAAAAAGTGCTAATACCACTGACTGAATAGCCTCATGCAAACACTCTAGCTACTGCTATCGCACCATAATACAGTTTCATGACACTAAGACTTATGCCAAATGCTGGTCACTTATCATGTACCACACGTTTACCAGAACAAATTATTCAGTATACTAACACTAATGTAGTATCACATTACTTTTTTTTTTTTTTATTATCTTAGAACAGAAACAGGAAATACATATAAATAAGTCAATCTCTTGGGTTTCGTCCAAAGCCCCAGTATTCTGAGCTTGACAAGGTCAAGTTCTACTCTCAAAACTGAACAAAACGCTAAAACAGGTTACAACACTACAGTCAGTGGCTAGAACTTCTGGTTTGAAGTTGAACTGACGAAACCCTATCCCGCTCTGTGCAAACACTAAAGGACAGTTCAGAGACAGCTTAGTTTCCTTCCACCTCCATTGTTCAAGCACTTCAACGCACACACATACTGAAGATTGTGCTGCCAGCAGCACTTTATGTTCTTTAGGATAAAATATTATAGCTGAGCGATGTGAAACAATGCCTTAACAAAAGACAGTTGAAATAAAAGGTCAATGCTCTATACGTAGGAATGCATAGCCCTCTGGTTAATGCTTTGTTATATAATCAATTCAGTTTTGTTATTGTTCATTTTTCAATAAAAAATAAATAAAAATGTTCTTTATGTGTTGATGCACATTGTTTTTCCATTATATTTTCATATTTTTTAATTTAGTCAAATTTTCATGAATGAATGTCATTGAAGTATTTTTTTCATTCCCCTTGAAATTATTTTGATTTAAGAATGCCTCCAGTGCCTCCTGGGTGTACTACACTTTTCATGTGTTTCAGAATTGTCATTTTGAGCAAAGAAAGCTTTGCTGTATTGAGTAACGCGATTACATAGTTCATGTTCAAAGTTTGTACAACTGGACATTACAAGACACTACACAAATGGGTTCTCTCTCTATGATGATGTTCTCCCTATACTATTTGACATTCAATTCTCTGTTGCATAAAGCTCTGAATAAAGATATATATAACAAACCTGTTATGAATGTGACTGTTCATCCAACACAGTCCACACACTCTCGTGGTAGTAGAAGACTGCTTTGCGTTGCTTTTGTCTGTGGAAGGGGAAAAGAATTGGTCAACAAATCTTACAAACTCCTAATAAGAGGACAGAACATTTGCATTAAAGTGCCTCATATGACATGCACTATACTCTGTCATCCAAGGTCATCTGATCACTTCATGTCAATTAGACATTGTAATCATTCTACGCTTAACTAGAGGTGCATTTCCTGCAAGTTTTCCATAGCAGGAAACACCCTTAGACAATATAAATCCAATTAAGAATAAAAAACATTGTTGTTACTGTAAAAAAAAATATCACAATTAATATATGAATTTGGCGTATATTCTTTTACACACAACTGTTATACATGTTCAATAACTTTGTAACTGAAGAATAACCCAATTTCTTAATCCATCCATCCTCCATCCCCAGGTGTGTGAAGAATATCACATAATACGGTAACATTCTATCTTAAGCCTATAGGCTAACGGTGATGTGGTGGAAAAACGAAATGTTGACCAATAACATGTAATGTTAATAGTCTGTTACAACTACACTGTTCCCACTTGTTTCCCCCTACCCCACTCCTCTAAAAAAATGATATCCAACTTGTGAGAACATAAAAGAGGATGGCATTAAGCTGCAAGATGTATGCAAATTAGACGTGTTTATGTCATTCATCACATACTGTGGTAATATCATGAAACTTCTCAAGTATGACAAGGTTATGTGGCAGTGGTCTGAAAAGAAGTAAGGTGCTATGGCAACAGAGACTGAAATCACAAAGAGTCCTTTCAAAGTGTCTGGCAATATCCAGGTACACAGAGATAAAATATTACTTATAGTAACGCTGATAGAAAATGGTTATTGTCTTGTTCGTCACCATGGTGAGGTGGTCACACACACAGGCAAAAGTTAATGGAGTACTGGTATCACATAATCAGTTACCCATTACTGGGGCAGAGTAGGACTAAAAAACAGCCTTGATTTTTTTTTTTCTTCCCAGGTAGACTCCAACAACCAGCATGCATGAACACAAAATGTAGCAGAGTTGTCGTGACACTTCCTTCCAATACTATTACTTGCCGAGGTATAACATTCACAGTAGCTTAAAGATGCAGTTCGCGTTGTTGATATTTGTGCTCAGCAGCCAATGAAATTACACCCCTGCCTTCCATGCTTCCGCAGCAACATGCTGATAGGCTGGAATTGTTTATGGCTCGGTCCAACCCCCAATATTTGTTTCCCATTTACAGTGCCAGGACTGTAGGAACATCAGAGTTTTTCTGAGCGCATACACAGCACAGACAGCTAGAAGAATAGTAATTGGCTGATTTTGAGAATCACAAACTTTTAAGTGGAACACTCACTGAGGTATGGAGAGCACACAGCAGAGATCTGGCCGGCTGGAGGCCAAAGCACCTGCAGAGGAACCTGAAAAGAAACAACACATCTTGAACAGTGATGAAAAAGAAAAGTATTTCAGGTGTAATAGAGGCTGTAGGTGTTCAGCCTCATACTGACTGTGCTATGGAGAGCACACGGCTGAGGACTGTCAGACGGAAGGGAAGGATCGCCTACAGGTTACAAGAGCCTGAAAACAAACAAGACATTGCGTAAGTCATGATGGACAATATTGTATGATTCAAGCCTGTCACTGACATATTTTTATCACAGCACATTTTTCTATTGTCAGAAGGCAGCCTTACTATACTCGACCTCAGTACATTTCTGGTCATGAATGCATATGAAAACGTGTAAATTAATTTTAGGCTGTCAAGCAACGTCTCACATTCACGAGATAATGTTACCCAACAATCAGTGGCGTCTCTGGCACGAAAAGCCTGATGGGCCGGGCACAATAGACTGTACTCGTCAATGAAATACACACAAACCTTGCTAAGTGAATCCAAACACAAACGCACCTCATCAGTGATCACAAATTCACACATTAACGTAACCCGTTAAGGAGTTATTACAATAATTGCACTGCCATTTGCAGAGAATGTTGTGGTACTAGCTGCACAAACTCACAGTTGCCTGATTTATCAGATGAATATGACCCAGAGGGGAAGAACTAAGTAAAGAACAAACCAGGAACTGATATAGGGGGTGCCAGAACCAAGAGCCACAGAGAAAGGGTTGAGGATCCAGGCTGGATTAAAAAAAAAAAAAAAAACATAAAAAAATGAAATTAAATAAAAAAACACCCAAAAAAAACCCTCCCCTGTTGTTGCTACCTTGTCGTGGTGGGGAGGCTTGTGTGCCTCTGTGACCCCGAAGACTATACCGCCGGGGGTTATACCCCTGGCAGGTACTACCAAGCCAGGCAGTTTTCAGGTTAGAGGCCAGTCTAAAAGCAGCATTGCCATCACCCATTGGCAGTAGGATGATTGGATGAAGATTGGGCCGATGTATCTGTCATACATATGAATGGTGTTTCTGCCTATGCAAATTAGGACATATTCAATGTGTGAAGCTCATGTGCACATTCAAACTAATTTCAAAAGAAACTTGTAATACAAAAAAAGTTACTTTTCTTCTATACTTTTACTATGTAAAGTTTTATTGTGGTAGGAGTAAAGAAAAAAAAATAGCCCCAGTGGGGTGTATTGTTGCCTGGCCTTATTGGCACACATCTCGGATTGATGCGAATTTTACATATTTCCTCAACTAGGATTTCTTAGGAAAAAAATAAGCCTATTTGGGTGTATTTTGGGCATATTCGATTAGTGTATAGCTCATTTGCATATTCAAATTAATTTTCAAAGAAACTTGTAATACAATTTTTTTTACTTTTCATGGGTACTTTCATTGTGTAAAGTTTCATTTTGATTGGAGTAAAGGAAAAAAATAGCCCCAGTGGGGTGTATTGTTGCCTGGCCTTATTGGCACACAACTCGGATTGATGAGAATTTTACATATTTCCTCAACTAGGATTTCTTAGGACTTTTAGTATGTTGTTCTGGACACCTCATAGAAATGATCAATGCTGAAAAAAAATAGTTCTATTTTGGCTCCAAAATGAGTTACTTTGCCTGGACTATAACCTACAGCCAAAATAACAGTAACAATGCAATAGACTCACCAATGACGTCCGTTGCTTGAAAAGAAAAGATTCACGACGATCTCTTATCTGGGCAAACTCGTGAATAACTTTTCTATCAAAGTCCACCAATCCAATTATTTTTCAATTGGTAGCAAATCAAGTGCATTAAACCTCTGTTGCCCCATGGTATTGCGAGTAAATGTCTCAGTCCTTTTCAACGTTGAAAAGCTTCTCTCTGACTCAGCCTTGGCCATTGGCGTAATGATAATTTTTAGCAGTGACACTTGCAGTGGCATATTTTTCTCTGGAACCACTCTAGGTTGAAGGAGCGGGTTTTCTCCTTTCCTGAATGAATGGTGTTGAAATCCTCGGGTTCGGGTGGTCCCACACATGTCATTTCTAATATTGGCTTTAATGGAAAGGTAACTTACTAAATTAAACTTTTATTGTCGACTTGATTCATTATATTGCCTTGCTAGTAATGGTGGCTATTATAACTGTGATGACTAGCAATGGCTAGCTACAAAGGTTTGCTCATTGTGAAACTCAATTAATTCATTTTTTATGTTGGTCAGCAGAGCATGATTATAATGCCATAATACAAAGTAGGCCTTATATTAAAGTGTGCAAAGTAACGTAAGGCTACAGTATAGGGCTACTTTAAATGCATTTTTGTTACAGGGTAGGCTACTACAGCTTAGAGTCATGCTCGTGTAAAAACTCGTGGACCTCTGGACCACATCAAAAAACGGGGTGATGGGGTGCTGGCATATACTGAATGTTAAATTCAGTTTTGAATCGCACTTTGTGTACGGACATCAATGCAGAGGTCAGTAGACTATATTTTCCTATTTTGAGGATCGCACATAGCCTACCAGCCATACGTAATGATTTGATTGAATTCGAAAAAGACTGGTTGCCTAGTGTTAATTCATGTCTTCGGTCATATTTATGAGGTCACGTACACTTTAGAACGATGAGATTGGAAAAGTAGAACTATCCTCATTTAATGATATAAGCCGAATAGTTCACAGCGCTTTCATATTTATCTCGTCTTGTCATGCCATTTCGAAAACGTAGAAAACTCCGCCCAGGTAAACAATAATAATAATAATAATACATCACATTTAAATAGGCATTAATTATAAACGAATTGACATGTATGAGGCCATTTCATAACAAAAAAAGCGACAAGATATATTCTTAAACAGTTAATTAATCGGTAGAGCTGGTCAATTATTATTTTATCCCCATTTTGATGTTGGGAGCTGTTGCCTTTGCTTTGTTTTGAGTGGTTAATATTCCCTCTGTGGTTGGGTCGAAGGTAAGGTGTTAGACGATATAAATTGGCCACTTTCAACAGACTCAACATTGACAGTTTCCCAAAGCTTTGACAATCTGTTACTACTATCTTGAGGCCTATGCTTACTATGAAATATTCAAAATGAATAACATGACAGATTATTTGTAAATGTTTATGTTAATTGCTGCTAGTAAAATCAATCAAGTTGGCAACAGTAGAATTAAGATTGCTTATGATTTAAAAATATATATTATATACTTGGAATATGGAAATATTGTACTGTAACTTAATATTGTAATATTACAAATGTCATAAAACCATTGAATCATAGGTTAAACTGTCATCTGCTTGCTTTAGACAAAACTCAGCTGGTAAGAGGCCCAAAGCCTGCCCTCAGCAACAGCCAAAGGGTCCCTGATCAATCCAGCTCAAGTCAACCGGTTGCCTCAGACTCAGCCTGCCAGCCTGGCCAGGGAAGCCCCAAAGACCAGGAGAGAAACAGCTGGAAGAGGTCTAGTCAGAACTGCCCACCGCCACAGCCCGCACACGCCGTAAGGTCAAGCGGAGCTGTGCCAAAAAGAAAGCGGGAGTATAGTTCTGGTGAACGAGCTGAAGGCCTGCTGCCGCGGAGCCCCAATGTTCAGAAGGCAGATGGTGAGGTCTCCATGGGGAACCCGTCAGTGGCAAAGAAGAGATGTGCTGAACCCTCCCAAGGTAGGAGGTCAGGGCTAACCAGCTAATGGAGTTAATCTGAGTCATGGTTAACAAACCAAATGTAAATAAAAAAGTTCACTGAACATTTCCTGTTCTGAAAGGAAATTAAAGGCCCTACATATACTGAATAGGTGGGCTTTCCCCAGGGTCAAAGCCTCGGAAAATGAAAAATATATATATATTATATAATATATATTTATATAAATATATTTGTTTTCTTTTCGCCATGTTGAAAACATTGCAAAGATTTGTGAATCTTACAGTCTGTATGAATATCTCACACAGCTTTGCTCTCCATACTGGCACTCTGAGATTCTTCTGAATGAAGAGTGCGTTACAAATAAAATGAATTATTATGAAATTATTATTATGTTTACTTGTGCAGCAACCTTCACTTCCTGCTACTCCGTTGGACATCTGCTCGGGTCCGGAGGGTGTGCTTCTGTTTATGCAGGAACAAGGAAATCTGATGGAGCACAGGTGAGTGAGTCTCTCCTCTCTTCTTTCTGTTTTCCTTCAATGCCTTAAAGTTAGTGCCTCCAATACATTATTTTTGTATCTCCCTGTAGGTGGCCATAAAGTTCATCCCCAAATTACATTCAAACACATACATTACCATGGTAAGTATATTTTTAGTTATACTGAATGATCCACAAACCACATGAAAAACTACTAGCTAGTGATAACATGTCTACTATAAATTTGTCTGGGTACAATCGCCCCTATCTTTCTTGTTCCTCTAATGTGTTCGTCTTCCTTCTTTCAAGCCTGGTGATGGCAGGCGTCTTCTTAGGGAGGTTGCCCTGATGACTTTGGTCTCTCAGCCTTCAGCGAGCCTTAATATTTTGAAGCTGCTGGACTGGTTTGAAGAGCCCTTCCGATACGTCCTGGTCTTGGAGCGCCCCAGCCCCTGTTTAGACCTGTTCGATTTCTGTGACAAATATGGTGGTCGGCTAACCGAGATGCAGGCCAGACAGATCGTGAGTCAAATTGTTGAGGCACTGATTCAATGTCGTGACCGTGGCGTTTTTCACCGTGATGTGAAACCTGAGAATGTCCTCGTCAACCTTAATGACTGGACGGTTAAATTGATCGACTTCGGTTGTGGGGATCTCCTCAAAGAGTCCTATTATAACTTTTCTGGTGAGTTTGCCAAGAATTAATAACAAAATGTCTAATATTCTGAATGTGGAGGATTAATTATAGGTATGTGATATGTTCTATCTGTATATATTTTCCAGGCACAAGGAAATACTTCCCACCTGAGTGGTTTTCGCACAAGAGATACCAGGCCTCACCAACCACAACATGGTCTCTAGGAGTACTGCTTTTCGAACTGGTCTGTGGTGACCTGCCATTTGAAGGCGAAGAAGAAATCATCTTCAAACAGCCACTGTTTGTAGAGGGTCTGTCCAAAGGTAAGGGAGTGTTGAAAGCATACATCTGAAACTAATAGTTAATCATAAAACAACTTATTTAACCCTAAAAGGACTATATGAATTGTAACACTACTACATCTACAACCTTTTGTGTAGAATGCCGTAACCTCATTAACTGGTGTATGAGTAAGGACCCCACTGGGAGACCGGTCCTGGAGGACATACTAACCCACGACTGGCTGTCAAGAAAGCACCTGTTCTGAGTTACACGTGGAGAGAGAGGAAATACAGTAAGGCTGTTGTGTAGCCAGTGAATCAAATAACTACCTGTTTCTCATCTACCTTCTGTGGCAAATCAGATTTGGGTTTGAGGAGACATAGCAGCATCCATATGAAGCACCTGCTTTTTCAGGAGAATCACAGACAGACTGGACAGGGCCATACCGCAAGGAAAGCTGCTCTTTGGCAACAGTATCCTCCAGACCACCTGGGACCTGGACTCTCCTAGTCCTGGAACAAGGGAACAAGTCTGTGGATAACCCCCCCGTTCAGAACAGCCTCAACGGGACTGGTTGATATGGACTAAGCTTTGTCACTGGTCCTGCCAACCCTACTGATGGAGATGGGTGTCCATGGACACAGGATGTAAGGATTGTCAACCCCACTTTGGACCTGTGTTGGGAAGCAGGGATTTTGTACATGCTGAGTGGATCTGGTCATTTGCGTTGATTTTTAGAACATTTTTGAAGCACTTGCAATATACACAGTTGGAGTTCTTGAATGTTGCCCCTTTTTAAGATCTCCTCCTGTTCTTCTGCACCCTGAGTGAGCTTTTTACCCCCCTTTCCTCTATAGATGCCCTGTCCCTCTGGCATAGGAAATAAATAAAAGTTGAAGGACTCTTATTTTTTAATTCATATTTATGTTTGTAAGTGAGCAATAATAAAAAAAATGAAACCATGTATACACTACTTGATTAATATTTTGTTGATTGGTGAAACTGATGTCATTAATGACAATAATTGGTAATCATTTTTCTAATTTACCCATTAAGTATTAAGTATTTAGCTGACTGGCAGCATGTCAGAGGCACACACCATTCCAGATGAAATACAGCTCTGGAAAAAATGTATTGGTATGTGTTTGAGTAAAATGAACATTTTAGTTTTATTCTATAAACTACTGACAACATTTCTCCCAAATTTCAGATACAAATATTGTCATTTAGAGCATTTATCAGAGAAGCTGATCATTTCGAAGTGGTCTCTTAATTTATTTCCAGAGCTGTTTATTTGAAATACATTTTTCTGCCACTAGATGTCAATGATGAGGTTTCACAGGAATGTTTTGTGCCATGCTGTGATTTGACGTAGTTGCACTCTTGAACAGGTGTGTGTTGAGTGTGCTGTCTACTACTTGACTATTGTATGTCTACTGGATTGTTAGTGGATATGAGTAGATTGCGTCAGCTCCGATGTAAATCAACCAGCTTTTGACAGCAGTTTGTGAGTTTGACTATTTCAAACAAAGCTCAGTTTAACGTTGCTTACCTGTAGCTTAAGGTAATCCTTATAGCAGACAAAACAACGTCGGATACCAGTATTTCTCAGACAGTCTTCCTCATTGTAAATTAAGCTCCTGAAGTATGCCATTGTTACAACAAGAATAACAGGTTTTCAACAGCTTAAGTAGGGGAGAAAAACATGATAAAAGGGTGAATCATTTTTTTTAACGAAGGGATATGTCATCACCGAAAATCTTGCCCTCGAGGTTCTTTTGAAATCATGGATATCGTGATAATGTACCTTGGCGCCATACTCTCCAACCCGGACAATTACGCACGGTTACGCATTGAGCCTTCTCTACAGCAAGTGGGATGTCCCTAAACAGATAGTGAGTACACAGTACGTAGAGATCACGTTTTGTAATTACACATTTCTGTATATAAACGTAATCTAATCTAAGATTAAAGTTTGCAGTACACAGGTAGAGGAATTATTTTCTTATAATAGCGACTACGTAACACACTGCACTAAGACTCCAAAGCTATATAAATTAAATGTTTTTGTTAGGGTTCTTGTAGAGTGACCAAGAAACAATCTGTAACACAACATACGGTTCATACATCTATAACAACCCTAGATCACTAGCAACATGAGGGTTTTCGTAGATAGTTTTTTTTTTTACAGACAAGGTTTAGCGAATGAAGATACTACCCCTCCCCCTCCTTCGTCTCCCATCACCAACATGTTTAATCACGTAGTTCGTCATACTCTGGCATATAACTGACAGAAACATCATTACAGTGGGCAGTAGTTCTCTAATTGTATTTATAGATGGGCTAATTTAAACATTACATTAATCTTAACCACTGATTAAGTGAACATAAGTGATGTATATATCTTGACAGCCAGGTATGCCTCAACATATTTTACTGTCCATATAAATATATCTTTTATATTATCATTTGCATGACTCACCATCTTTTGACTTGATTCCCTGGAGCAATAGACATTGCGCACCGTGCGCGTTTATTTAACCATCTTCTGACGGGGGGTAGAATGTCAGTGTCTGTGAGCAGCAAAATCCCAGTTTCTTCAAATATCATTATAAAAATAACCTGGAAGGTCATATATAAAAGAAAAAAAAATGAGGTGTCTCCAAAAATGTCTGTCCACAGAGTGCGCACAGGCACTTTTCAGTTCGTTCTCTCGCCCTCTCTCTCTCTCTCTCCCTATCTATCTCCCTGTCTCTGTCTCTCCCTCTCTCTCTATCTCTCGCTTTGCCCCACTCCCTCTCTTTCTCATCACAGATTTGTATCGTCATTCCAGCCAGAATCCGTGTTAAGCCCAAACACACTGTGGGAAAATCTGTGAAACTTGGAGGATCTAGCAGCTGTTCTCTCGTCCAGGCGTGATAGTCTTGCTGTGCGATAACACTGCAGGTACAGAATGGGGTTGATATTGGATGATATGATGCGTGTGTATGTGTCATAGAGACTCAGAGGTAAACAGCGGTTTTCAAGGTGTGTCCTATGCGGTTAAAAAACGGATATAAATTGAAAGTGGGTCTCCCGCGACCGCAAATAGTGCGTAAACTATGCACACTTAATCAATGTGTAAAATTTGTATTATATCCATAGGATTAGAATGCAAACCAAATCATTTTACACATATTTAAAATACTGATATTAGGCTTTGTTTAGCCTAACATTGTTTAGACAAGACTAGTCAGTGCACTGGCATTTTAAAGTTGATGGAAGGGGTGAGCTAAAGGGAATTTGTGTTATTTGTTAAAGTAACTGAAACAGATCTGTAAACATACTGTATGTGCAGTTCAAGATTGGTTGTCTGTTTAGTCACTTTGGCTTTTTCACCTGGGTGTTTTTTATAGGCAATGCCAAGTCAGCTTGAGAAAGTGGTGGCCCAGAAAAAAGAGGCCATCGAGGCAGTGATGGAGGTGTTGGAGAAAGGGGCAGAGGTGCTAGCCAGCACGGTGGGAGAGCTCTTTCCTCTCTGTGAGGCTGCCGCCCCGGTCCTCCGCCTCGCCCTGGACAACGTGCAGAGCAAAGAGGTTTTTTATGTGAAGGAGCAATTCCTGGTAGTGCGAAACCGGCTTGATGTCATCTCCTCCCAGCTGGAGGACATCGACTGTGAGATTAAGAAGGGCCGTGTGGACACCCAGTACTTCTCCGTTGAGGAGAACCTACGCAACCAGTTCCGCAAATATGTTGATATTCTGGAGGCGAAACCCCAGTTCTGTGAGGTCAAGACAAGGTTATTCTTGGAGCATTTCACCAAAACAGGAGGAGAGAAGAACCTTTGTGTCCTCTACGATGCACTGATGGGCAACAACACATTTGGTGAATCCATCCTGGAGGTTGTGGAGAGGTATGAAGCTCGCAACAGGAGAGTCCTGGAGGACTTCTGTGTGCGGATGAAGGAGCTCTTCTGCCTGGGACTGATCGCGCTGCTGGGCCACTGTGCCCTGAGCCAAGGAGAGGAGGAAGAGCAGGAGAAAATTCAGGAGTGGAGTGCCAAAATCCAGGAGGTCGAGACCAAAATGAAGCAGACCATTGAGGCATGTGTGATGGCGTTCCCTGAGCAGGCAAACCTAGACGCCCAGAAGTTGATCAAGGAAAAAGAGACCAAAAACCTTCAGGACGTAGCCGAGCAGCTGCGGGACTTCCTGGCACGGAAGTATGACTGGGTCAGCTGGTCCGTCCGCGTGATCAACCACTCCGGCAGCAGCTACCGCAACTGGAGGGCTGGGGAGAACTTCCATCTTGTGAATGGGAAGAACTGGTTTGATGTCCCGCAGGTGAACGACACCAACCTGGTGGTGTCCTACAGCTGCTGTCCCCAGCCAGTTCCCACGGAGAGCATACAGGAGCTACTGGCGGGTCCAGTGAAGAGAGGGGACGCCAAGGCTGTGGTGGAGGCTCTGGAGAAACAGCTGGCTGGGTTTGTGGTCCACGCTGTCAGTCGCCACAAGGAGAGCTGCGCCGCTTGGAACTTTCCGGAAGACTGCCATTACTGGGAGAGGCACAAAAATGTGTCTCTTTGTGTTCACTCAGAGTGAGGCAGATTTTGACAGAACTCTGTCTCAACTTATTGCCTTGTAGTCTAGTTGAGGGGTTTAAACGGCTGCACTTTAAGTAATTTATTCCTGACCCATACTGTGAGTAAGACTTTATTGCTCTGTAAATGTAGTTACTAACAATAACAAAGTGTTTAATATTGGCCTTTATTTATTAACAATAACTAAAACGTAATTTCAATAATAAGCATTCGGTATTCATGTATGCATCCAATAAAATATCACATTATTATTGCCCATGTCAACTAATATGATATTCTAAAAGTCTCATCTATTAAAACATATATGGACTGTAATAATACCATTTTAAAACAGGTGTACTTTACCTCATGTAATGGCAGCACCAAATCATTTCCCCAATGCTAACCACACAGACCTCTTTTTGAGTGATTTTAAATGCCGCGTCCTGGCAGTGTTCAGTTGAGCAGGAGAAGGAGAGCTCTAACTCCAGAGAGACCGTTCTCACGGAAATGGGCCTGTCAAAGTGCCCTTCTGTTCTGTCTCTGCAGGACTCGGGCTTGCCCTACTTACCCCTGCCACTGTGAAAGGGGGTCTGGAGGCGTATTCATGGACCGTGAAAACAATCCGTGCTGGCTCCATAAACCCAGATGCCTGTGTGCGTAGGCACACTCAGTACACTTCACTCAGTATCTTCACAGCTGACATCCATTTATCTTTGTGCTAAAAATATTATGCATAAATGCAGACATTTTCTTTGTGCAGATTTTAACACTTGTGATCCCATTCACTTATTAACATTGTGTGGAGGATAATAGGATAATAGTCATTTTTCTTTCTTCAATTAAACAGGTCAAATGTTGTACCATTTACTTTAAAACACTTCAGTTGAGCTTCATTTGCACTGTTCACTCTGCACTGTCCATCCCCTACTTATCAGCAGTGAGTCCGACCCTGTAATTGAATATCTGGTGCCTATTCTGTGCAGCCTGTTTTTTGTAAAACAGAATTTGCAAACAATTGTTGACGTATATTGAGATTAAATCTCTTTTGGTGGCCACAAACACCACTCGGAAAAGCTTCTAATTGAATCACTGGCTTTTGTACATAAGTCAGCATATTCCGACCGGAGTCTCAATACACCATAATAGATTGCTAGTAACCTTTTGCGCTGCTAATATAAAAAAGACAAGCTCTAAAGTGCTGCGCTCAGCACGGTGGAATAACTCATTAAGTGTGTTCGAGGTTGAGAGCGGAGGGGGTCCATCCATCATATATCAGCCCCGGGGAGAGAGAGAGAGAGAGAGTCTGCACAGGGGCTTCTGTGCTACGCTGCTGTAAATCAATGTTGTCAAAATCTATGCGGCAGGGTCTGTAATGTGAGGTGTTAAATGATGTCGGTGTGGGCATGCTGCCCCAAGTCTTGTCAGTCATTTAAATTGACGCGACTATGTGCAGTTAACCCCTGTAAATGAGAAGAATAATAACATTTAAATAGATGGAGTGACATGTGTGCGGTTACATGTGGAGGATGTTGCCAGATGTGGTGATCCCCTGCAGGGCCTTCCAATGCAGATACTGTACATTTAAATTAAGGATCAAAGAAAAATAAATTAAAGACGCATCCTGAAGTGATTTATGCTCCATGTGTATAAAATGCAGTGTATAAAAATGCAAACACTATTGTCATCCATTCTTCATTTGGTCATACTTGGACATGCCAAATACATACATAATCGTATGAATCTTTACACAGCTCTATTTTCAGATTTCTACGCATTTCTATGTAAAATACCAGCCATAAAAAAAAAACATAATTTATTTTCCAAACGAAATAGCTCCTGTACAAAATGAGATGGCCCATCAGCCCCACAGTGCTGGAAACTCCTGAATTCATTAGTGGTCGTGTGGGTTCGGCCCTGGCTGCAGTTATTGATCCATGAAGCTCTTATCCCTGATAAAGGCTTTCCTATGGCCTCACACACACACACACATAATCCTCACTGTCGCTGCTGACATGCCCACGCGTTGGATACCAAGCCGGAGATTGTGGCTTTTCTTGCTGTCTGTTTTGTGGTATTGGAGGAAGATGAGTTATGAGATTAATTTCTTCCCTTGCTGGTTTGTTAAGAGCGAAGCTGCTCTTGCACCTTTGGGAGACAGAGGGCGCCATCAACAAACAGATCAAGAAGGTTTTGGTGAAATATATTTGATGGCTCTCTCGAGTCAGTGCTCTGGCATTTTTCAGTCAAGGGTCCTAACTGACAGTATCTACAGCA
The DNA here is from genome assembly GCF_900700415.2 of Clupea harengus. NCBI lineage: Eukaryota > Metazoa > Chordata > Actinopteri > Clupeiformes > Clupeidae > Clupea > Clupea harengus. The sequence continues at coordinate 6,080,767 of NC_045162.1, read as the reverse complement.
CTCAGGCAGGTCTACATCAGGCAAACTCAATTTCTTCCTGTCTTATCACTATCAGTGGCAGCTGAGTTAATGGAGAAGGTACTTGGCATAATATTTAAAGATAGAGGGGGCCATTCTGTTTTTCAGATAAAGTCCTATTTCAGCAGATCAAAGGACAGATGAGAGAGCAGTTTTGATGTCTCAAACATTTTCTTTGAAAACTGTTATTTTAATAATTTAACTGGTTTTTGACTTACTGTACTGACTCACTACGTCTATTCACTTTATTATGTAATTGCCATGACGTAACACCCCAGTAACTTGTTAAACTTATGCTTAACTTGCTGCTCATGATTAGTGAGTCCCCATTCAAAAGAACTATGTAAATAACTGGTTTGACATTCTTCTGAGATCACCTATACCCTCTGTAAATCCTCTTCATCCAAAGTTCTCAGATAAGACGTATCAGCCAATATCAATATTTCATAAACAAATGATTGATTTTTATGGAGCCCAGCATTAGTGGTTCTCAGGAGGCGGTCGATCAATCGCGGGGGCGGCCCAGCCTGACTGGATCTGGGGCCGTAATGACATTACCTCCCTGTCAGAGTGGACCATCGACCAGGGCCCTGCGGCTTAAGTGGGCTAATCTGATAAAAAGCATTAAAACATTTGTTCAGTGACACACAGCAGCAGACCTGCTGAAGCCCTCTAGATTGGCCGTCAAAGGCCTGTTTTGGCAGGAGGGAGCAAACATGAAGGTCACGGTCACACAACTCCAGTTCACTCGCTGTTAACGCGCAGGGTAGTAAGGGTCAGGCATTCCGTGTTTGTCATTAGCGATCGCAAATATTTGAGATTAATGGCAAATGCTGTGCTCTCTCATCTCTATGACAACAATGTAACTCCTGAAGCTTCCTGTCTGTGCACAGGCCTACCCAGGCTGCCTTCGCAGTGTGTATACTACCCAGGCTGCCTTCGCAGTGTGTATACACTCCACTCACCCCCTTCTGTGTTTTCCACTCGGACTGAAAACCCCCAACAGACTACCAGACTTTTTGCCCGACGTCAGCACAAAGGAATCTCTCTCACTCACTCACTCTTTCTCTCTCTCACTCTCTCTCTCACACACACACACACACACACACACACACACACACACACACACACACACACACATACACACATACTCACACACACACACACACACACACACACACACACACACACACACACACACACACACCCTCTCTTTCTCTCTCTCTCCCTTCCCTCCCCTGGCCTTGTTTCACTCCTCCTTCTTGTTTCTCTCTCCCTTTCTCTCCTCTCCCTCTTACTTGAAGACAAGCCAAACCATCCCCCCGTCCATCCTCTCACACCATGAGTTCCCGTCTTTCGGCACTGCAGTATATCAGCCTGTGCTGTCAGCGAAGGCCCATGCTGAGACCTGGATATGGTCCATGCTGTGCAGTGCAGTGTAATGTCCTACCCATCATTTGTGGCAGAGCAGCCCACCACCACCCCCCCACCCCCCACAAACACCACACACACACTGCGAATATAAGCCAACACACCTCCACCTATGTAAGATAGTAAGACACATTAATCTGATATTCAAGAGAAAGTCTTTAAAGTGATCAGGTGTGGCTACATGCTAGCATGTCAGAGTGAGTGATAGCGAGGCCATGCTGGGACTGCCGCAGGGGGGGAGGGGAGACAAAGGGCAGGAAACAGGGAAATGGGAAATTAGGAAACGCCACAGCTTGGAGCTCTGAACTCCGGCAAACAGGAAACAATAGAAGGACTTTCATTTCCAGAGACCGGTGCTTTACAATATACCCAAATATGAAAACTATAAATAGCCCTTAAGCTTGCTCCTACACTTCTGTCCACAAACCCATTAGCAAATTAAAGTTGTAATCGGTATATTGATCTCTGTTCTGGCTCCCTTGTAATTTCTCTCTTGTGAGTGTGCTCTCTCTCTCTCTCTCTCTCTATCTCTATCACTGTCTCTCTCTTACAAACACAAACAGACACACACACACAGACACACACACACACACACCACTCTCTTGTTTATGCTCCATTCAGCCTGCATGCTGAAACGTTTCTTGACCTATTTTAAATTGCCCTTCACATTCCATTGAAGTTAATAGTGCTTTTAGGTGAATAGGTACTTCCCACCTGACCGCTGTAAATTCTAAAGCAATGTTGGACTGAATAATACTGTAGCGTTCTCCGCTATTAAGAATCAGGCACGATCTGTTTACTACTGAACTTGTAGCTTAATTGTGGCTGTTGTCGGCCACGCCGTGCAGTTGTTCATTTGAGAAATAACCAAATTAGTCTTCCCAATGTGCCGCCAGGAACCAGCACACCTCTATCACTCCCTTCGCTCTCCATTCAACCCCCAAACCACACACCCAAAGGGGCGTTTCCCCCACATGGCTCAGGTAACAGAGATCCTGGAACTTTACACACATTAACCTGCACAACAACACATAACATTCATCAACTTAGACACGCTACAATACTGACATGCACATGTGCATTTGAATTAACGAATCATTTTGGTGCATTCAGTGATCAAAGATTAGCATGGAAATCATCAGGTATTCTCTTGAATAAAACATGCGATGGGTCATTTAAAGTGACACAATGGGCATTTTCGATTCATGTCATGTTTGTACTGTCAACCAGGGGCGTAACTATAGGGGGTGCAGCAGGTGCGGTCGCATCTGGGTCCGTGGTCTAGGGGGCCCGTAGCCGTGGGCCATAGACCTATTTACGTCAATGTAAATAGTCTGAAGGCGGAATATGTGCGGGGGAGGGGGCGTGGCGGCGGTTAGTGATCTACCCTGACAACTTCACAGTTTCAAGTGTTATAGGCAAAATAAGCTTGCGGCGGGAGGGGGCGTGGCGGCGGCGGTGGTTAGTGATCTACCCTGACAACTTCACAGTTTCAAGTGTTATAGGCAAAATAAGCGTGCGAGGGGAGGGGGCGTAGCGGTGGTTAGTGATCTATCCTGACAACTTCACAGTTTCCAGTGTTATAGGCAAAATAAGCGTGCGAGGGGAGGGGGCGTGGCGGCGGTTAGTGATCTATCCTGACAACTTCACAGTTTCAAGTGTTATAGGCAAAATAAGCGTGCGAGGGGAGGGGGCGTGGCGGCGGCGGTTACAAACATGAAAAAAAGGGGGTACGGTACTGTAAAATATTTTGGGAACCATTGCCTTACGCCACTGACTAGGGCCCGTCATAATAGCCACTGCTGTCAACGAATGGAAAGAAAACACTTTTTAACCTTTTTTCCACATTTTAACATTCACCTGTAACAAGGGTAGCCTTTTCCACATGTATGGTTGCTCCTGCCTTGAGGAATGTGGCCTACACCATCAGTTCCACAACAACTGATAACAAAGCTTCTACCGAAAATGTGCTGCCTTAGCCTTGGTGAGATGTGATGCGTGATGAACAGAAAGCTCTGAATATAACATGTAAGTAGTTTTATAATTCACTAACTGTCAAACTATCAATCAAAAGTTTATTGATTTATGACCCCCAGTAAATTATGATTGACACGTGTCAATGTTTTGAGTGATTTATGACCCCCGGTCAAAGTGGTTGGCATGTGACAAGATTTGACACGGTGACTCATGATTCAATAGTGGTCTATCTCTCTGTTCTCAGGGTAATGCTATGTCATTTCACATGTTAATTAAGTCTTAGAATGTCTTGGCCTGGCAGGGTGTGTGTGAGATTTGGTTGATAGCCCCTTTTGTTTTATAACTCTTGTGTATACAATGTAAGACAATAAACTCACCTCAACCCATAATATACTCACCCTGTGTTCTAGCAGCTGAATCTCTCTTACACACACACACACACACACACACACACACACACACACACACACACACACACACACACACACACACCCACAGAGGCATAGACCCTTTTGATTACAGGGTCTATGGCAGACTTGTTGGGGCATCATTCAGACATGTCTCAGGCATAAGTTTCAAACTAATGGTGACTCAATAGTTGGCTATCTCTCTGTTCTCAGGGTAATGCTATGTCATTTCACATGTTAATTAATTCCTAGAATGTCAAATAGTACCTTTTGTATTATAACTCTTGTGTATACAATGTAAGACAATAAACTCACCTCAACCCATAATATACTCACCCGGTGTTCTAGCAGCTGAATCTCTCTTACACACACACACACACACACACACACACACACACACACACACACACACACACACACACACACACACACACACACACACACACACACACACAAACACACACAAACACACACAAACACACACACACACACACACACACACACACACACACAGTAAGAGATGAGAAAGGTGTCCACCTTGTTAAGCAACTGTGTATACACAACACATTCTGGGGCCCCTGGAATAACTTCGATAGAAAACAATTATAAAAAAGTCATCCCATTAGTTGATGGTAGAAAACGGACCGAACATTTTGCAAAAATTATTACAAAAAGAAAAAAAAAGGTAAACTAGATTCTGAACAAAAAGCCTTAACATCTCAGTTGAGAAAACAACTATAACATTACTAGAATTGAACACAAAATTCAAATCCCTCAAGAACAAAAAAATCATGTGGTGTAGATGGCGGGTACAATCAAATGCTGACACACAGCACACCTAAATTAAGAGAGGCAATCTTGAAATTATTCAATTTAATCCTGTTCTGAGGCCACTTTCCAGAAAATGGAAGGTGGGCCACATCACACCAATTCATTAAAAAAAGGTGACAAACTTAATCCTGACAACTATAGAGGCATCTAACAGGGCCGCAATTTAGGGGAATTATTCTGGGGCATTCTGAACAACAGAATAACACAATTTAACCAAAACAATAATATCATAAATTCATCCCAGATAAGTTTTTCTCAAAACAACAGACCAACTGACCATATATACACATTGCATACACTCATAGAGGAACATGTACAAAATGTTAAAAAAAGGTAAATTATTTGGCTGTTTCATAGACTTTAGCAAAGCTTTCCACTCAGTATGGCACGACGGATTTATGTTGAAATATAATTATTAAAGACATGTATAAAAAAACAATAAATGCTGTGTAAAAAGTACCAACAGAATAAAAGATAATTTTGACCAGACAAAAGGAGTTCGACATGGCTGTTGCTTAAGTCCAACTTTATTCAACATGTATATCAATGATTTGGCTACAAAGATTGAAAGTTCTTTGTCCCCAGGTCTTAAACTTCTAAAGGAAGAAATTAAATGCCTGCTTTTTGCTGACAATCTCCTCCTACTCTCCCCTAGTGCAGAGCCGCTTCAGGAAAGTCTGAATATTCTTAACTAATACAGTCTAACAAGGGCCACTTACAATTAACCTGGATAAATCCAAAATCATGATATTCCAGAAAAGACACTCCATACTTAATAGTAATTACAGGATCACAACTGGCAAACAAAAACTTGAACAGGTAAAAAGATATTGTTATTTAGGATTAATGATTTCTTCTACAGGACATTTTTATGGTGCAATAAGAGATTTAACTGAAAAGGCAAGAACAACCTGCTAAGAAACCTCTTTACTAAAATACTAAAAAAAAAAAAAACTTTGGTAAAAAAAAATTCGATTCACTACTGAAACCAATACTACGTACGTACTTCGTTATGGGAGTGATGTTTGGGGAACAAAATTTAAAGACAAATTGGACACATGGGTAAAACTGAAACAGCTAAAAGAAAGGAATAAAGAAAATTACATTAACTATGGGTTTTCCCTTCTTTCTCACTGTCCATTACTTTTATCTGCTATATGTAGGGGGTATACAAGGGGAGGGGGAGAGGACAGGTGTGACTTACCGACTGGCGGCCCTCCAGGCTATGGGGAATCAAGAAAGCTCCCTGGAGTGACACGGGGAAGGACTTCAGGGGGGAATCCTTACATGGTTTAAAGCTAAATATACAAATTCTATTGAACTTGTTAGAGAAGGTAAAAATTATGTATGGCTTAAGTAAAAAAAAAAAATCCTCAAATACCCAAAACATATTCCTATGGATAATCTACATCCCCCAGTTGAATCCCCCTACTTTAAGGAATAACTATGATAAAATAACAAATATAAATGGGGGAAATAACTACTGCAGCTCTGTCGGTCCCCCAGTCTGTACATAGTCAATGGTCGACTAAGACAGGTCTTCTTTGGCCGCTACACCTACAACTCCTCTCTTGGCAAGTAAATTATATAACATAACAACTCACAGTGAAAATACATAGGTCCTGATTGTCTGGAGCCCTGTGTTTTTTTTTGGGTGGATAATTGTCTTAGAATGCAAAAAACATTAGGAAAAAACTGAGTCAAACCATTTTTCTTGCATTCCTTTTTTTTTTCTTTTTTAAGGGGTTTGGTTTTTGGAAAGGTAAGTTTGATTGTTGTGCCACAAGATGAAAGATATTGTTGATGTGCTTTGTGGTTATGTTTACTCCTTCTTTACTGCTGAGATATGAATGGGGGCAGTAACAAATTTAAATGTTCTTGAATTTCATGGCTGCTCATTGCTTCCTGATATTCAGGTATTCTGCTTTGGTCCCCTCTATAGTGAGTTGTTATGTTATATAATTTACTGGGGGTTAGGGCATGGGTGGTTAGAGTGGAGTCTTTTAAGGTATATTCTGATCTGGTTATGGTTTGAAAAAGGGGTTTGTTGCCTGACTGTGACTGCTCTGAGAGATAGAGGGTCCAAATATATTATTGCGTAATCTGCTGTGCTACTGCCAAGAGAGGAGTTGTAGGTGTAGCGGCCAAAGAAGACCTGTCTTAGTCGACCATTGACTATGTACAGACTGGGGGACCGACAGAGCTGCAGTAGTTATTTCCCCCATTTATATTTGTTATTTTATCATAGTTATTCCTTAAAGTAGGGGGATTCAACTGGGGGGATGTAGATTATCCATAGGAATATGTTTTGGGTATTTGAGGATTTTTTTTTTTTACTTAAGCCATACATAATTTTTACCTTCTCTAACAAGTTCAATAGAATTTGTATATTTAGCTTTAAACCATGTAAGGATTCCCCCCTGAAGTCCTTCCCCGTGTCACTCCAGGGAGCTTTCTTGATTCCCCATAGCCTGGAGGGCCGCCAGTCGGTAAGTCACACCTGTCCTCTCCCCCTCCCCTTGTATACCCCCTACATATAGCAGATAAAAGTAATGGACAGTGAGAAAGAAGGGAAAACCCATAGTTAATGTAATTTTCTTTATTCCTTTCTTTTAGCTGTTTCAGTTTTACCCATGTGTCCAATTTGTCTTTAAATTTTGTTCCCCAAACATCACTCCCATAACGAAGTACGTACGTAGTATTGGTTTCAGTAGTGAATCGAATTTTTTTTTACCAAAGTTTTTTTTTTTTTAGTATTTTAGTAAAGAGGTTTCTTAGCAGGTTGTTCTTGCCTTTTCAGTTAAATCTCTTATTGCACCATAAAAATGTCCTGTAGAAGAAATCATTAATCCTAAATAACAATATCTTTTTACCTGTTCAAGTTTTTGTTTGCCAGTTGTGATCCTGTAATTACTATTAAGTATGGAGTGTCTTTTCTGGAATATCATGATTTTGGATTTATCCAGGTTAATTGTAAGTGGCCCTTGTTAGACTGTATTAGTTAAGAATATTCAGACTTTCCTGAAGCGGCTCTGCACTAGGGGAGAGTAGGAGGAGATTGTCAGCAAAAAGCAGGCATTTAATTTCTTCCTTTAGAAGTTTAAGACCTGGGGACAAAGAACTTTCAATCTTTGTAGCCAAATCATTGATATACATGTTGAATAAAGTTGGACTTAAGCAACAGCCATGTCGAACTCCTTTTGTCTGGTCAAAATTATCTTTTATTCTGTTGGTACTTTTTACACAGCATTTATTGTTTTTTTATACATGTCTTTAATAATTATATTTCAACATAAATCCGTCGTGCCATACTGAGTGGAAAGCTTTGCTAAAGTCTATGAAACAGCCAAATAATTTACCTTTTTTTAACATTTTGTACATGTTCCTCTATGAGTGTATGCAATGTGTATATATGGTCAGTTGGTCTGTTGTTTTGAGAAAAACTTATCTGGGATGAATTTATGATATTATTGTTTTGGTTAAATTGTGTTATTCTGTTGTTCAGAATGCCCCAGAATAATTCCCCTAAATTGCGGCCCTGTTAGATGCCTCTATAGTTGTCAGGATTAAGTTTGTCACCTTTTTTTAATGAATTGGTGTGATGTGGCCCACCTTCCATTTTCTGGAAAGTGGCCTCAGAACAGGATTAAATTGAATAATTTCAAGATTGCCTCTCTTAATTTAGGTGTGCTGTGTGTCAGCATTTGATTGTACCCGCCATCTACACCACATGATTTTTTTGTTCTTGAGGGATTTGAATTTTGTGTTCAATTCTAGTAATGTTATAGTTGTTTTCTCAACTGAGATGTTAAGGCTTTTTGTTCAGAATCTAGTTTACCTTTTTTTTTCTTTTTGTAATAATTTTTGCAAAATGTTCGGTCCGTTTTCTACCATCAACTAATGGGATGACTTTTTTATAATTGTTTTCTATCGAAGTTATTCCAGGGGCCCCAGAATGTGTTGTGTATACACAGTTGCTTAACAAGGTGGACACCTTTCTCATCTCTTACTGTGTGTGTGTGTGTGTGTGTGTGTGTGTGTGTGTGTGTGTGTGTGTTTGTGTGTGTTTGTGTGTGTGTGTGTGTGTGTGTGAGTGTGTGTGTGTGTGTGTGTGTGTGTGTGTGTGTGTGTGTGTGTGTGTGTGTGTGTGTGTGTGTGTAAGAGAGATTCAGCTGCTAGAACACCGGGTGAGTATATTATGGGTTGAGGTGAGTTTATTGTCTTACATTGTATACACAAGAGTTATAATACAAAAGGTACTATTTGACATTCTAGGAATTAATTAACATGTGAAATGACATAGCATTACCCTGAGAACAGAGAGATAGCCAACTATTGAATCATGAGTCACCATTAGTTTGAAACTTATGCCTGAGACATGTCTGAATGATGCCCCAACAAGTCTGCCATAGACCCTGTAATCAAAAGGGTCTATGCCTCTGTGGGTGTGTGTGTGTGTGTGTGTGTGTGTGTGTGTGTGTGTGTGTGTGTGTGTGTAAGAGAGATTCAGCTGCTAGAACACAGGGTGAGTATATTATGGGTTGAGGTGAGTTTATTGTCTTACATTGTATACACAAGAGTTATAAAACAAAAGGGGCTATCAACCAAATCTCACACACACCCTGCCAGGCCAAGACATTCTAAGACTTAATTAACATGTGAAATGACATAGCATTACCCTGAGAACAGAGAGATAGACCACTATTGAATCATGAGTCACCGTGTCAAATCTTGTCACATGCCAACCACTTTGACCGGGGGTCATAAATCACTCAAAACATTGACACGTGTCAATCATAATTTACTGGGGGTCATAAATCAATAAACTTTTGATTGATAGTTTGACAGTTAGTGAATTATAAAACTACTCATGTAGATGATCTCTCCCTGATGGAAAGAGTGTGATGCGACCACTGAAAGAAATCCTGTTGCTTCAGCATGGTGAGATTTAATCAAGCATCACATTTGCATTGGGCCTGAGGGTAGAAATCTATTTCCTTATTTTGTACTGGGGGCAGAGTGACAGAGTGAATTTTATCCAATCAATGAGAGCTAGCAGTCTGTGAATACTCATCTGTTTTCTCGCATCCTGGAAGGATTTATATTGATCCAAGGAGTCTAAAAGATAGATTCTGTTTGTCTCCTTGAAGATTTGGATTCGGGGTCTGTCTCTACAGGCTGTGCTATGTGCATGCTGATGAGTAAACAACCAGTATGGCACTGAGGATCTAATTTAATTCAAAAGATATATCAAGAATGCCCTTGAAAGTCAAAAAAGTTTGTGTAATGTTGTTGTTGTGTAAAAGCGTATTAACAATCATGTTATGGATTAAGCAAAGTCAGTTAAATTCCAAACCTTTTAGGACAATAAAGCAGTCTGAAGCAAAGTGAGAGGTGAAGGGATTCTAATCTTTGCATTCACAGTTCAACATTCATGTTTGTATTTGTACTGCTATTTATTTGAGACCCCTTCCAGGATTTATTTTTCTTCCTTTGTGGTAAAAATTGTAATACTTAAAACTTAAAACTGTGAATGTGTTATGTGATAAACTATTTTGAGTCTGTGTATGCCTGCCTGCAACTGGTAGTGAGGTTTCTGCAGGAAATGATTGCTGAGAGCATTGCCTAGCAACGAGTGTAGGTGACAGGAAAAGGGACCTTGCAATTTGCAAGAAACAGTCTACACCTGCAAAGAGCGCAGGCTACATCTTTTAACCACAAAAGACACACAGTGTACTGAATACAGAAGTAGAACCAGACTCAGCGTCTGGGGACATGGGTTGAGGTTGGTAAACAAGATCAGAATAGTGTTTGAGACCTGCGTAGATTGTTCACATGTAGGCCAATATGACAACATGCCTGTATGCAAATTACTATGAACATCATAATAAGAGGAGGCTCATCATGTAATGAACATCATTTGAGTGGAGGCTCAACCTTTTGAGCCTCGGGATTGTGATGGAGAACTTGACAAGTGGCTCTCTCTTCCTCGGGGACCGTGAGCGGCCCCTATGGATTTTTCCAAGTATTTAACCCAGCACCTTTATACCACTGAAGTAATGCGAGTTAAAAAATAGCATTATGTCATGATCACAGGGACTTTCTGAACTGAGATGGAATTCCCCTCTCCCAGCACGGCTGTTAATGCTTAACTGTGTACACAGCACACAACAGCTATTCGGGAATGAAACTTCAGCTGGTTTGAGGAATGAATGCAGGAACAGAATACATCTGTAAATGTGATCCAGACCCTAAATGATTTCACAAATGATTTCCTCTTGAGTTCATGAGTTGTCTTCTTTCACAACTTCCTGCCAGGCCTCCTGTCACCAAGGGACAAATATAATTCTGCATGTGCAATAATCCCTGACCCTCCAGGACTGTGTAGCCTGGATTTCCCCTCCTGACTCACTCAACACATTGCTGGCTCTCTACGACCTGGAAACATCTGCCCCCTCAGATCCAGAGGCGAGTTCTGGCATGTAATGACAATACTGTCACTGTGACACCAGCGGTTTATGGCAGACACCAGCACTCTATGGTTTTCGGGAACAATGAAAAACATAGCAGCGATGTGCACTTGTATTGCACAACAGTTCAATTTCTGTTTGCAGACTACATGGGCTCCACAAGATAAAGGGTTCCAACTCATCAGTGATTCATAGTTCTGTTTAAGGGCCCCACCGATATTTTCCCAAGGGAGTCTATCGGTTTCCCCGTTGGTCATCATGAGGTAATTTCCTTTGTGAAAACATTGAAAACATTGCTCTTGTGATGGAGACAGAAAGATTTCTTCTCATGCCAGTGGCTATCATGAGAGATGGCCTATGTGAAGTGAGACTGATAATCTGTCACAGTCACGAAAGTGAGATTTAAATGGCACTTATCAAAATGTATCTATCAGCAGTTTCTCACTCATTAATTGTTTTTGATCTTGCATTTGTACCTGGGTTACATGTAGTCAATATCAATCGACTCATACTACACTAATATACAATCTCTGTATGAAGCCTATATATATATTGTAGAACAAGGTAACATTTAAAAATAACAATAAATAAATATATACATAGTAAATAAATAAAGTAAACAGATATCTATCAGATAACACAAAAGTGGATTGCAGATATAGCAAATTTCCAGTGAACTGTCAGCAGGTGAACCTGTTTCTGTAAACGTCACTGTACTTGATGCAGGTGCTTGGCTGGTTCCCACAGGTGTGATCTCAGGGCTTACATTAATTACACTCTGGTTTCTGCTGGCTAGCCTCAGCACGCTCTCTCTCGAAAGAGTCATAAGTCATTTCTGCTTACACACTTTCTCCAGTAGCCCTGTACGGTAACAGATCTTTTATCTCACTCTACCACACAATTTGGGGTAAAAAAGAGATGTTCAGCTCATAGGTGTCACAGTTGTCATGTCTTGGATCAGTTGTGAAACACTTCGATAGTGTAGAATTGTAGAGTATGTTGTGTCCACAAGAGAAAGGGATGCAGAAGGTCTGCTGGTTGAACTAAAGTGACATCTTGTGGCAACAGGAAATGTTGGGGTCCAGGCCAAGGTCAAAGATCCAATATGATTCGTTTTTCAAACAGATGCCCTCAGTCACACGAATACCTTGATATAAAATATAAGAAACACGGAATGGGTATTCTGCCTAACATCTCCTAAAAGGTTAATTAGCCCTGTCTGTACCACAGAATCACTACACTCTGTTGTTTATTTTAATACAAGGTCAAAAATAATGACATGGGTAATTCCAGGTAACGGTCCAAACGAATGCCTACTGAACCTGAATGAGGGCGACACTCCAGACAGTCCAGATGTGGTGCAAACAGTGCCTCGTCTGGCACACCTTGTTCACCTGGTTGTCATTATACATGCATTCCATTCCTCTGCTTCAAATGCAAAAAACCCATGCCAACAGTGCCTCCCATGCCTGACAATACCATTTGAGTTCTTCTACAGGGCTACATTTTGTGTGGAGTTCACGTAATGAGAATATCTGACGAGATATTTATTATCTGATCTCTTTGAAAACAGAGCTCGCTGATGTGTAGGCAATGACAGAATGAGATAATAATCATTAAATGTGTGCACTGGTTACATAATGACATACAATTCCACAATAATACAATGCGGAGTCTCAGAACACTGAACAAAATCACAAATGGTTATAAAAATAATAAGTTTCCACGCTGATTTATTAATTTCAGTATACTGTACTGTACACTTGGGCACAGCAGGTATGGACATGCTATGGGGCTCTCAGTGAGGCGACCCGGAGTGTGTCTGCCACACACGAGCCTGTGCCACCCATCACGCCACATACCGCCGTGCTACTGCGAGGGCACGATCCCATTTCTGATGGTAACGAGTTAGCATAGTGTGAGATCTAGCAGCGAGACGACACAAGCAAACCCAAAGCGCGCCCACGTACTGTTCGCCGGCACGGCTTGCCAGTGGCTCTGCGCACCAATGGCCATAGACCACATCCGGTCTCCCCTCCATCCTCGTTTAGCTGGAGTGATTAGTCATAGCAACTAATGGGTCACACTGAGAAACTGAACAAAGGCAATGGCTCAGTGCTGTTGCAAGGCTTGGGATGGTAAAACAGTGGTGTCTTTCACCGAGCCCTGACTATTGTGGCATAACTGATTGAAAGCATTCTCTACCCCCTCACAGCAATGCCTAAATGAATCCTTTGACATAAAAAAGTGGGCAGAGAGGGTGGTGGTGGGGGGGATAACATTTCACACAGTATCAGCAGTGCAGAGTCGTCTGCTTTGCCTATTCAAAAATATGAAAATCTCCTGTGCATGTGGAGGAGCTGTGTACTGTGTAACATGCCAGCTTTGTGATCTTGGCATGAGTTTGCACTGAACTACGACAGCATATCTTTTCACTTTCTTAGCCCCAAACATGTTTCCATAGCAACCTCACTGCAGACTCAACAAGACAGGGTTTTGTGTGGCAGAAAGTGCTTGCTCTCTGTCCTTGTCGAAGAGGCTCCCGTTGTCCAGCCAGTTTGTTTCATTTTTTTTTTTCTTCTTCTGCCCCTTTGCAGTGTGAATGTGCTGCACTCCCCTGGGGGAGTGTTTACAGGATGTTATCAGTCTCCGTCTCTGCCTGTCATCCTAGAGACTGGGTTCCATGGAATGTTTGGAGGGGAAGGAGGCAATCTGAGGGGGGAGTGCCACACTGAGGGGGAGTCTACATATACATCCCAGGCCTGGGAGTCTTTTGCTCAGAGGCACAGCTGAGATCTGTCGGAGCACAGGAGCAACATTTTTCAGGACTTGTGGTGAGTCTCCTAAATCTGTCTTTATTTACTTTTTTTTTATAACTACATCCTTACTATATTTGAATTAAACAGGGACATGATTATCATTTTATTTTGTCATCTTTCTATTCCTGTGTGTGACACAATTCTGAACATTTGATTAAAAAACATTAAAGAAATACAAAATAAATGGTACGTGCCTGTGTTGACAAGCAAGAAGGGTTATTGGAACATAATGAGCTGATCATAGGTTGTTCAGTTGCAGGATGTTGTTGTTAAATCAATATTGACTGCCACAGGGTTTGTCATGGTGTGTGAATATACAGCTGGATTATGGCTCAGGGATGTGGTCCTATGTTCTATGAGCTTGTATTTGTCTCAGTGGAATGAACAATCAAAAGCAGTTTGGGTGTTCTCTTTCATACTGCCAGGAGACGTGGCACATTTGGTTTGACCAGATGAATAATGAAGTTAATTAGAGGATAGATTTGCAAGGACATTTTTTTCTTGCTTTTTTTGTGAAGCTGATTTCAAAGTGAGCCTATTTTCTTTACAAAAGAAGACTTGAAAAATCACATCCAAAATCAGGATCTTTATTCAGTAAGTATTATTTTTTCTCCAAAATATATCTGAAATCATGATGCAATACTGTTGAGTCACAAAGGGATTGCAGAATAGTTCTGTGCCGTTTTTAAGCATTGAAAACTCTTGATATGATTTTGGTAATTACTCTTAATCTCATATGACTCATTTTGAAGTACTACTGACCTTGGTAAAGGACATACTTGGTATGTAAATAATAATGTTGAATTTGACAAATTGTCTCACTTGAATAGTCATCTACAAAATTGTATTGGGTTGTTAGTACTTCCTATTTTCTAATGCATCTTTAGACTTTCTGCATGGGGGCTTCGAGTGTTAACATGGCACTGGACAGAGAGTGTTGTTTTCATTAGAGAACAAGTGCAGTGGGAACGGATTTCTCAGATCAGGGTGTGCCTTTTTCTGTAGTGAATTTGAAGCCCAGGGAAATGAGATATGTGTGTGAGCTCATCTCCCCTGTGCATTTAAACTGCCGAGAAATGTCCTGAAATGCTCATAAGGGTGAATGCCTTTCTCTTTCACACATGTTGAGAGCATCTGTGTTTGCTCTAGTGCCTGGCTATTGTTTGTGTCTTTTGAAAAGTCCAGCATTGAGTGTTTCACAACTCGGCCATCACCATGAGAACTTAACCACCATCTAATTTTCATGTTTGTGTTGCTATAAACTCTAAAAATATATGTATCCTAAAACAAAGTTAGGATGAGCCCAATCACAAAAGGTTCCTTATCTTATCCTGTCATTTGTATGTGCTCAAAGGGTGTGGCATTGTGACTACACACAAGTTCTAACAAGTCCTGGTCCACTGTCACCTGATAAAAAAAAAACATTTCACTTGGCTGGGTTTTAACTTTGAAGTGTGTGTGTTTTCTCCGTTGTGTTTGTTGATGACAGTTGATATTTGGTCCCAAAGATTTGATCTCAAGGGTCCCTTTTGTGTTGGATCAAATATAACCCATGTGACCTATGCGGAACTCAATCTTTTAATTTGAAACGTCTATTGATCTCAGCCATTGATTTTCACCACAGTTTGGATGATGTTCATTTTGTGTCTTGTCTCTCACAGGATTTCAAACATCACTGAGCTCTCGGAAAAAGAGGAGGTGAATCGAGCTCCTCTTTATTGTGGTGCATAATGAGTCGCGTTGAAGAATGGGTCCTGCAGAACAAGGACAAGATTGAGAAAGGAGTGGAGATCATGGGCCAGGGCTGTGAGGTCCTGGCTGCCACAGTGGGCCAGTTTCACCCCATCCTGGAAGCTGTGTTTGTGGCCTCCGCAGAGATGCTCAGCAACCCCGAGGGGAAGGAGGCCCGTTACTTGACAGAGCAGTTTGAGAAGATCAACCAAGCACTGGATGGCGTACAGGATGAAATTGGCAAAATCGCCATGGAGTTGCAGAGGAGCAGCATGAACAAGCAGAACTTTGACCGTGAGGCTCAGATCATCAGCCAGTATGAGAAGTTTCAAGACTTCATCAATGCCAAGCCCAAGTTCAAGGAGAAGAAGAAGGAGAAATTCCTCAGCCACTATGAGAACACCGATCGAGACCTGAACATGGACGCCTTGTACAATGCTGTCACCGGGGAGAACACGTCCGGAGACCCCATGCTGGAAACGGTGGTGAGCACGGAGCATCGGAGCAGGAGGGCCGTGGAGGAGTTCTGCGCTCGACTCAAGAAGCTCTTCGTCATGGGCATCTTCGCAGTCATGGGCCAAGCTTCCTTGAAAGACGGAGCCATTGGAGAGGAGATGGTGAAGAAGTGGCAGGATCGGATGGAGGACGTGGAGAACCGCATGAAGGCAGCGGTAGATGACTGCATCCAGAACTTTGCCATCCAGGCCAAGATGGATGTAGAAGGCCAGCTCCTGGACAAGCCAGGCAGCATTGACCCAGAGTTCACCAAATCTCTCCTGGCCATCCTCGCCAAAAAGTACGACTGGGTTTCCTGGTCCATCCGAGTTTTCAATCACGGTGGAATATTTTTTTGGAATTGGCTGGCTGGCAAGAAGTACCATGGCAGTGGTGGGGGTGGTAACTTCTTTGACCTCTTGACCCAAAACAACATCCGAGTGGTGATTTCTTTCAGTGCGGATCCAAAGCCAATCAACAAGAGCCAACTGCAGGAGCAGATCGAGAACCAGAAGCTGAAGGGTAACATGGTGTCTGTGGCACAGACCCTGTGTGGCAGCCAACCCAACTGTCTGGTGCATGCCGTGAGCCGATATAAGAAAGTGGAAGAGACCAACAACTTTCAGCCAGAGTGCTATTATTATGGGATACAAAAAAGGGCCTACATATGTATCCATTCAGAGTAGTCTGGTATAGTTGCACTGACAGGGAGGTATCACAAATGTGGCAATCAGTTTTCCATACCTGTGTCGTAAATGTTTTTCTTTGAATATGTAAGACAGACAGCTGGATGTATAGCAATATTTGACTCAAGAGATACTTTATATGCCTAAATGGGTTGTTTTCATGGTTACATGTGCTCATATATATTTTTGACTCTTATGAATCGACAAAGATATAGATTAATAGATTAATTTTGATTCATAGAACCACACTGCAAAAAGATGCTTGCATCCGAAAGAGTAAACATAACCTAAAATCAAATTCTCTCTATTGAATATTTGAAATGTGGCAAAGAAATGGCAATATGTCTTCAAATATGTTTTCTTGTGTACTTGTTAACATAACTGCTTTTTAACACAGCACTGCGCAAGCTAGACTGAAACCAACAATAAATGTCATAAAACAGCTATCATTTCCCTTATGAATATGTTTTTAATATACTTTTGTTATAAACAGCCATGTGAGTAATGTGACTATGCGTCATAACGTGATTGTAAATGCCATTGGTTACACCTTGGGTTCAGATATGAACTTTACAAGTATGTTCCCTCAGAATAACATACAATATTTGACCACATATGTAAATCTGTAAGTCTGATCTGAAATGTTAATTTGCGTGGTTAAAACCTTTATGCCTTTTCAAGCAACCGTAGGCTAAATGGCAGCCTAATGTTTCACTAGTAGGCTATATCTTCAGTAAGCTAACAACACACGGTCACTTCTCCCTCGAAATGGGTGTGCCAGTCTATCTGTGAGCTGCACTTCACGGACCACATGACCACGTAAGACAAAAACAGGCAGGGCAAACTTCTTTCTTACCGGCAAAACTACTTTCTTTAACGATTTAAAGGTGAGTCAAATTTTGACACAGCGCTTTTCAGATGATATACTTTAGGTCTAACACTTGAAATGTATACAATTCTATGAGTACTTTACACTTATCGGGCATTTAATAAGCTATTTAACACATGATTGGGCGTTATCGTAAGTGCCTTCAGGAAGAAAGTTTTTGCTAGAAAATGGTTGCCTTCAGAATAACTTTCCTGTCACAGTGAGGCGTCGACTGAATAACGCTACATTATAGGACATAGGGGGTCTAGGACTACCGAACTGACAAAAAAAGACAGTTTAGTGTAAATGTTCACTTTGGAAACGGTCAAGCTAGGGCGCTGTTCCGGAAAATGAGGCATAGGTTTCTAGTTCGAACGAGTGAGCAGCTCAAGTGGAAAGTGGTGTCAAATATGACATCTAAACGAAGTAGACGGTTGACGAAATGGTACAAATGTAGTCGCTCTCGTTTATTGGAATACTTCAGTAAAATAGTTAGTGGATATCACCTGCTAGTCTATGTGCATTAGATAAAAGTCCTCATCACTGCCATAACCTATGATTTTACAGCAGAGCCTAAACATGTGTTCTCTAGCACTCTTGCTCAGTAGGGAAGAACTAGCCATAAACGTTGGCCTCTAGTGTCACCTCAGGTTCCTCTTTGGAAGCTATTTTTGATATTCTAATCTGTGGTCTGAAGAACAGAAAACTGGCCACATCCTTGTGGATGAGAAATGAGCCTCTCCCCTGCCACAGAGAATACACTCCTCCGTCACCCAAGGGAGGGGTGCTGAAGTGGATGGCTGAAATAACTGTTTTAGCGCAAGTGGATGCATGGCTAAATCAAATAAGCATGATGGCTTTCCACCATTTTCTTCCTTTTGAAGCTTTTCTCCTACCTAGTCCCATTTTGTTGAACTGGTGGAAAATTACTAATGACTTACAGTGCTTTCTGTTTTTGAAGTGGGCATGCTTGGCATGATGTCAATTTTACCATGCTAACTTGCCAGTTTTAAAATGTCATTAGTGCACACACAAACACACACTCACATTCATGCTGAAGTGAATATCAATCTTTGTGCCTCCAGGTTATTGTGTTCTTCAAGCTCATTCTTTGTAGACCTGTATACAACAATTGTTTATTATGATCCAAAACTATAATCTTGATAAATGAAGACATTATGCTCCGTCAGCAACCAAAACTAAAACCCTTGGGAACACTGAGTAGATAGAATGGCTGACAAAAGAGTTTCCATTGTCTTGTTTCTATGGTTACTGTCTGAGGTGCTTTGGAAAATGCTTGCTCCTGCCCAGCAAGTTCAGCTACCTCAGTTAATCATTCCCCACGCCCATAGTTGCCCTGACTAGAGTGTTTAAACACGTGCTGAAAGGATTCTGTGTTTCATTATAATTGTAATGGTGTCATGTTTTATTATGATTATATTTGAATGGAAATGATGAGGGAAAATATTTTGCAATCATATGGTTAGCTATATTATATGTACTGTGGATAAATTATCATGAGTGCTGCTGTGTTTTTTAGTCTTTTAATATTTTACCTGGTACTGGTATTCATCCACAGACACAGGAATTGAGTAAAAATATAATGTATGATATGCTAACCATATCTACAACAACCTGTTGTTTGCCCAGTTACGTAGACTTTACAGCAGGACTTCTCATAGAGGGGACTTTCTTTGCATTATTGCCTCATAACACACTGGGTGTGTCCTGCAGTGCTTCGCTTGTGAAACTAACCCTGATACTACTCCTTTTATCAGCTCAACCAGCAAGCCCATCTGGGTCTGCGCACACACTACGTCGTGTCCACACAGAGCAGCAACAGAACCGGGATACTAATATGTAAGAGCACAGATTAGTCATTTATTTGATTTGTAACAATTTCATAACTGTAAGCATCATTTAGACAACCTACATATGCACTTGTCTTGCTTCCTTTTTCTTTTCAATTGTATTTTACTGTTATATTACCCTATTATACAACTAACACAATAACAAAACATACCTTGTCAACACAATGTTCATGTTTCTCTTTTGCAGTACACTGACCCTATAGAGGAGATCCTACAAGATGGCGGATCAGCTGCAGCGGCTTGTGGCCGACAAGAAGAATGTCGTTGAGACAGTCATGGATGTATTTGAGCAAGGGGCAGAGGTGGTGGCTAGCATCGCAGGAGACCTGTTCCCTGTCTTCGCCATTGCAGCGCCCATCGTCAGGCTGGCCCTCGACAACGTTGAGAGCAAGGAGGCAGAGTACATGAAGGAGCAGTTCCAGAAGGTACGGGACAGGTTGGAGGCGGTGTCTGAGGAGATTCAGCGCATCAACGAGGAAATCAAGAAGAGCGCGGCGGACGCTGCCTATTTTTCTGTGGAGGAGAATCTGACCAACCAGTTCCGCAAGTACATGGACATCCTTAATGCCAAACCCAAATTCCGAGAGGTCAAAAAGAAGCTGTTCTTGGAGCACTTCAACAAGACCGGAGGGGATAAAAACCTGATCACCCTCTACAATGCTGTCACCGGAGATAACTTCTCTGCAGAGTCTGTGTTGGAGATCACACTAAACTATGAGCAGAAGAGCCGTCGTGTTGTGGAGGACTTCTGTGCCAGGCTTAAGAAACTGTTCTGTATTGGCCTAATTGCTTTAATGGGATACAATGCGCTCAAAGGGTGCGACGAGGAGGAGGAGAAGGACGTGCTCAGAGATTGGGGGGAGAAGATGCAGGTTGTTCAGCGCAAAATGACCGCCGTCATCGAGGACTGCATCAACAGTTTCCCAAAACAGGCGGAGATAGACGCCAAAAGAGTGGTGCGGGACAACCGTGGGAAATCCAACAAAGAGCTGGCTGACACCATCATGGAGACCCTGAAGAAGAAGTATGACTGGGTGGGCTGGTCAGTCCGGGTGTTCAGCTCCCCGAGTGGCCTGTTTGTGAAGAAGACGGAGTTCCAGTGTTTCACGGGCCGAAGCCGCTTTAACGTGACCTCGGTGGAGGACAAGCTGAATGTGATGGTGTCCTTCAGCGCCTCTCCAGAGCCTCTGAACATGGACCAGATCGAGGACCTGCTCTCCAGCCAGAAGAAGGGCTCCATCACTGTGGCGGAGTTGCTGTTTGAGAAGGTGCCCGTCTGTGTGGTCCAAACCATAAAGACCTCATGCAAAGATGTGATCTGCTCCTATAGCTTCTCAGAGGAGTTGCACTATTGGGAGAAGAGGGGGAAGGAGTTCTACGTTTGTGTTCATTCTGCTTAATGGCAACAGTGGATTTTCTTTAAGTCTGAGACTCAATTATCTTTGATACTTTAAAATGACTGTATTTGTTTCACTTTCTGACTTCCTGTCAGTTATATAGAGCCTTGCTTAAATGTTTGCAAAATATTTGGATAGAATATTTGTATAGAAGACCAAATCCATTGTTTACAGCAGGAATCAGTTACAGTATACTGATTGACTATCATGGCTGTATCTTTGTACCCATAATGTTGTCTTTGACTACACCAAATAGAATTTGAAGCAAATAGAATTTCTTTAAAATGTACTGAAATTTGTTATAATATAAGTTGTTATATCATATGTAGGGATCCCCATGAATTATCAACTGGAAAATACAGTGAATGAATGAAAGAACAACACGACACACTAACACAGTGCT
Organism: Clupea harengus; assembly: GCF_900700415.2. Taxonomy (NCBI): domain Eukaryota; kingdom Metazoa; phylum Chordata; class Actinopteri; order Clupeiformes; family Clupeidae; genus Clupea; species Clupea harengus. The sequence goes on along the minus strand of NC_045162.1, from coordinate 6,059,363 downwards.
TATCTACATGCTTAAAGCTGCTACTGCAGTGTGATGAGACTGGTTTTCTCCCTTTCTGCACTGAAATATATGCCTTTTAACTTTTCCCTTGTGTTATGACCCCGGGCCCAGACGTACTATGCAGCCCTCAGGGAACGGGCATGTTGAAACACATGAGGTATGCTAGTGATATATGCAGTGTCTATTCAGGAATGCCTCACATACTCGTGTATTTGTCTGGTGTTCACCCATGGGTTTGGTAGAAATTTAACAAACCGTAAAAAAAAAAAAGTAGCGGCTCCTTGTACTTCCTCCACAGCCCTGTTATGTGTTTTTCAAACTAAACATATGTTAGTTAATGGCAGTTAAAGTGCTAACTTGATGAGCATGAAGCAAAAGCTAAGAGGTACAGATTTTCTAGACGAAAAAGTAAAACCACTACAAGCAGTAACTAATGAATGAACTACTATAAATGTATTAGTATAAATTTCCACTTTCTTGTGAGGGGAAGGGGCACTTTTAACACACCCTTTAACAACATACATATATACTTTATGGGAAAAGAGATTCAATAAAAAAGCTCTATTTAAACTGCAGTTGGCTGTTTTTGTCATGTTTTCCATGTTTGAGTACTATGAGTACTATATCATTAGGTTCCTAAAAACCATGACAGACTGACCCCCCTGTCCTTCGAGTGGCTTTTCTGGTCTAGCAGGTGAGATTTCTGTCATTCATTCCGCAGTGATAGATTTACTTTCCAGGTGAGACATTTACACATCCTATGTTGTATACATTATCTTATTACACAAATTGATATTTTGCGTAAGGTAAGTTTCTGTGCATGTATGTTACAATTATTTTTGTAAATCCACACATGCTTTCAACTACAATCGAGAAATACAATTTTAAAACTATCAATAACAAAAAGCACCAGTACATTCGTGCTTAATTCAGTTTACGGTGTACGGCTTTGGTACCTATTTGATTCTCACTTTAGCAAGGGAGCTGGTAAAGCAAATATGCCTGTGGCCAACCAGTAGGCGAAAACACCCACTATTCCCTGTAATTATGCAGCGGAACTACTGCTTTGCAATGCTATATTAAGCCCAAATCCTGAGCCCCAAGAGTGACAAAGACATGACTTAAGAGAGAGGAGAAACAGCAAAAGTATGCTGTGGTACTAACAACAACACACACAATTCTTCCACAGAGGGTGAAATTTGACATTTCCGGGTACATCATTGCATTGATGAAAAAAATCTCCCAGAGGGACTACAGAACCCTATCAGTGTACAGCCGTCATATCCACAAACCATAGCTCTTTACATTTTCACTCAGAATAAGACACAACAAAACTGTTTAGTCCATTTTTGCCAGAAATGTTATCACTCGAAATAACACACATTTCCTTGGAACGATAAATATCTTTTAAATTCACTTAATTCTTGCTCATTCTTTGGCCTGTATTACTGCATAGACCTATCGGGTCCAGAGCTCACAGGGGCCCTAAAGACTCACAGCCCTGCTGCTCCCTTGAGAGACCTCGTAAGGTCCCTAGCAACACACAAAGGGATACATGGGCCCTCAGCCCCAGGTGTTCATAGCAAAACAACAAACCGACTGTGTAACAGAGTGGAACCAAAGAAGGGCGGAGTAATCAAGCACTGTACTGTGCACACAAAGTTGGAAGATGCCCACACCCAGATGCTTTCTGCTTTTCTTGACGTGACAATATAGCAACCCAAGCTAGATAGCCCTTGCACCAAGAAATAGCCTTATGGCAAAGTCTGTCAAGTGAAGGTTTCTCTCTCTCTCTCTCTCTCTCTCTCTCTCTCAGTTTAGTTGAGTTCAAATAGACCTGCTTTATTGATATGAACATAAGAAACAGTATTGCCAAAGCAAACTTGAAGAACGAGACACATACATGTAAGCCACATAAAACAAAATAGTTTTCTCTTTTGTCACGCATGTAATCTTAATATCTGAATAGATATACCTTCACAACCTATCAATAGTAGATATACCTCCACAACCTGCCAATCTCCTTTCAAAAACACAAAAAGTCCAGGCAAACTAGACTTAGCCCCTCATCTTTGCAACAGCTAGAAATGCCCCCAGTCTGATCATTATAGACATGCACTGTTTTAAATGTGTGTTTTGCAACATATGTGAGGTCCTATACAGTGCCCTCCAGAATTATTGCCCCCCTTAGTGAATATGAGCAAAACAGGCTATGAAAAAATAAGTCTTTGCTGTTTATCCTCTTGGTCTTTCACTCAAAATAATCACAAAAATCTTACCTTTTTAATGAAGTAAGATTATTGAAAGAACATTTTTTATATTAAATAAATATTTTTCTCCAAAATATGTGTGCCACAATTATTGGCACCCCTAGAAAATCTTATAATTAAAATCTAACTGAAGTATATTTCCAGTCATGTTTTACATTTTTAAGTTCACCTGTTTGATTCGTTACTCTTAAGTGGTCAACCATGACTTCCTGTTTCACTGGGCTATAAATATGAGGTGACACAGGCCAAATTGCCCTGTCATTCATCACTATGGGAAAGACCCAAGAACACAGTGAACATGTGCGACGAAAGTTGTTGAGCTGCACAAATCAGGAAATGGATGTTAAGAATCAGCCTGGAAGAGGACGTGTGTGTACTTTGACCCCACACACTGTGAGGAGGATGGTTTGACTGGCAAAAGAATCTCCAAGGATCACAGCTGGAGAATTGCAGAGGTTAGTTGAGTCTTGGGGTCAGAAAGTCTCCAAAACTACGATCAGACGCCACCTACATCACCACAAGTTGTTTGGGAGGGTTGCCAGAAAAAAGCCTCTGCCGTCAATCAACAACAAACTAAAGCACCTACAGTTTGCCAAATGTTACTTGGACTTTCAATAGGACCGGGTTATATGGTCAGATGAGACCAAAATAGAGCTTTTTGGCAACAAACATCAAAGGTGGGTTTGGCGTTGTTAGGTAAAAATGTACCCTAGTTACCTCAGGACTCCGGAGCTGCATATAAGTATATTTATTAGACAAACAACAACAACAATTGCAATCGGGCTCACTCCCAGCACAAGGCTGAAAGTGAAGCAATTTCACTAACATCGCACAGGGTTTATGTACTTAGATTTATCTAATGCTGACGCCGTACGTGTTTAACAATCATAGTCAAAACAAGGTTCTCGTCCGAGCTTCTTGTATCTTCTCAGGGTCGAGAAAACAATCAGTGGCGCCAGTTAATCAAAGTTACACATATACACAGGAACACAGAAAAGCCATGTCCCTGTTAAAAGAAAAGCATATAAGATAATTATTAAAACTAGGCACTTGATTCATATATTATAAAGTCATTAACAGTGTCTGGTAATTATCTCCATCAGGCGTAGACAAAAAGATAGCCATACAGAAAAGCACCTCATACACACTGTGAAGTATGGTGGTGGATCTTTGATGTTGCGGGGCTGTTCCAAAGGCCCTGGACATCATGTTAGCATACATGGTATCATGGAGTCCATCAAATACCAGCAGATATAAATGAAAACCTAACAGCCCCTGCCAGGAACCTTAAAATGGGCCGTGGTTGGACCTCCCAACAGGACAATGATTCGAAGCACACCTCAAAATCTACACATAAATGGTTTACCGACCGCAGAATAAAGGTTTTGCTATGGCCATCACAGTCCCCCGAACTAAACCCCATAGAAAATCTGTGGGATGAGCTGAAGAGAAGAGTCTACAAGCGTCGACCTTGGAATTTGAAGGATCTGGAGAGATACTGTATGTAGGAATGGTCTCAGATCCCGTGTCATGTGTTCACCAACCTCATCATGCATTATAGGAGAAGACGCAGAGCTGTTATCTTGGCAAAGGGAGGCTGCACAAAACATTAAATGAAGGGGTGCCAATAATTATGCCACACATATTTTTGAGAAAAATATTTGTTCCATGATAAGAATGTAATGTTTCTTCCAATTATGTTACTTCAATTAAAGGTTAGATTTTTGTGAATATTTTTAATGAAAGATCATGAGGATAAACAATAAAGATTTTTTTTCGCATCTCGTTTTTCTCATTTTTACTAAAGGGTGACAATAATTCTGGAGGGCACTATATGTCTTTGAATGTCTAGTGTGTGTGTCAGTGTCAGGAGCACTACTGAGAATTCTGACAGAATTTACAGTTAGACCCAGTGACAGATGAGTATGTGTTCTGACTGCCATACCAACGAGCCTGGCACTTTGGCATTGCGGTCAGGGTGAGGGTTTGGTCCCCCATAGTCCTGGGTTCAAGGCCAGGTGGGGTGACTGCGCTCTGCCTTTTCTACATATGGTGCCAGAAGCGGGATGGCTTGCTGTGAAGCCATCTGTGGCGTTCCCAGTATGTGAATCGTATGAGGGACCCCCGGGTTAGGTTGACCCCTGTGTGAGGGACCCGAGAGATGGGTGAAGTTGTGTGGGGCTCCCTGGGATGCGCTGGAGGATGGAGGATGGGTGAGGGATGTCTGTGTGCGTGAAGCACATGGGTGTGCTTCCTCAAGGGGATGGCAGTGTGACGGCATGACGGATGAGTATGTGTTCCAACAGCCAAACCACTGAGCCTGGCTCTTTGGCATGCGGTCAGGGTGGTGCCCCACAGATTTTCAGATTCAGATTATAAAGGTTTCTGAGGGCCTAGCAGTTATCAGGATCTTCAGATTTGGAATACCCCTTTTCCCTATACAAGTCTGGTAAATTTACTTTTTGTAGCCTACTTAGTTGTATGGGGCTTATCCCTGAATATCCATCTAGGAAAAAAAAAATTAAGTACCAGATTGGATATATTCTTGATGCTATAACAGACACAGCTACTGCCCATGATATTAGTCTTGGGCTATAATGGGCTATACAGGTGTCCTTTTATTTTGTCAATTAATGTGCTATTTGTTGGCAATTCATATATACTCACATAGCAGGACCTAAGGGAAGGGGAAATAAGTGGTACATGTACACAGCATACATGTGGTAAATGTACACAATACATACAAATATCATATGGCATATACGTACATGATACAAACAAAACAGCTTAACTATTACTATTACAAGGGTTAGTAGAGTAGGAGCAGAAAAACATGTTGATAGGGGCATTTATATAAATTGCAGGAAAATGCTAGCATAGAGAACAGGGTAGAATAGTGTATGACAATTTGGTGGAGATGTGTACATGTGGGCCGAGGGTTTCTACAGCGAAGATAGTCTAGACTAGGAGGGGAAGAAAGAAACACTTTATCAGTAGCCATATACTGTAAGCACTAGCAATAGGATATAGGAGAGGGAGAGAGAGAGGCTGCCTGGCCAGGTGTATGGGAATTGTATTTGTTTAGTTTTGATGAGTTATGTTTAGTTATAGTTAGGATAGCAAGGGTGGCAGGGTACACATCAGTGCCCAACTGGCTGGCGACAGCCACAACATGCATTGTATGCTGTACCCGTGATCCGTAAAGGCCCTCCTTCACAGTACAACATGCATCATAATCTGTCTAGTCTTTGTATTTGTATGGTGCGTACCAAACTTTTGCCATTACTTTGTGGGGTTATACTTCAATGTGGATGTGTCAAAGAACTGTTTCTCCTTATTCTATTCCTTTTAAGTGTTTTTGTTTGTTTCATTGTTTTTTTTCCATAACATTTTTCACAGTTTTATTTTATTCTGGTCCTTCTACTTTCTTTTCTGCCGCATGGGCTATCAGATGCTAATCTTATTTTATGCTAATTCAAACCCTAGAGATGACTAGAAGTCCCCATTTTCTAGTTGCTAGGAGGCATTTTTTCATTATTTAAGAGAATCAAGAAGTGGTCCTATTGCTTTCCTTACACTTAAACAAAGTCAGCAAATGTAGTGTTATCTGAGCAAAAGGGAAAACAGTAGCATTGCACCAGAAGAATACATATCCATACATGATGCCACACAAATGGTTCAATTCCCTTTTTGTCATATTCTCAAAAATAAAAAAATCATCCTTTCATGTATACATACAAAAACACTGATTACGTATTTTGTCACTTCTAATTATTGACAATTGCTTTTAAAATAAATGTGGTGTTCCTCAAGGGTCGATTTTGGGCCCAAGTGAGTTTTTTAATATGGATTTTTGTTCTTCTCCTGAAGAACAGATTGACTTTACAAGACATGAAACCTTGACCCTAGATCCTATTAGACCCTTCTAGACCCTTGAATTAAAGGGATTCACCATGTTTTAGAGATTCAACTGGTAATGTAACGTGTCATGAAGGTAAAATCTGCAAAATTCTTGATGAATCAAATACCTTTCCTCTTTGGTTTAATACTTTTTAGAAGATTTAACGCTGCGGAGAAGACTGACAATTGGTCATTATTATCTCATGTAACACTACCCTTTTGCTTTTGGATGAAAAGTTCCAACAAAAAAATATCTATGACCCACTGAAAAGGGACGACTGCTTCTTCAGTTGCTCTCCGCTGGCTCTAAGGAGGGGTTTCAACGTGCTGCTGTGGTGAATAGCTTAAGAAATGCTTTTAATCAGGCCCAAAATTACTCTTCCATAAATGTGATTTGCCCAAACAACCCTGCATTGAGTCCGGCCCATCAGGTGACCTCAGGAACGCAGAAAAACATCACGTGGCAATGGGACGATACGCTCAGGGATGCAGGGATGCATTGTGCTGCTGCTTGTCACCTCCATGTTACCCTGTGCCTCATTTATAACGGTCTCTATGGCAATAATGCTATTTGGTCCACTCAGACTAACAAAAAAAGAAAAGCTGAATATTATATTTATCAGATAATTGTTGGTTCACCAGTAACATATTAGCGCCATAACAGAATAAGCCAATGACCTGGTAGAAGGTTGCAAGAATTTTTGAGGCACATCATGAGCCTAAAATGCTATGTACAACAAGTTTACTGTGTGCAAGGAGGACATATTGAGTTTCCTCTGCAAGGAACCTAATGACTGCCATTCATGTAACCTAATGAGAACACCAGAGCACTCTCCCAGGTCTGCCTTCAAAGAAAGCCTATAGAAAGGAAAAAAATTATCCACTTTCTTTGAACTGTTCTCCAACCGCATTGACAATGACAGAAATGATTTTATGTTTTCATATTTTGTCTTGACATTAGGCAACCCAGTAGTTATTTCTGAACAATAGGAATGACCACAGGGACTAACCATTGCTTTTCAGCTCACATAGGATGGGAAGCACTGTACTGTTTTTATTTCATGTGCACTTTTTTAAGTCCTTTGGTACTTAATTGATTTAGTAGAAACTATTTGTGTTTTCACTTTCACATAGACCTGGTAACCTCAAAATGTACATCGTGTTGAAGACCAGGTTGCTTGAAGTTATTAGAACTGCACCATCTCTAAATCACACTTCAATGATTTTACAATGACAATATTTTTAGAAAGTTGATTGAATGATGTTTCAGATGTTATTCTTAGCATGTCGTGATCATCTTCGTGACAACACTTAAGCAAATTCATCAGGTAGATCTTACCTTAAAAATAATATTATAGATTTCTTCTGTCACATAGGACAGGTGCAGCCAGGCTGCAGTGTCGCCTACTGACAAAACAAACAATATTTTTTGTGAACTACAGGGACAACCCTTCGTACATGCTGAAAGTAGATGGTTTGCTAGGTCCAATAGCAGGTAAGGAGTGGATGTCAGGCAAAACCTTCATTGCCATCGATTGAAATTGTTATTTTTAATTTGTTCTCTTTCTATGAAAGTTATTGTCAGGGTGAATAAAACACTGCTTCAAACGTCTCTGTCAAAGATCATTAGAAAATACACAGCTGCTGCAGCGGTAGACTTATGATTCTCACCTGATGATTCATCCACCAAAGAATGCTCTCAGCTTATTCTTGTGAGACAAGCAATAGACAAGCCCATCTCTAATAAAAGCCTTTTAAAAACACAGACATATTTTAGTCCATTGCTTAATCTCACCCATCTTTGTCTGTTTCAATTGCCTTTACATGGGGGTTTTGTGGTGGCAGACATCTGTAAAGCACCACTTAGCTGTTCCTGGACAAAAAAGAGCGGCATTTGTTTTATCCTGTCCCCAAACACCATGTATACTGTATTATTATATCAGGATCATTTTCTGTGTGCCTACACAGATTTGTTTCATATGTTGCCACCCTTGTTGTGCAAAAAAGCAAAAGCAGTTAGTCACTGAGAAGAGACGTTTTTATGGCTTTAGAAGATCCTGTATATGCCTGTTGGTCGCTTTTGAATAATGTGTGTGCTTGTAATGCATAGAATGTTAGCACTGGTGAACAAATAGATAATGCCGAGTCATTGTTTGTCCTATCATTGTCATCTCCCGTCAGAGGTACTTCATCTTTTCTTTTTTTGTCGTATCTCTTTGTTTGTGTAGAATTACAAGAGTTTGTATGTGTAGAAGGACAAGAGGAAGCACTAGTTCTGCCATCTTGTGAAGAGGAGTGGGACTCTCAAATGGAGTGTGTTGCTCTGCTCGGCATCTGGTGGAATGTTGCCACCTGGTGGGTGACCTGACCTGGGAAAATTAACTAATCAAAAAAGATGACATCCTTCAACTCAGCTGATCATGTAAGAATCATGTATCCACATTCTTTGACGCCAGAGTTTCTGGGAACAACCTGTTTGGGTTCCATTTTTCATCTGAACCTTCATTACAAATTGAATTATGGTTCTTTAAATTCAACTAAAAACATCAAGAATTTACATTAGCCTCAATGTCCTCACTGATAACATATTATACTCTTACGTACTATACTGCCACTACAACTACAAAAGTGGTTTCAAATCTAACGTGCCACATCATTTGTCCCTAAAAAAAGCTACATGGATCCGTCATACCGATACAAAAACATCTGATAGTTACACAGTCAAAGATTGCTTATAAGAAAACCCTGCAGACCCCCTGCAGGATTTTTCACGATACACTGAAGCCTTATATTACTGTTTATCTGTACTCCAATTTAGCTATGAGATTGTTTTGAGAACATTTAAGGCTAGCCACACTTCACTGAACATTTCCTTCAGTGATTGTGAGGAGCTCTATGTCAAACCATTGAACATCGCTGGATAAGAGAATACTTAGTCAATTCATTTGAATCATAAAACAAAGACTTTTATTAGGTTTGCTGTAAGGTCTATGGTTGGATATGTCTCAGTTTAACATTAAATCCACAGTAATGTTAATGTTATGGAGACTTTGCTGTACCAGATCATAATTCAAACAAAGCTTTCAGTAGGACACTGCTGCTTGATCTGTTAACAAACCAATAAACAATAATGGAGAAGGATTCATTTTTTAACTGTTGAATTTTTGTCAGTAGCATGTGATACCCACGTAACTTCTGTTGCAGAACTCAATAGCAGGCGTTACATTCAGATATTTTTATAAAGTCAAGAGAGTGCTGTTGTGAAACAACTCCTCGTCAATGGATGCCCCTTGTCCTTATCATGTCTATGAAGAGTGCTCTGCAACTATGGGTCATTGAAATATAATCACTTAATGTAATGATGATCATGAAGATTCATTTGGCAAATTTAAAGGATTGATTGTTGTATAGTCAAAACAAATACTATCTAAAAATCTAAATATTCATGTTACACCCATGCTGTGAAGCAGACCGGACCCATTCGTATTCATGCAGTCTATATTTAATGAGTTTGATATATTCTTGGAAAAACATTACCAGTTGCAGATAGTGGGCAAGCTAAATTCAAAGCCAACTAGAAAAATCAGTTTACATAAAGAGTTTGGCAGACAGACTAACATATTACAGTGGTGTATATGGTTAGAAATGGCCAAAAGTATCCCTTCCTGGAGACAAAATATATCCCCCCGTAGTGATTAATGCTACTTCACCAAAAGACCGTATATAACACCTCAAATGAAATTATTTTAAATATACAATCAAGCGCTGCGACGTCTAGAACAGAACTGTCTATAGTGCAAACAACAATAAAATCAGAAATATTACTGTTCCTGTTGTCTGGTGTGACCGCGTGAGAGGTGACAGCGTGAGAGGTGACAGCGTGACAGATCACAACGCGGTTAGTGATGATCCTGGTTGCATTGGCCTTGATCGGATTTTCAGAATGTCACCAATGTGTAAACTGTAAATAGCTAGCCAAATGAAAGTAGTCATATTTTACCGGCCCCTTAAAAAAATAATCCTAGAAATATTAAGTGAGAATGCGACTACAAGAGCAACTGTTCTTAGGATGGAGGGCAACTCCCTGGCTGAGGGGAACTGCCAGAATGTCTCAAAGGATGGGACGGACAAGTGGACATTAACAAATAACAAAGACAATTAAAATAGTAAAAGATGCGTTTTGACACATTGGTGTAAAGAATGGGGCAGATTTCTGTTTTGCTGCACCAATGGTTGGAATGTCTGATATCTGCTGTAACCAAATCGGTAAGCTTTATATATTCAAGCTGTCTTAGAGAGCTACCTGGTTAACAATTTGCGGAGGGCAAAAAGATCAATCAGTTCAGGAAACTCTACTACACAAAAATTATCTTGTAGTGATCACATACTGCTGGCTAGTGCTTGTAGTGATCACATACTGCTGGCTAGTGCTTGCAATGTACACCTGGCCTTTATCTTATCTATTTAAAGGTAGTGTGTAGTTTTTAGTGCCATCTTGTGGTCAGGTTGCTGAACTGCATCCAGCTGAATACCCTTCCCTCTACAAGCATGTGCGAGTACCTATGGTCAAATGACACAACAACGCAAAAAGCCCTATCTTGAGCCAGTGTTTTGGTCCAGAAACATGGCGGTGCAACATGGCAGACTCCGTGGAAAAGGACCCGATGTAGATACGAAGGGCTCACTCTAATGAAAACTCAACGATTCACAGTTACAGGTAATTATACACTAATGAAAACATAATTATGAATACAATTATTCATGTCTACTAATAGATACCACTTAAAAATAAACACTGTACCTTTAAGCCAGCGCATACTTTAACGTTTGCAAGAAATAGCCTACTGTAATAGCCTAGTCTACTGTATATAGCCCACTGTGGTTCGTGATTTGTTGTCATGAAGAAAAACAAAATCAAAAACATCCACCCCTCTGATTGATCCGCACCCTGGATATGGCCATGTTAAACTGTTGGATAGGACAAGATTTCATCAACAAGAGGCTTGGTGAGCTCAGGATCCTGCATGGGCAGAACAAAAACAGATATGGAATATTAAGTAGACCTGTCAATTCAGTTCAGTAGAAGGTTTTTTTTTAAACTCTAAAATAAGTCTATTTTAACTACTCTTTTAGCTATTTTTTTTAGCTCTCACACCTGTCCAGCTGTTTCCTTCTTGCAAGCAGCCTTAAATGCCAAGACACCAGCACTTATGGCAATGCAAAGTTGTAGAGCTGCAAAGACTATCATTATGATGTCCATTCCACACCACATAAGCTGTGGAAACACAGAAAACAAGAACAAGTACAATTATTCATCCCAATAAGTATGAGTAATATGGTGCTTTATGATACATGTTGATACATAGTTTAGTAGCTACTTCAAAGTAGTAATTCAGCTGCTTTTTACACACCACATGTATGGAAACGATATGTATACAACTGCTGTGCATGGTCAACCAGACCAATAATGGGAAATGCAAATATTACCTTTGCAGTGGCTCGACTACTTTCGATCAACTTTTGCTGAGACTCCGAGGGTGGTTGTGCCGTGGGATCGTAATCATAATCATTATCATGGTAAGATCTATGAATCACTATATTCATGCCAACTGCATACATCACTATGGCAGTTACAGCAAAGGCAGCACTTATAAAATTCATGATCCCGGTAATGACAACCTGTAATAAATTACAAAACACATACTAACATTCCTGTGCACAGTAGGTGAAATAATAAGGTATCAGCACAGTTCACAGGTCTGTACATGGATAGCCTGAGCATTTTACCCAGGCTATTTGTTAGTGAAGCCTATCAAATGTAGCACATATTGTATAAATTAAAGCATTAAGATAAGTGGTTGGATACAACCATTTCAAACTAATATTTCAGAAGATGCGCCTGATTTGTATTTCTAAGCGAATCAGCTATGTACCATAACATGCAACAGAGGTCCTACTTATACTACATTGTGTTGGCTTAACAGATCCTTAGATGTTTTTAGAGCTAAGAAGTTTTTACAAAAAACTAAAGTATTTTTTAACCCAGTGGACACAATCGTACTGGTCTCACAAAAAACTCACCAGACAAGGGCTTGGAAACTTCTCTGCAAGAATGCACATTCCACCAAAGAGGATGAACTAAAAAAAGGCACAGATTCAAGATTTCTATGAGCACAATTTGAGTTTCAGATATGCTCTGAGTGAAGATAGTTAAAGGGAAAAAAACAAACTCGGTGACCCAATCAGGTTTAGCCTTACCAAACTACCAAGCCAGTAGGGAGCCTGGCCGACAATGCGATTCCAATCATAACCCCGTGATCCATCAACTATTGCTCCAATGCTGATGTTTAGCAATCCAATCATGACCTGGACCATCTGAGGATAAATAAGGTAACAGTTTGACAAAGTGCATCATCATAACGTGTGTTAAGCATGTGGAAATGCATAACCAAACGAAATGGCTGAATACTCATTACAACATATTAAGCATAGAAGCACTGCCCATTACGAGCCAATCATCAATCCAGTCATCTTATCTCTCAAACAAACATCCGCACGCTACCCTCATGTTCGATCATCTCTGTCATTGTTGGCACAGTGGTTCCCAAACTTTTCATTGCAGGCCCTCCTTTGTATTTAGGCTATTCCTTCATCTTACATATAGTCTAGGATAAACGGCAGAAAGGCCCTGACCAGACAAGCCTATTTAGGCCTGAGTACAAAGTAGGCTATAAACTCACCACCAAATAGTTTAGTGACAGACTACTATGCTTTAGGAGCACTGCCATGCTTACTTTGACCATGTGGTTGTTCAGGGCTGCCCCACACTTTGGGAGCCAGTGCCTTAGCAGATGACTTTACTGAAAAGGACTGATAATACAGAAACACTACACATTTGAGCTGAGATGCACAGTACAGCACAGTATTTCCAAAAAAGGTAATCATGCCATCACCCCCAAGGCTGTCTGTTTTCCTCCAAAAGTCCCCTTGAGCCTCTGGGATACAGAGCATAGTGGGCTGTAGCAGAGGTTCCCCAGGATCTGACACAGCAAAGGACAGTCGCTTTTTCGATCGTTGGTCACGGTTAAAACGGTCACCCCTTCCGTCCTCATCACTGTCACTGACATCCTGTTAATTAAGTGGTTAAGAGAATGAAAAAAAAAAGTCAACAACCACGAACTCCAGTATGTGTTTATTTTCCCCCAGGACAACACCCAGCCTGGACAAACATTATTTAAAAGGGAGAAGTTCAAAAATCGTCAATTCATTACCATGCCCTGGTTGGAAATATGATTAGCCAGAGGGAAAGTGAAAGTACAGTAACAGGAAGTTAGTTAAAGGCAGGTATCATGTCAGCTTAAGAAAGACTATTAGGTTAAGGGTTACAACAAAAAACACAGTCATGGTTTAAACTCAATTTATACTTACTTTTAACTACAACAAAAAGCCCAAAATATCACCCCACGATTGTTTCTCTGTCGCTAGATATTAGAGCGTGATGATGGCGCAGTTCCCCGATAGATCCAACCCCTCGACACGCATGGACTTTAACCCAATATATACCACTTCACTCGGGTTCCTTATTACCTACGACACGGCAATGAGAATACATTTTAAAGGTTCTGTTTAGAAAGTATATGTCTAGTTCTGTTTAGAATGTCTTAAACATGAGGAGAAACACTTTTTCAAGCATTCTGCAAGTTTATTTAGCAAGTAGAAATATCTGGCGATGGGTGGATACATCTGGTCATGGTAGTTACAGTTAAGAGATTCATTAGGACCTGGCCCATAGAGTAGTTTCATGTCTATCATGTCAGGATCAGTGTCTGATATGATGTGCTCTAACACAGCATGGTTAAATAAACTTGACATAGACGAATTGTAGCACATTTTTATGAAATTAAATTGACTGCCATGTAGTCTTCTCTCAGTGGGATGTATTACTTCATGTACTCATTTAGACCTGCATGTTATATAAACCTATGATGCATTGGTTACAGAAATGTAGGGTTTCAGTCTTGCATTGGAAAGTTATCAGTTGTCAGTGAATCTGTAAAGTACTGAGTTTTGCCTTTAGTGTTAGCCTTCATGCCTACAGACTACACTCCCCAACAAAGGGAGGGAGACACTCTCTTAAACTTGCTGGGTTGAAAACAACCCAAATTGGTTGGGAAAGATGAACAACTTTTTCAAACTTGTTACATAGCTCAAATAATGAAACAACTCAGTTAAATTGGCCCGGCCATTGGGTAGAATATGTCACATCCATTGCATCGAGAGGAGTTGACACTGCCCTCAACCACTAACCCAGCGACTGGACAACCGAACACAACCCAGAAAGAGTTTAAATAACCCAACAAAATGACCCGAAAGCCTCAAACTAGCATTTGGGTTGAAAGCGCAGCGCAGGGCCGGTTTTTTGGAGTCAGATTCAACCAGTTCTGCCTTCTGCTGGCCAAATTCTAAAACTGATTTTGTTGGCAAAGAGTATGTTCCCTCAAGTGTTAATTTGTGCTGTTGCAATGGTGGTGATGCTCAATTTGATGTGCTGAGAACTCCCATTCAGATGAATGAATATTATAATGCATGACTCCAGGGCTGTATAGGGTCTTTACAAACCCATTCATTATTTCTATAAAGTTCTGAATTGAGCAGACTGATCATTTGTGGTGTTCATTAAGGTGTATCTGCTGTTGTCTCTGGTATGGCATGTGTTCATTAAGGTGTATCTGCTGTTGTCTCTGGTATGGCATGTGTTCATTAAGGTGTATCTGCTGTTGTCTCTGGTAGTGGCATGTGTTCTAACCTATCGTCAGTATGAAGGGGTGTGGGTCTGGGTCACCAGACACTACTGTTGAGCCTTCTGGAGGTGTGGTGGGCCTAATTCAACAGATCACTGATGAAGGAAGGTGCCTGCTTGAAAACTCTAGTGAATTGCTCAAGAGGGCAGCTTTGTTGTTGTTGTTGTTGTTGTTGTTGTTGTTGTTGTTGTATCCTGCTGCTCAGGTTCTATGGTTGGGCAGTCATGCTGTTGTGTTTAGCACCTGTGGGCTCCAGGCAGCACATGGTGTACTGTGAAGGAGAGGCTTTGCGGATCCTGAGTACAACATGTGGTGCATGTTGCGGCTTTCACCAGCCAGTTGCGCATTGTTGTTGTATACTGCTGCTCAGGATCTATGGTTGGGCTGTTGTTATATTGGTTAGGTTAGGTTGTTGGGTATGAGTCCTGTATGTGACAGTGAGAAGACTGTGTGCTGCCAATCAATAGCACAAGGAATTTTAACATATTTTCCTTTGCATGTTCTCCCCGTGTTCACAAGGGGTTTCCTCCACTAAGAACGCCAACAGAAAAAAACATGCAAAAGAACAGAACACTCTTCGTCCGTCCCTGACCAAAGACAGACGGTTCACTTCACTTGGTCCCCGGGCGCTTAAAAGCTGCCCACTGCTCCTGGGGTCCTGGAGGAAGGACAGTCCGGGATGGGAAAAAGCAGAGGCTAAATTCACAGCGACCTCAGGCCTGCGTGTGTGTGTGTCCTGTGTCGCCTCCATATATCACGTGTGTGTTGCA
Source organism: Clupea harengus (assembly GCF_900700415.2). NCBI lineage: Eukaryota > Metazoa > Chordata > Actinopteri > Clupeiformes > Clupeidae > Clupea > Clupea harengus. Next base: position 6,043,622 of record NC_045162.1, on the reverse strand, counting down.
GTGTGTTGCTTGTGCGAATAAAGTCTGACAATTATATATTATTATTATAACTAAACTTACAATAACTAAGAAAAGCAGTTTGGCTGCTCTCTCCATTCATCTGATCTGCCTGTTATCTCTGGTGCCTCACACTGCTGCCAGAGCTTTTAATCGCTTTTGTAGCAATTTGGTTAAATCTCAGACAAAAAGAGATGGACTGTCAACGAAACGCAGTCCAGGATTTTGTTGTCAACTGGCCCCAATGTGATTAGCCATATTCAAACTAACAATCAACACACCAATCATTAATTTAAAAAACCTGATCTATTATTTCTATTCTTGGTGTTCGGCTATAATGTTGAATCTGTACTGGTCCCTGCTCTCTCATTTCCCTTTCTTTTTCAGTGCCATGTTAACCTGTTTGTTTACATTGTACAGTAGGTATTTAACAGAAACATATTCTGCTTGGCTGGCTATATATTTTTGCCTTGTAGGCTATAATGTGAAACAGAATTGATGAATACGCCTAGTGTACAGAAATTATGTTTATTGTACCCATTTACAGTCAAAAAAGTCGATGACCTTTTTTCCCCAAAGTTTGAGCACTTTAGAGAACTCCAACATTAACTTTACTCCAAATGTTTATGCACACCCCCCCCCCCCCAGCGGCTGAAATCACTCACTACATTAAGTCTAAAAAGGTCCAATACAAATATTTCTTGTATATATAAATATTTTCAGTAATACAATCAAATAAAATGATTGTAAGACTGGCCCAAAATTCCCAAACTTCTTAATGGCCAATCCACGCCTGGACAAATCACAGATGCAGTCATACATGGGGTAGTCTTTATTTATTGTTTTGCAACCTCTCTCATGATTTTCATGAGAAATAATCTGGAATGTCGTTGTACACACCAATACATGAGAGACTTGTATTGTTATGAGGTCATTGCTGACACTCAGATTTGTGTGCTTTAAGTAACATCGCTGATTTTTTTAATCCCGATCCACCAGTAGAATACGATATTTGATTGACAGGTTCTCATGGTGTCTTATCATACACTAATCATACATACAAATAGGTTTGTATCTGTGCTATACATGTATTGTTCTGACTTCAATGTCTTTTGATTATGAACATTGTATTCTGCATAGTCTTAATTAGAAATTTTACAACACAAGGTGACAACTAAAATTGATTTAGGTTGATCACAGTTTGTATGAGGTCAAAGCTAGGAAAATCCATAGCAATGATGCCCCAACAGGAGCCCTTTCTTGGATCAAGGTTATTCAGATAACCATAGAACCAAGGGTCAATTTTCTCTGCCACTCTTTTTGGTGTTAAAAACACACCCTCCAGTGTGCCGATGCCTGTGCCACTTGAGTAAGACAGTACTACATAGTCCCCGCCACAATCTCTCTCAGCCTCTTTCAAATGCTTCTCAATTTTACGCTCTTTCTCAGAGATGTGGGTGACCTCATAATCACCCTCCTTGTCAGTGCCCAGGATTGGAATACCTAACTTAAAGCTGTCTTTCTGCAGGAAAACAATCTTGCCTCTAACATCAACCATTCTTGGTATGGCTGATTCAACCCAAATATCTCGATCACCCACAATGAGCTGTGCAACCATGCCCTCAACCTTGTCTTTATCAAACAGATCTGGTTTTACCCTCACAAGAACAGCTTCACTTCTGTACTCCTTTAGAAAGTCCCGGATAGTGCTCAGCACTTCAGTGAACGTGGTATGCTGATAAACCACTCCGTGCATGATATAGAGCTTATCGTCGAGGGCAAACACCCTCAGGTCAAGATAGCGGATGCCCGCCCTGAGCTGAGCTGCCAGTGACCAGGCCTGGCATTCGGCAGGCGGGCCCCCATGAAGAGCCATGGTGTCATGGGTACCAGGGATTGTGATGTCAGAGATTAACTTGTTGTTGTCAATGGATCTCATCCAGTCAATACGATACGATTGTGGTAGTCTGAGATCGGCTGAATCATTAAATGACTGGTTCTCACTGTAGCTCATGTCCTGGAATGTCCTGTGAGATTAAACATAGGATTGAAAGGGGTTTTTATTTTTTTTCGAAATCTGTGAGCACTCAGACATCAAGGTCTTCAAGGGTAATGTGTTCATTAGAGATAAATGGAACTGTGTAAATCTCTCAAATGTGTATAGAGATAAGCTTAATCTTGATGGCGTTCATTACTCACAATGTTTCTACCTTCTGATATTTGCCAGCTCCTGCGCTAACTTTTGTTAGCAAATATTAACTGCACATTCTAACCGTAATTTTAATAAGGTTGATAATACAAGTATGGCTTCTTATTCAACTCATTTATCAATAGTACTGAATATAAAAGGATCCCATTTCAATACAAACCTCCATCTTTCATACTTACATGAGCAATGAGGCAAAAAGAACTTTCCGTAAGAATTTGTTGCTCATGTCTGGTCTTTACTAAATTCACACACAAAACCATAAGTTACTAACAGCTTACTTTGTTTGTTAAAATTAATAAAGAAATTCAAAGAATACTTATGCACACATGCAACTGTGACAACCAGGCACCAATTTAAATGAATAAACCAAAATTTTGGCCGTTGTCCAAAATCTAAAAAGCTACAAATAAATTACATGAGAATAAATGTCCAAGTTGTCCCAACCCTCTACGACTCAGCATACAATCAAACGATAAACTTCAAATACGTAATTACCTTCTCAGCATAGGCATGAGGTGAACCAAGCTTTGAAATGTGTATGCTGTGGGATTGTGTTCTTATCAGCAACTTATTCTGTCTTTTACAGAGTTTGAAAAAGGGGGGTGTCCAAAGACAAGTCATGTTTTATCAACCTTAGAAAAGGGCGGCAGGCTGTGTGTAGCCAAGGCAACTATCTGGGTTGTCGTAGAGAAAAAAAAAAAAAAAAAACAGATCTACCCATATGTGAACTCATGCACATATGAGCTCTAATGTGTTGACATTCTGTACTAGTTGTGTTAAACTTGATGCAATTCCCCTCCCCACCGCTAGAGTACACTTATTGAACAATTCGAGGTAGCGCAACTTCCAACTCAGCTTTTGATTCTTGTCAGTCCGGTGATGTAATGAAGTAAAAGAGGAGTAAAGATGGCGGAGAACAGCGGCACAGATCCTGCCGTGAATACGAACACCGAGGAAAATGCTTCCACCAGCGGGACCATTATCATGGTCACCGTCAAAACTCCGAAGGATAAAGAGGAAATAGCTATATCTGAAGATTCGTCTGTTGCGCAGGTATTTAGATGATAAATGGGAAGTATATCATGTTTTGTTAGCCAGCCGAGTTGCTAGCAGCCTACCTACCTACCTGCCTAGCTTGTTAGCTGACTGCCTATGCAACATGAATGATAGCTAATGTTAGCTTTGTCGGGAGGGTAGGCTAACAAGCTAGTTGCCTTGCTAGCTAGCTACCTTACCACGGAAAATTGGGCGTATAGCGTAGAAAATGTGTTCAATTTAGCAGCTGTTCATGTTACTTGTGGCGTCCTTAATGGTGATTATAGACTGTTGGCATGATTTGAATGGGTAATGGTAGGAAGCAATGAGGATTTACCAGGTGTAAAAAATGGTATGTCATGACGCTGTCGGCTAGCTAGTAATACCAGTGTGTCGGCGTCATGTTAGCCGGCTATGGCGGCAGCCAATCGGAAGGTTCTTCGTAGTGGTAGAACGACAGACATTGTTGATGGCTAGGTGTTGGTTAATAAACGATTCACGATTACTTTTTTTATGGGTTGAGAGGAAAATCTCTATGTATCGTAGCCTAAACAAAGATTTATCTTGGCAAATTACACCACCGAACTAAATGGTTGAAATCAGATGTATACATCGCTTTAACAAAGAGAACATTCTCGACGGATCTGATCTTATCTGGATCAGTAGATAATACTAACGTTAGCCAGTGAGTATTAGTTTTTTCCCGGTGATAGTACTTGAAACAAGGGATAAAGGTTTGAATTCAAGGTATGATTCTGCATTTACCTCGTCAATTGTTTAACCAGCTATTCACACCCTACTGAAATACCCTGCTAACACCGATAACGTAGACGATGTTATCTAGCTAACGTTAGCCCCTGTCATGACACTTGTTTTCATGGGTCACCTGACGACACCTATGAACACTGTATTGCGCATCTTGCGTTCCGTTTCATATACGTCAATTAAACTTCTCTTCTTTTGTTTGGTAGTTTAAGGAAGAAATATCAAAGAGATTTAAGGCAAAACAGGACCAGTTGGTATTAATTTTTGCCGGAAAAATCCTGAAAGACGGTGACACGCTGAACCAACACGGCATCAAAGATGGACTCACTGTCCATCTCGTCATCAAAACCGCACAAAAGTAAGCTTGTGCTGAAACTGTTGCTGTCTTCTTTTGATACTTGGTGTGGGAATACAGTGCTGTCTATATAAGACATTTCTATACATCTTTATAAACTGATGCATACTTAAATGTAGCGTAAGTGGAATATGGTAATGAATGTCTGAAATACTCCTCCAGGGCCTCTGGAGGTGGCAGTTCACAAGCATCCGTGTCTTCCACCCCTGGCACACCACCTGTGAATAGAAGTGGCACTGGCACTGGCACTGCCAATCCCAGTCCAGCATCACCTGGGGGCACAGCACAGGGCACAGGGCCAACCCCTGCCCCTGCTCAGCCTGCCAACCTACTGTGTGAGTCTTAGATGGCCAGTCGTATAGTAGCTCAGTACAGTTGTGCTGTCCGTTTCACGCTGACGGCCAACCTGTTTGTGTGTTTGTAGCCGGGTTTGGGGACCTGTCCAATCTGGCTGGGATGGGCATGGGCTCGTCCAACTTCATGGAGCTTCAACAGCAGATGCAGAGGCAGCTGATGTCCAACCCAGAGATGTTGTCGCAGATCATGGAGAACCCGCTGGTGCAGAACATGATGTCCAACCCAGATCTGATGCGGCAGATGATCGTGGCCAACCCACAGATGCAGCAGCTGATGGAGCGCAACCCGGAAATCTCGCACATGCTCAACAATCCTGAGCTCATGAGACAGGTGCGGACAAGGAGAAGCTCTTGGATATTTGTGTTTATCATTTCAGCAGACAAGTGGTTATGTGTTGGTTTAATTGCCACAGAGAGCATGGTAGGCTCCCAGTGTATGATGCTGTCAAAAGCCACAGGTGAAAGCGACTGATGTACTCATGAAGACAATAAACAAATACTTTGCTTTTGGATGACTAAGCAATTCCAATCTAATTTTCTTTCCCCCTTTTGACTTGCTTAGACTATGGAGTTGGCAAGGAATCCAGCCATGATGCAAGAGATGATGCGTAACCAGGACCGGGCACTTAGCAACCTGGAGAGCATCCCAGGTGGATACAATGCCCTAAGGAGGATGTATACAGACATTCAGGAACCCATGTTCAGCGCTGCAAGAGAGCAGGTAATGCATCATTCTAACTTGCACTTCTACTAATACTTAACTTGCACTTTACAATTACAATTACATTCCTGCATTTTTTATTTTCTAAATTCTTATGTAAAATTGTAGCTTGACTGTTCTCTCCCTTGTACGTCGCTTTGGACAAAAGCGTCTGCTAAATGACTAAATGTAAATTATTTAACCAATGTTCAAATATGTGTTGGCTTAGTCATTCAAATCCCATGACTTAAAAAATGATCAATTTTGTCTACATGTTGTGTAACAACATTCAGTTTCCTGATTGAAAAGTAATTGGTTCTGTTGTGAAAAACACACACATATTTTTATATATATATATATATATATATATATATATATATATATACACATAGCGTAGCTACGTCGGTTATCGGCCAGTTTGTTAAACAATAGGTATGCTAAGTTTAATAATAGGTTAACATGACAACGCGAACGTAGCCGATAACACACGCATGCCGCTTTTTTAACCCGTTACGATACATATTTATATATTTATTTTTTTGGACATAATTTGTTTACTTGCATTTTAATTTCAGCAAGTTATTGTATTGCGATATAATGAATGGTCAGCCAGGCCATCAACCAATGTTAACCAAGACCTTCCCTTGTCCAGTTTGGAAACAACCCCTTCTCTGCCTTGGGAGGAAATGGAGAGAACTCTGGGGTTCAGCCATCCAGGACAGAAAACAGAGAACCCTTGCCAAACCCATGGGGCCCCCCCAACTCCGGCTCCGCTGAGAACAGGCCCCCGGGCACCACCACCAGCTCCTCGACCAGCGGAACCACCCCCAGCGTCTCTAACCCCCTGGGCATTGATGCATCCAGCCTTGGAAACGGTAGTGGCATCATTGCCTTGAAGACAGGAAGACTGGCATTACATGCAAATTTGGCCCTTTTTTGTTGTTCCTGAAAGTCAGTGTCCAATGTTATTACATGTGCATTGCGTACATTTTAGAGGTGCAATATACTGGAGTTTTTTTTTATGTTTTGACTTTTAAATGGCTCAGTGGTTGATGCTCAATTATAAATGTATGTACCTCATTCAGTATATGTACACATTTCATGGTGTAACTTTTTAAGTGCAATGTTCAGGACCTCATGATCCTCTTTCTTTTTTCTTCTCTCTCTCTCACATCCCATTTCCGGGCCCCTCCAGGCATGTTCAACAGTCCTGGTATGCAGAGCCTGATGCAGCAGATCTCAGAGAACCCTCAGCTGATGCAGAACATGCTCTCTGCTCCATACATGCGCAGTATGATGCAGTCTTTGGCACAGAACCCAGACGTTGCCTCGCAGGTCTGTCTAAAGTGCTTTTTTGTTGGGTTGGTGGTAAAATATGCCACACAAATAGTGGTGTGGATGGATTGAGGGTTTTGTATGGTAACTTGGTTTATAACGACTCCATATTCTCCAGGTTCTGATGAACAACCCCCTCTTTGCTGGCAACCCACAGCTACAGGAGCAACTCAGACACCAGCTGCCCGTATTTCTTCAGCAGGTCAGACCCACCGTCCCATTTGAACTCAACATTGTGTTTTGTTCCCCTCTGTCAGCACTGTTAGAACAGAGTTCAACTTTCATGAACCTTCCCTTTAATTGACCTCCAGTTGCCGTGCTGTGCTCCTCGATTTGAGTAGTGTTTGACACACGCTGTTTTCTCTTTTGAGTAGTGTTTGACACACGCTGTTCTCTCTTTTGACCCTTGACCCTTGACCCCCAGATGCAGAACCCAGAGGCTCTGGGTGTGATGACGAACCCACGGGCCATGCAGGCCCTCATGCAGATTCAACAGGGCTTGCAGACCCTTCAGACTGAGTGCCCTGGACTCATGCCAAGGTAGGGATTTTGTTAGTGTTTTTTTTTAATTTATTTTGTCGCTTTTTAAAAATTGTTTGTTTTTCGTTTAAACAACATGGTATGTTTTTTTAGATTTTGTATCTGTATTTGGACATTCTGTGAAGGCAAACATAAAAGCATCATTGGTTGGGCTATTGTTCTTCCTCCACAGTCTCGTCCCTGGTGGTCTGCCTGGTGGTCTGCCTGGTGGTCTGCCTGGCGGTATCCCAGCTGGTATGCCGGCTGGTATGCCGGGTGGTATGCCGGGTGGTATGCCGGGTGGTATGCCAGGTGCCCCTGGTCCTGCAGCGAGCAGCGTGCCCCCAGAGAACCCCCCTCCTCCCTCGGGCCTGGGGTCCACCCCCACCTCGGCTGCTGGTGCCAGCCCCACCCAGCAGCAGCTCATGCAGCAGATGCTACAGATGTTTGCTGGAGGAAGCGCTGGATCAGTAAGTGTGCAGTGCTCCAGTGTCATTTGGCTTTTTGAAGCCATCATCTGATTCTGCCAACATTAGTACAGGAACTGTGTTATATTTACACAACATAAGTAGATGTAATGAAAGAAAGTAGGTGCACAGCCACTGCTAGTTTACACAAACATCCAAATGTGTATGTAAGTATATTGTGCAATATCCATGTAGCCAGTGTAGCCTACAAATACCATAGCCAAAAAAGGGAGTTAAGAAAGGTGGAAAATGGAAGGATGAGGGCTAAGCTAAATCTACCCTTTGACCTCTGCAGCCCCAGACTCCAGAGGTGCGGTTTCAGGGGCAGCTGGATCAGCTGACCGCCATGGGATTCATCAACCGCGAGGCCAATCTGCAGGCCCTGATTGCCACGGGGGGAGACATCAACGCCGCCATCGAAAGACTACTGGGCTCCCAGCCCTCCTAACTCCTCCTCGGCCGTCTGAGCTCCGGGAGGCAGGGGGTGCTGTGGGAAGGGATGGAGGGGCGATCATAACAAAATGAACACAATCCTTCACCACATGAAAAAAAGAAAAGCAAACTAAATCTACAACAACAGCAACCCCCTGAATAGACTGAATTCCAATTACATCTCATCATCTTTCTGTTTTCCTTTTTCTTTCTTTTCTTATTTTTCCCCTCCTTTCTCTCTCCCTTCCGATTGATCTGTGAAAATCATAGGAATTGGGGTTTTTCAAAACGTAAATTAACTGGTCAAACCGACGGCGTAATCAGTATGAAATGACGTCAAACTAACATCTTTCCCCTCTACTCACTGACAGCTGAGTACCTTAACAAGATGATACAAACGGCTGAACTTTTGACCCCTGTGCCCCCCCCCCCACCCCCACCCCCCTTGTAGCCAACCATTCCTGTTTGGATTGAGACAGACGTACATGCGTAACATACTCTGTCAAGGCAGTACTTGTGGTAGGAGGCGTTTAGGGGAAAATAAGCCTTTTTAATTCTTAGAACAAAGACGCCCCTGTGTTTCATAAGAATGCTCACATCATCTTAATTCTCTCAGTCTCTCCTTGATCATGCTGGATTAAGATCAGTATTTATTGCAAGAGCTGTAGACGTTTCCCCTTCACCCGCCTCCCGCCTCCCCCTTCCTCCCTCCCTTCCTGTGACACCCAGTCTCATTTCACACTGCTTTGAGAATTCCTTGACATTTGACGTGTTAATTGAAATCTAATATTGATGAGGATGTTGGAATCCCTGTTTGAGCACCATAACACCCTGACTCAGATGATTGCTTACACTTCAGCTTCTTTAGAGAGGAATGGATTTTGGAATGGGAAGAAAAGAAATAATTACTTGGGGGGGGGGGGGAAAGCATTGTCGTCATCTTTAGTCATTGCTTACTGACAGGTGTACATGAACCGATGGTTGAGGCTTCTCCGTATGGTTAAGAATGTAACAAGGTATCAATAAATATTTCTAAGCTGAAGAGCCATGTTAAGAAGCTTACAACTTTTATTTTGTCCATACTCCTATGCTTTGACATAGAAGAGATTGCTGCTGTGCTTGGGGGGGGGGAAAAAGAGAAAAAAAACTTGTACATTTGATGCAGCGTCATACATTGGATCTGGCAGTAACGGAATAGCATGATAGCTATGATGCTTTATTTTCAACCTGTTCACCAACTATATGGCTAGCCTACAGCAGTCTAATGCAACTAACAGTTGAATTTTGATGTGAATTAAAGTGTCTTCAACTTTGCCTCTTGCTGCATGTCCAGAATCCATTGTTCAGATGTTCCTAGTAATTATATAATGTAAATACAACCCCTTTGGTGTTCATAATGTACTTAGTTGAACCGTGTACATTTGTAATGTACGAACATGAGTTTGTGTGCATCTTAGTGTATAATTGGTCGAAAGAGAGAGATTTACGTTCCACTCCCTCTTCAGTTGAAGCTACAAGGTCTTTACTGACAGTATGTGAAGTTCCCATGTCAGTGAGCTTGTGTAGCCACTGAAACCCCAGTTTGGCCTGTTTTCATTGTCATTGCCTAATCACATCATTATATATGTCCTGGATACTTTCTCGTGTCAAAGTAATACTCATTGAACAGAGATGTAACAAACATGAAGGAACCAGATGAAGGAATGGTGTTATACCATGCACAGTGCAGGTGCTGGCTCAGTAAGATGGCTCGTTAAATAAGCAGTTTTATTTGGTCAGATAAATTAAGAGACAACCTGTTAAACCCAACAGTATAGCCCATTCTAGATGAAGCGACAGGCCTCGATGGGTTTTATTTAGCCAATCCGGCGTGAGCGATGCGTAGGCGTAAACTACTGTCCGACATGTAACTACGTTTCCCAAGATACAGCAGTGCACGTGAGGAATCAGCTGACTGCGTTGACGGAGTGTATGCGTGAATAAATTCCCACTGCATTCACTTCTTGTTTGTGTTGTCAGACAGTATTTTGAATTATCGTTAGCTTCCAAAATGTTACGACCGAAAGCTTTGACTCAAGTGCTCAGCCAAGCAAATACAAGCGGAGTTCAAAGCACGCTGTAAGTATTATCTACTTCATAACCGCTAATAGGCTAACGATACCTTGCTAACGTGAACTAAAGTATGCGTAGTGGTAGTAAGCTAGGTAGCTAGCCTGCTATGTCATCCAGCTAGACAGACTTTATTAAGCTAGAATGTCTTTTTACTCATCGTTTGGATTGGTTATTGACCCGTGTTTCAAAGATTATAAACAGACAATGAGGTTTGTGTTTCTTCCCACGCAAGGTGACTAATGTGACTTTCCAAATTATTTGATTAGCTATCTAGCTAGCTAGGTATTCTTTTCTGTAATTTAAAGGGCAACTAGTTATACCAATAAAGCAGATCCATTACATTGACAGACATGGTGATCGCTAAACCAAAATGATATCTATGCTTTCCTAGATTATTGAACAACGAAGGTTCACTTCTGGCATACTCTGGCTATGGTGACACAGACGCACGGGTTACGGCTGCTATTGCCAGCAACATTTGGGCAGCCTACGACAAAAACGGACATCTGGCTTTCAATGAGGACAAACTGAAGTTCATCTTAATGGACTGCATGGTAAGCATGCTCTTGTCTCTTGGTTTTAAGAATATGTTATCAAAATTACATTATGTCAGTTGTACCATGGAATGTTAGGTAAAGATTAAGTGAGGACAATAATATCTATATGACTGTAACGTTATCATAGGTTATTATGTTGCCCATTCGATTTTGCAACACTTCTGTTAGGAGAGGTTTAATAATTAACAATAAGGACCCAGTCAATATATTTTTTAATTTCAGCCTCATTTGAGTAATCTAATTTTGGCCTCATTACAGGAGGGGAGAGTGGCCATCACACGAGTGGCAAACCTATTATTGTGTATGTATGCCAAAGAGACAGTGGGCTTTGGGATGCTGAAAGCTAAGGTAAGACACAATCAGAACTGCAGAGAAAAAGCCACATTTTAATGGGAACTGTTCTGCTTCATTTGAAATGAGAGAATTATTATAACTAAGTAGATTACATTGTAAAATAACATGACGACACCAACCTAATGCTTATAATGATACCCTTCATATTTTAACCATTTGTTGCATTATTATGTGTTTTCAGGCCGAAGCTCTTGTAGAATACCTGGAAGAACCCTTAACACAAGTGGCTGCATCTTAGAGAAAAGGAATGGCATCACAATCCTTTATTTTTCTTGTCCTGTGTTTTGGGAGCAGAAGTGAGACTAACTTTATGCACTCAAGTCTGGCTGCATGAGGGCTAAGTCTGGACTTTGACTTAGAATACTGTTAACTGTCCATAGAGGACTAACTATTTATTTACATATTTGATTGAAATGCTTACCACCATATCTGCAGCTTGAGGTATGTGTGATGTTCTGTATGGACTACTATGTATGTATATTCTTTGTAAACTAACAGTTTTGCCTGTGTTCTGATTGAAATTAGAAAACAAATGCTTTGAGTTGTGTTTCTCCAATACGCTCTGTTCAACAATCTGAAAAATGTGTGAAAATGGAAACATTTTTTGTATGATGTGTGTACGCTGTGCAATTTTGAACAAATATACTGAAAGATGTAACCGAAAAAAGTTTATATTTTAATTAATAAGCCAATTTAAAACCATCATCCGTTGTTTATACGGGGGTCATTTATCTCTTAAGTGGATTTTGAATAAATATATGTATGATATATGTGCAATATTTATTTGAATGAAAATCAAACTTAATTTAAGCAAGTGTAGTCATCTTAGAGACCGTAATTCAACACCTGAATTATACATTTTTACCTAAAATAAGGGAGACTAAAATCAGATATGGCGGACTCCTTCTCAGAGGCCAGTATAACACTACTGTGTAATGATTGGCTCTTTGTGTAAGGAAGTGATCTCATTGGTAGAGCAGGTGCAGTGTGAAAGCCCCTTTCTTTCGCTGCACCTGCGCCTGTATCACCCTACCTGTTCAACCTGCCCTCTCGCCTTCCTGATAGGCACACCTCCCCCCAACCCCCACTGCTCTTGTTAGCGGAACTACCTGGTTTCACAGCGGGGGCAAGTTCCTTGTACAAACAAGCAAACTGTCCTCAACTAAACAGAGAGAAAACCAGTCTGCTAATGGGATAAAATCCACCTGTGCCATTGACTGTTAGTCTTTTTGCCGTGTCGTGAATAGAAACAATCTTCAAGGTGTTGTCATCTGTCTGAAATCTCTGAGTTTGAGCGGCGTGTCAGAGTTCAATCCAGGCTGTTGAGGAACTACTGAATGGGCTAAACATGGGGTCAGATGACGCTTATAATTTTGTCTTTAAGGGTGAGTTATATCTTTACTGCTTTAAATGACTGATAGTATGTGTGTAAAAGTATACCAAAGACTAGTGAATACTGACAAATCTGAAAATCTAACTAGGATTACAGGGCAGAGTGTGTGGCTGGACCCAGTCATTAATAACTAGTTGTGTCTTAGGTCAATAAAGGAAACTGGTTTGAGGTTAGGGTTTTGAAATATTTTGGACAACATAAACAATCAGCACTGGCCTTACCTCAGGTAAAAAAAAAAAGCCTTTAGAAACATCTGAAAAAAAAAAAGTTCTCTATTAAATTAGATTTGGTGAGAAGTACAGGGACATTTCATTACAGCCTCTAATTTCACATAGCATTTCAAAGCAGAATAATATCATAATTACAGAATGCCTCAACTAAATATACTTCTTCACCATGTTTCAGAGGATGGGATAGAATTCGGCGAAGCCCCAATCACAGAAAGTGCCATATAGATTCATGTATTACACTTAAGATGAAGTAATTGGTGTACCAAGGTTTCTTTGTGTAATGTAATGAGTCACATGTGCCCCATGACTTATATCCAAAACGTACAAATGTTCTTGGTGATACCATCTTTGTTGCCATGCCATTCATTCCGTTCTTCGCTCAGATGCATCTAAAGCCCTTCATATGATCCGATGGGTGAGTTATGCACTCGGTTGGTGACATGCTATCAATTTGAGATTGTAAGTAAAAAATAAACAGGTTCCATTAAGTGAAAGTGAAATGGTAACGTGACAGACTGATAGGAAAACAAGAAATCCCCTTTGAATGGGTTACAGGGGCTTTTTATAGTTCATATGAAACTTTTTGTTTCCACTTCATCCTTTATTGCTGTGCGAAGACTTTGTAGGAATTAGATCCTAAAGTCTTAATGGGGGGAAAAACAAAAGCAGACCTGTTATATGATAAGTTCTGGTTCTCAACAAATACAGACAGTGCTTTGCAGAATGCTCCAAGGTCTCGGCCCTTTTCTCCATGGCAACCTGACTATTGTTTGCATAAGATAAGTTACTGTGTAGAGGAGGGATAGTTGTAGTTTTTTTCATCTTGCTTCATGAAAACCAAAGGGAAGCAATGGTTGACAGTTGCCGGTGTGGTGAACAATTACCCAAAACAGACCAAATCTGAGCAACTCAGTGTCAAGCTTCTTTCACAATATCTTACATTATGTCCTCCCACTGTGTGGTTGAAACTCATCAAACGGCACTTGAATGTATAGCATATAAGTATTGTAAACTCTTTTGAGTCATGTTTTTAAAAATTACAGTGCTGGTTAAACAAAACACATTGCAAAATCAGAAAACATTGGCCCTTGGCCACATGTCAATAAACACAATATGTACCCAGATGACTTGATTACTCCCGGTGTGCTTTAACCTAATCAAAAAGGAAAAGTCACAGAATATAATTCCACTGTCACATCCATTTTCTTTTGTATCTCACATATTTCTGTCTTATCTGTCAGGAATGTCTTACTTTGCTTTCTTTCCTTCACTCCAAGCCATGTGAAAGGGTATCAGCTATCTATTTACCAGAGTTAGTGAGAGGTGGTGAATGCCACCACCATTTGTAATGCATACCAGAGTCTCTTCTACCATCTATGAGAATACCTGATTGCTTTCAGGACTGATATTTTGTGACTGTCTCCTTCCTTGCAGCTACTTTGAGGCAAACATTACTTCACTCTTGTGTCAGACTATTGCAAAACAATGTTTTTTTTTCTCTTGCTACATCACAACACGGAGATCAACTCTTTTGTTTTCTCTCAACCTGTTTGGTGTTGAATCACCGTATCCAACCATGCAGGATTACTGATATAGTACTCCATATAGTGTCCCTCCCTTTTTCCTTTAGTTTTCTCTGTTGAAAAGACATATCCTGACTTACTGCTGGCTTTAAGACTGGAGGCCAGAGATCATGTATAGGGAGTGTCTGATGTCTGAGTGGCATTACTCATTCCTTTAAAACACTGCAGTGAGTTTCACCCACAACGCCATGGCCCAACCTTACTACCAACCAACCAATTGCACCATCGACATTGAACTCATTTGAAGAAATGCTAACAATACCAGGCCCAAAGGAATATGTATTCTATGCATATAGTCAATATTTTATGTAATTCAAGTTACCTATTTACTGGACATGCATCATCTTACTGGGTATACAAGTTATTTGTCTGTGTTTATAGTGACTAGCAGCCTCAGTATTGCAATATAATGCTGCAACCTTATGATATTCTATTTCTAAATGCTGCTACAGTTCAGTTGGACTTACTAAAAACGTGTGTTTGTAAGCTCATTTATCCTGTTTCATGTTACTTTACACAAGTCACAATAATGTCAACAGGTCAGGGAGAAACAAGAATGAATAGCTGTGTAATGCTGATGCTAATTGCTGTGGGATGCTGATGCTAATTGCTGTGGGCTGCTAACTCCCATTGACTCTGCTCTTCCTCTTGTCCTCTCAGTGGTTCTGATTGGCGAGTCCGGTGTGGGCAAAAGCAACCTGCTGTCACGCTTCACCAAAAACGAGTTCAACCATGACAGTCGCACCACTATTGGAGTGGAGTTCAGCACCAGGACTGTGCAGCTGAACGGTCTTACCATCAAGGCCCAGATCTGGGACACAGCTGGCCTGGAGCGCTACAGGGCAATCACCTCAGCGTGGGTTATTACTTGAGTTTTTTTGGTAGTACTTAACTTGCACTTACAGCAGTTACATTCCTGCACATTTTTTTCTATTTCCTATGTAAAATAGTATTTATTGTTACACTAGGTCCCTATTGCTCGTAGCTTGACCGTTCTCTCCCTTGTACGTTGCTTTGGACAAAAGCGTCTGCTAAATGACTAAATGTAATGTTAATGTTTTGACACTTCCACTACAAGTTGACAACCTTTCATAATCCAAAAGTAAACACAGTGCCCTAGGAGAACGCCAGATTTGTATTTTATTTGCATTCATGTTTTCAGTGCTATGAATCTCTTTAATCGCTATTTGTCCTTCTCCACACATATTATGTGTTTTATGGGTAGTGGAGATGTTACTGCTCTGCTTCCTCTTAACACCAAAAAAACCCAAACCGTATGGTATTTTCAGTTGTTTTTAGTTGATGTGTGAATGTGAAAAATGAATGCATATACAGTATACAGCATACAGCCTGTTTGACAAACAGATCTTCTAATTGATACTTCCACATTAATTGGAAAACATTACATAGAAATTCACTTCTTATGACCTTTGTTGCTTGGGTATTTTATGACTTTTGGAAGAACAATGCAAACCATAAATGCATTCCATGTGATTTTTATGGAAGTTACCCTGAGATTCCTTTTGGCTAGCCAGGAAAACTGCGGAGACTTATGCTTTAGCTCATTTCTCCCTCAAGAAACATTCTCTCCCGACCTGGATAA
The DNA here is from genome assembly GCF_900700415.2 of Clupea harengus. Lineage (NCBI taxonomy): Eukaryota > Metazoa > Chordata > Actinopteri > Clupeiformes > Clupeidae > Clupea > Clupea harengus. The sequence goes on along the minus strand of NC_045162.1, from coordinate 6,027,620 downwards.
AACACGCTGTTTTCAATGTGTTCATGATTTACTTGGAACTCACTTTTTTTGCCATTCTCTCCATGTAGTTACTACAGGGGTGCAGTGGGAGCCCTGCTTGTCTATGACATTTCAAAACACCTCACCTACGAGAGTGCAGCACGGTGGCTGAAGGAGCTGTATGATCATGCAGACCCTCACATAGTCGTGATGCTGGTGGGAAACAAGTCTGACCTGGCAGAGGAGCGGTCAGTTTCCACAGAGGATTCCAAGAGCTTTGCAGGTACCCTTTACATGAAGGCCAGTTCTCAATACACAGCAAAAATGTGCTGAGTCATTTGGATGGGAAATGTTAAATGAGTAGGACCACTTGGATGATGGATTTTCTCTCCATTTTTGTGTAATGTTAATAGATTTTGAGTGTTTAAAAAAATAAGGAAATACATTTTTGTCCCTTGATGCAGAAGAGAATGGCCTGTTGTTCATGGAGACCTCTGCCTTAGAGTCCACAAACGTTGAGGTTGCATTTAACAACGTCCTTGCTGGTAAATTACAGTTCTTGTTAACTCCCCTTCTCAATTCATTTCAAAATCATGTGTGTATACTCAACTAAGGTCTTCTGATGTGGCACAAATGCTCCACTTCTATTGCAGAGATCCACAAGAAAGTGTCCAGCAGAGAAGTGACCAGAGGCTCAATCAGTGCTGTGACGTTGTCCAGCCCAAATGCACTGTCCACAAATACTGAGGAGAAGAAACCATGTTGCAAAAATGTATGAAAAAGTGTCTAACCCTTAAAGTTCAAGAATCTCCGCTGAAAGAGTCTTTGTCTTACACACAGCATTCACCCACAAAGTCAAGCTAGATTTTGAAAAATGTTCTTCAAATAATGTCATGTTATATGATGCCACATTCATTTTCATTGACTAGAAAGAATAAATGATATGCTGTTAAGACGCTTACATCGGGTGATCGCAGTCAGAGGCATTATAGCCTTTTGTTTGGCAGAGTTTAAGGCTTGTTATGAAAGGGAAGGAAGTTAATATGTTTCTCTGTCATTTTTATGTTCTGGTAAATATGATCCACACTGTCCTGTTTTTCACAGTATCGAGAACAGTGGCTTGTCAATGCACAGGTTTAAAATTTAGCCAAACTGATGTTCATCTTTACAATTCTGTTCAATTGATTTAATTGATTAAGTCTGATTTGTTTTTCCCATCTTTACAAGAAATTATTCTTGTCATATATCATTTTGCATTTAGGCCAACGCATTTATCAATCTACATTGTGTATCTGAAACTATATTAAAGTAAATCATTGTTGTATGATATTCATGCAAATTGTATCAATAAATATGACACTATTCAATATAACCATACATATGATTTATTTGACTATTAGATCATCTTTAAAATACTTGCATGCCTAAGTTACCTGCTGTAGGCCTACATATTAAGTTGATTTTCAACTAGGCTTATCTAACCTTTGACACCATTGCTGTTGGGTAGGTAGGGCAGTAGGTTTACAGTTGCCATTCACTTGTCTAGTCTTCACTTGCCATTCACTTGTCTATAGGGCCTCTTGATGATTTGGGACGGCCTTCTCCAGCACACTGAATAGACTACACCTGATCTTGTATGACCGTCACTGAAAAGTAAGCCGTGCCGTATGAGCAGCAGTAGCGCGATCATCAATCCCTATCTGTGGGAGTGAGGTCATAGCCTCATAGCCTACAGCCAGTTTCTCTGATAAAAATACTGGTAAGACTCGGTTTCAAGGAACCTGGGGCACCGCATACCTTTTCAGTAAAAAAAAAACAAAAAAAAAAAACTCAGGTAAAATCAATGAAGCGACCCGCTACTTAAAGTCCCATTGACCAATCATCGTAGAGGCAATGACAGCTGTTACTTGCCAGTCGAACCTGTGAGACGAACTAGGGGCGGGATAGCACATTCGTCACAACGCAGCTCGGAAGTGGAGGAGTAGGTCGTCTAAAAACTTTCAAAAAGCTTCAAGGCTTCTTTCCTCGCAGTACTTTCAAACGTAGATGCTTCGGAATAGAATACGATTATCTCTGAAAAAGGGACCTTTAAGTTTAGTTGAAGTGAGTGCGATAGACAAACCAAAAAAGAGCTTGTGGGTGTCACGAGCTGTGTGGATGACAATTTGCTTTGACTCACGCGATATAAAGTGGCTAGGAATTGTTAGCCGAAGGGGAGTCAACAAGTCAATACTTCCGTTACGTTGCCAAGAACGAGAAGATATTTAATCGTTGAAACTACGAGCTGTCTGAATAACCATTGGAAGAAATGGCGACAAGAGAAGACGAATATGACTACCTCTTTAAAGGTGAGCCCTCCGCATTAAATGATGACGTTGCCTCACAGCTAACGTTAGCTACCTTGTGAATTGGCTAGCTAAAGCTAGTAAGCTAGCGATGTACGCTAGCAAGGTTAGTAGCCAATGCCACTGAAGCTGGTCGAACTAACTATTTAGCTAGTATTGTAGCTAAACTGCTTGCTAACTGCGGTCGTTATGGTTCTCTCAAACAAATCTGTGAAGTAGGTTGACGGATCGTTAGATTGCTCTTTTGCAAAGCAAAAACTACTTGGATATATTATTCAGTTGACGTTAGCCAGCAAGCAATACGTATGTTGCTAATTTAACCAACGTGTTGTTGGCATCTAGGGAGGATGCAGTTGTCAGTTTTACTGTGTTATTGATGCTAGCGTTACATCGATTGGTGTGTGACAGGTGACTGAGAAATTGGAGCATGACAGCCCCGACTGACATCCTGAAACTTCGTAAATAACGTTAGCTAAGTTAGCTGACCAACTAGCAAATGTAGCAAGGCATGTGATGCAATCTAATTAGAAGGTGGTCATCAGGAGTTAAAGTTGGCAGAATGACACGTCGCGATGAGTCACCCTGGGATGGACCAAGGTACCTTGAGCCATTGTCCTTGTTTTGCCAAACAGAACCTTCTGTACCTCTTGAGTTAAATACACTGATATACAATCTTGTGTAGTGTATGTATAAATATATCTATAATATACACATAGATATAGTCCACCACCCGACCTTTTAAATATATGTCAAAGTTTTGATTGAATCTGGGCCCTCACTCTCAGCTCCAGTGAGGAAATTCAATGAGAGCTTCCCTTTGTTGAAGGGGCTCTACAGTTGTCAAACTGGAAAAACCTGTAGGGCTACCAGGAAGTGTGACCATACGTCTCTGTGTGTGTGCACGCGCCCGTCTGTGTGCTTGAGAGTGGGACTAAAATGTCCCCTAAGGAAGAGGTCCTAATGGATTTCATGTGACAAAAGCACTTTGTTACTTTATGTAATTAAACAAACAGATAAAACAAGTTATTAACAGTGAGAACATGCTCCTTGTCTTGTGCAGCAAGGTTGAGTTCTCACAGATTATGTTTTCAGATGTGTGTGGATCTCACTGTGGTGGCAGTGCCTAGTTAGTGTTTAACTGTCTTGATATAGAACAGGCAGAACCACTTTACTGCTCCTACCTCACCCCACTCTGTTCCTGCAAGTCAGAATGTTGTGCTACTGAATCACTGGCTTTATGACATAATAGCAACGTGAGATATATTTTATTGCTTGACCTTCCGACCTGAGCTAGATACTTGATCGTGACCAAAATACAAAGAACAGTTGTGGCACATTATTGTACTTTCACTCTGAGCGTTGGCGCTGTGATTGAGAGTAAGCCAAAGCTGAACAGAAATCACAGACACCCAACCCCTGCTTTTCACAATGGTATGTGGGTGAGGATGGGAGGGAAGCACACTTCTCAGGTGGCCTTTCATTCAGCATTAAAGGGCTCTTTGGGAACACACCCTAAATTCAGTGACACAGCTGACGCCCATTCGTTTGCTTGCGACACAGTTGTGAGCATGACTCGGGACAGACAGGAGACTGCAGTGGAAAACCACCGCCATGGCACTGTGTTCAGTGTGTAGTGAACTTGAACGTTCAGGTTTGGCGGACGGCGTCACGTGGCTGGTTGGACCATAGAGATAGTAAGTGTTGAGAACAGGATCATTTTGACCTGGCTGGGGGGGATTCTATGGTGATCCAGCCACTGTTTGGCCTTACTGGTGTAGCAGTGTTTCTTAATCTCAGAGAGAGTGATGCTCTTGGCGTTCAGCTGGCAGTGGCAAACAAGCCATGACAAGGTCACTGGTGTAATTTCCCATAGCACTTGACGACACATTTATTGTTTCTTTACTGTTACTCACTTCTAAAAGAAAGAATGGGCCATATCTCAATCACTGCTTGAAGACAAGCAGTTTATCCAATTTCATATCTCATGTATTATGTATTACTGTACTGCTATGTATCACTGCTACTGTACAGAGACTTCAGAGAAGCAGGAAGTCATATTTTTGCTGCATTGGAACATCCACTTGCGCACTAGTGCATGCTAATGTATTTGTGGTCCACTCCCTACAACTGATGATGACACTGTGCTGTGGTCTACCCCTGCAGTGGTGCTGATTGGGGATTCGGGTGTGGGCAAGAGCAACCTTCTGTCCCGCTTCACCCGAAACGAGTTCAACCTGGAGAGCAAGAGCACGATCGGGGTGGAGTTTGCCACACGCAGCATCCAGGTGGAGGGGAAGACCATCAAGGCGCAGATCTGGGACACCGCCGGTCAGGAGCGGTACAGGGCCATCACGTCTGCGTAAGTCACTCTTGCCTCCCTTCATAGGCATCACATCTGCGTAAGTCACTCCTGCCTACCTTCTTAGGCATTTGACATGATAGCCTAGCTTGTATTCCATACTTGGTGAAAGTCTGGGGTTGTCAATCGCACTAAATGAACTGAATAAACATGAAGTTGAACCTTTACAACACTTGGGAAAAAATAGCTCAGATACCACTAATGAAACTAACATAGAACCATCAAAATGAATGAATATGCTATAACTCTGTGATAAAAGGTCATAACAGGAAGGTCTTTGGCAGATAGATGAAGGTTAAAATGCCTTAAGGATATATATCTATCATCGTTGTACGGTAGTATTACTTTTGCCCTGGTTCTCCACTACCGCTAGTTTTGACATGGCACTTCCCGGTTCTCATCTCCTTCCTGTTCCTAGCTCTTTCTTCTTCTTTGGTATTCGGTCGTATTCTTTTCCAGTCCATTGGGTATTCACACCAGTGCTTTTACAAGTTGGAGTTTATTTCGTAGGCCAATATTCATATTTTTTAGAAGTCACTCACACCAGTGCACCTGAATATTTTTTCACGTTTGCACACTCGCTGTTTTACTTGCACATGCGAGTGAAATGGTCACACTGTAGGAGACCGGCACGGTTGTTGCAATAAGTTCCTTCTCCACTTGTACACTAGTTTCGGAATCTCTTATGTAATACATTGTTTTCCTGTCCTGTTTTTTTTTGGGGGGGGGGGGTGTGTTTCATTGAAAAATGTATGCAAGTCCAATGATCGAGCTGTGTGGGACCACTAACTTTAATCTCCTACAAAAAGATCATTTTTTAATTATTTATTATTATTATTATGTCCTTTCTTGCCCTCACACGTAGTTACTACCGGGGAGCCGTCGGTGCACTCCTGGTGTACGACATCGCAAAGCACCTGACGTACGAAAACGCCGAGCGCTGGTTGAAGGAGCTCCAGGACCACGCCGACAGCAACATCGTCATCATGTTGGTGGGCAACAAGAGCGACCTGCGCCACCTGAGAGCCGTGCCCACTGACGAGGCCAAGGCCTTCGCTGGTAGGTCTGACGTCTGCTTGAGTCCAGTGTGTTACACTTAGTTACAGAGTGCTTAAGTGAGACTGAAAGAAGCGTTTTGAAATATACTGTACTTGCAACAGGGCTGGAATGGGTTAGAGAATTTAATTTTATGTGTTAGCCCCCCCCCCCCCCCCCCCTCCGTATAATAGAATATTTTGCCAATTTGTACATGGAATATGACAAAATTATGTCTTCAGTGATTAGACAGTTCCCTATTCTTTAGTTAGGTGGGCAGTGCTTAGTGTGATTTTAGAACAGCGAGAAAAGAAAGCAATGTAGTGTAGTGATGCAGTACAACTATTTACCAATAGAAATTTGAATAATTTATACTTTTGCACTCATGAAAAACATGTCTGATTTATGATATGGCAAGGTGAATGGCCATGCTCCTCTTTAAATAGTTTTTTTTTTCTGATGGCGGTCTTTGTGTTTACAGAAAAGCATGGACTGTCCTTCCTGGAGACCTCTGCTCTGGACTCCTCTAATGTAGAGTTGGCATTCCAGACTATTCTTACAGGTCAGTGGGCCTAGGTCATGTTGCCCTGTCTGTGACCCTAAAATAATATACACTGAAGTGTTTTGAGAATATCCTCCACCCTTCTTGCTACCAGTAGGTGGCAGCAAATAACAGGTCTTTGGCCTGTGAATGCTGTTCTGTGAATCAAATCAATCTGAGGTCAAATACACAGCATCCCTAGTACCACACACAATGGACAACTGTTTATTTCCACAAACTTTGATATTGACTTGGAACAAAACCAAAACAGGCCCCTCTTCAATTATTTGCCATTTATACAGACGTGATATTCGAGGTACGGTCCAAAAGTAGATGGACTGTGCCTATAAAAAGCAAAATACGTCGCTGATTTAAATTTGGCAGCCATCTCCTTCGAGCTAGTCCCCCCTGTTCCCAGTGCTCCTGTCAATTGGGACTCTCCCTGGAAGTCCCGCTCTGTGAGCGTATCCAGCACAATCGGCAATGTTTTTTTGGATCTCCTACATTGTGTCAAAACGGCGACCTTTCATCTTGGGGAAGAAGAAGAAGTTGCAGGGGGCCAAATCCAGCGAGTGGGGGGTGGTGGGGAGCATGTTTTCCACGCGCTGTGAGCATAGTGGAGCACCCAAATACCCGCGCACCCTAGTTCAGGTCATGTGTGCGTTTCCCAGGGTCAGACTGCCAGCGCGGCGGTCTACTGTAATGTGGCATCTGAGGGAGAACATTCAGCGCAAATAACTTCACAACACAGTGGTCGCTCCCCACCCCTAATCCGTCAGATTTGGCTCCCTGCGACTTCTTCCTCTTCCTCAAGATGAAGTTCAAGCAGAGGGGTCGCCGTTTAGACACAGTGGAGGAGATCCAAAGTGAATTGCAGATGTTGCTGGTTATGCTCATAGAATGGGTTTTCCAGGGAGCGTTCTAAGCCTGGCAGGAGCACTGGGAGTGGTGTATCTCTGCACAAGGTACTACCTCAAAGGAGACGGACACATTTAAATTTGTTTTTTTATTGGTGCAGTCCCGGAACGTTTTGATCGCACCTCGTATCATTAATGTGTATTGAAGTCTTATCATCCCGGGAACCTGGTTTGACACCGCATGTAGGGTCAGAAATTAATGAGGTAGCTGACCGAGCCTGTTGCTCAGGTAAGGTCCTGCACTGGGGGCAGATAAAAGTGGCTTAACGACATGCCATGCCATGTTAACAAACTGTGTTTCTATTAATTAAAGAGACCAACCAGTCTCTTTTAGTTCTCCTTTACACAGCAGATTGCAAAGTTAACTACCCTGAAAAGAGGCAGTTTAAGAGGATGGCCATGTATTTAAACATGGCGTGCCTGACCCTGCTTGTAGAGAACAAGGGCATAGCTAGTGTTAAGTTGGAAAAAACCTGAAATAAAGGAGGGTACACATGGTTTTGTAAATAGTGTTCCAAGCTCTAGTGCTTAGAAGCGCCCCAGGACTTAGTGCAGGTCCTCTAAGTATGAAGGGTGTAAACTGGTTTTATGGATTGAAACGCCAACCTCAACCCCTAATCTTCTAATGGATCTCTTAGGCTTTCCATGTGTACTGTAAAGCCATGAAAGTAATAAGTAACTTCCCAGTCATGAAAGCAGCTGGAAATGGTGAAAACGAGTATAGTACGTATTAGTATGTATTAGAATAAAAAAACAGATCAAGAAACCTGAGATTTATATTCTCAACAGTAAGATGAACACAAGCTACTCAATGCGCAGTGTTGACCAACCCATCTATCCCTTTCAAATCCTCTAACTCCATCAGTGGATGTTTTCCTCACCTTTTACATATTTACACATATTCATATCAACATATTACCATCCATCTCCTATATGTGAACTCTTGACCTCATGACCTCTTATTTTTTACAGCCATCTACCATATAGTGTCCCAGAGGCAGATGTCGGGGAGCAGGGAGACGGATTTCTCTCCGAATTCCAACGTGGTGCCCATCACTGTGCAACCCACCCAGAGCTCGGCTAAGCAGGGTGCCTGCTGCCAGAACAACTGAAGCTTCTGCACACACTAAGGATCCTGGGTAAAAGAAAAAAGAAAAAAAAGGAGGGAAAAAGGCAAAAAAAGCAAACAAAAATCTAAAACAGCCAGAACGCTGGACTGCTGCACAAAGACCCCCCACCGCGCACACACACACACATATATATATATATATATACACACACACACACACACACACACACACACACACACATATATATACATACACACACACACTCACACGTGTCTGCATGAGTGCTGTGAGCGCTGTACTCCCCTTACACTATCTATGCATTCTTGTTAACTCACAATTGCAATAAGCTTCACAGCTATGGCCCCAGAATCTGCAAAGGTAATAAACTGTGGATGGAAGTGGAGCATCAGGAACTAACTAGCTGGGTGAATGTAGAATTAAATGAAATTGGTTTGCATACTGAATAGTCTGTTCCTGAAACGCCATACCTCCTTTATCTTTCACACTAATATGATTGTTTGGGGCGGGTCATGGCAAGCCGCAGGTTGGGGCCGGAGTGCAGTCTCTCCTCTCTAGCTGCGTTCACCGTCTCTTTCTCATCCATCTGGACATTTATGTGATATTTGGGCCCCATGCACATATTGGCACATCTGATGTTTCTCTGCCACTGAGATAGAAGTATGAGATAGACGCTAAGGCGAGGGCACAGTGCAAGAGCAGATAGCAGTTCATGCTGGATCTCACCCCAGTCAGGCTTCACTGTCTGAGTTACCAGAAAGGGAAATTGTGCGTGTGGAGGCACGGCTCTTTTGATTGCAGTTCATTTTTTTTTTTAAAACAAACATATTTGACCGCGTTGTGCACATGGCAAAGATTACTCTATGTTCTACCTTCATGCGAAGTTCTGGCTCGTTGCTTTTTTTTTACATCCCTAATGTATTTATTTAATGTTTGTATGGACATCTATGGTTTGTATTGTTTGACCTGAAGTTTTTGTTTGTCATGCAGAGATTCATCTCAAAGCTACACTGGGCTTTTTATTTAATACTATTTCTGGGATATGAAGGGTGTCTTTTTTTTTTTTTTCTTCTTCTTTTTTTTTCTAATTTTTTTTTCTCTCTCTCTTAACCACTTGAGGTTCGCACAAGAAATGATTTAAGGATGAAATCACTGTATGCGATTCATTTCAGCTTCTAGTAAATGCACACTTGATTGAGGGGATTGGCATGAAAGACCTGTCAAGTATAACAGATCAAATTTTTGATGGAGGGATGTGTCAAATTAAATCAGGATCAGCTTACAAAGTTTTTTTTTTTTTCTTTTCTTTTTTCTACTTGCTTTACTGGAAGCTCCTTTTACCTCTGACTATATTGGATTTACTGTACGTTGTTTTTTTTTTAATAGTATTTTATTTCCTATTCACACATCACTTCCATGCATTGCACATTTTATACTGTTAGTTTTAAGTCATTAAAGGGGTCTACCGGTGGCATGTGGCCTCTGGGCATTGTCCACTAGGTTTGGAAGGTACATCTCCAGTTTCTAAAAGCCACGTCTCTATTGGATGGAAAGGTTTTAAGGGTCTGAGTCGGAGCAAATTGGCATGTAGCGCTCCCTCTCCCCCCCCCCCCCCCCCCCCAGGCTGCTTCCTCGTCATCTGCGTGCATGTATTGGGTTGCAAGGAGCAGGGAGGCCCACTTCATTGCTTCAGGCCTGTTCTATGCATGTCTGATGGGCTCGTTTATAGGCTCGTCTCACTGTAAATTAAATCCTTATCTTTTGTGTGTGTAACCTAAAGAGAGCTCACGGATTGTGGCCTTGCTCTCCTTCTTCTGGATGGAGTTCTGGCTACAGCAGGGTGTTATGGGGAGAAGGGGGCAGACCAAGGGGATGGGATGGGTGGGGGGGGATTGGCTCAACCAAGACCCCTTCTGTCATGGAGGTAGGGGGCCGTGTTTCAAAGTAGAGGTCGCTGCAGTGAAGGTCAATATTAACCCGGTGCCTGCTGCGATGGTCCGATGCAGACAGAGTCGCAGGCACTTAAATCGGATTTCCCTCGAACGTGTCAAACAACGCAAACCTAATGCTATCAAAATGCAACTGGAAAAACCCTCATATGCAGTAGATACCTAAACGATGTTAATTGGATAATACAGATGATGTAATTGCAGTAGAATCCAGTACGTTTTCTCACAACTTCGGCTTGGCAACACTAGTGGCATCGCTCACCAGGTGTGGGTTGGTTGGTAGAGGGTAGACATTTTTAATGGTGAATCACTTTATGTATATTTGGAATAAATATGTATGAATAAAATGAATTTGCTATTAGACACGTGGCCTTGATTTTGTTTCATTTCCTATATGTCACGCATGAAGGCATGAGCATTTGAATCTCCAAGAGTACACAGCAACAGTATTATTTGTTTTTTTGTTTTATTAGAAACATTTACAATACATTTTGAATTTCATAGAATAAAGAAAATAATCAAAACTAGATGGCATATAGACATTAATAAAAAGTATCCCAAAAAGTCAACAAATAAAAAGAACTGTAACTCACAAAAATCGTGCTAGGAAATAAACCTGCGATCTGACATGCCTGATGAGGGCACTGCACGGAAGATAAGCAAACAAACAAAAAAAAAAAAACAACAACATGAAGACTTTTAAGCAATGGCTGACCATGAGGTGGCCAATCATCCTCACTCACCAGTAAGAAACCAGAAACTGAGACTAGGGAGTTGACTGGCTCGAACCTAAAGCACTAAGATTACTACTGTATGTATGTATTTATTCATGGAAAAATCGGTATGGAACACTTCTACTGTGCTGGAAGAGTCTGAAAGCTACCTAAGACTGACAGGAATATCACTTGCTGAAAAGGATGAGACCGTGTGTGTCCCATCCATCTCTTAATTCAATACCATTCATGACTGAGAACATATCACACACAATTTTCTTCTTGTAAATGCATATATGAAACAGGTTTGAAGAAAACAAAAAAAACAGATGTAAAGTTGTTTAGAAGAGTGATGACCTGATAACACAATTCAACGGACCTTTCCTTCACTTCAGCCGGTTGAAATGTGCCATCATGGTCAGGTGGACTTTAGTTGTCCGTTATTGATGTCATGTCGTAAATACACAGTCCTCTAAGTGTTGCCTATGAAAATCTACAAGCAGAAAAAGCACTCGAGCCCTTGTGTGTTAATAGGTTCACCAACAGCCGAAACACAAAAGATTCAGTGCTATTCTCCAGTTTTGGTGATGTATGATACATGCAAACTAGTACAGTTATATTGGATTGTGAGCGTGTGTGTGTGTGTGTGTGTGTCTGACAGTGTGTTTGTATGTATGCGTGAGAGGAAAAGAGATACGGTCATAAATCCACTACACATAAGCTCAGGTATTCATAGAAACATCCTGGGAATATGATGCAAAATCCAAACTACAGTCTCGACACTTCTAGTCTCTAATAAGAGAGTTTATAAAACAGAGCCATTGATTCGTCACATTTCCTCCATAATGTTATTCGGGCCGTGCTTTGCGTCCACAGGATTTTCTGAGCATCAGTACATGTAGTAGATGTATGCATGTTAGTGTGTAGGTTAGTGTCTGTTTACAGCAATCTTGACTGTCTGGATGAAACAGCCTCACCTGTGATATCGATTCTCATCACTGCAATCAGGGATGATGCAGCAGTAAGGAGGAAAATAAATTATAGGAGGAATTCTAGGACAAGAAAGGGGTGTTATGTGTCGAGTTGGTTATTAGTGGTGGGATTAGTCAGAGGGTAAGCAAACAACACTTACTGAGTGTCGATGCGAGACGCAAAAGTAATGCGTAATTGAGGCACGAATTTGATGCTGAGTAACTAAAATACTTCCAAATCCTAAAAATATTATATTACACTCTGACGTATTTCCACTGTTGAATGCACTGGTCTTCCTTTAAAATAGTGCATATCTGAAGTTTAAGTAGAAGTCCACAGAAAGTCTCCATCACCTGAAGTCACTTTGTCAGGGACATCAAGTGGGAAGGATTTCTTGGACTTTAATAAATAAAATGTCTTTCATTTTGTAATATTTTTAGTAAAAACCAACTTCGAGTTTAGAAATATATTAACTTTTTGTAATTTTTAATTAAAAAACAAAATGTCTTGAGGTCACTCATAAATATGTTTGATTTCATAAATAACATCCAGATACTGACCCTTTTTTCCTCTTGCTATGAAATAATAACTCATGTTAGCAAAATAGAATTTTACGAAACTGTAATAATATTTTTTTCTTCTTTTAGTTGCTTTCTATAAATGTGGAGAGGAATGACCCAAACATATGCTGTGATTAACCCTTCTCTAATGCTCTTGCCATGACAACGAAAACTTAAAGCTCATATTTGATAAATAAACAAAAGGCAGAAGTAGTACATTGGTTGGGGTAGAGGTTGGGGACGGAGGAGGGGGGGTAATTTTACATTCAAATGTATTAATTGCCTATCTTTCTATACTGATAGGCCTTAATTACTTAAGTGCATCTAAATTATTTCCAATCACTGTAAAAGGGATACTGCCATGATTATAAATGTAGAATGCAGCCTTGAAAACATCTTATTCAGAAAATAAATTATCATAAAGTTTCTAGCATAGCTATTGTAATATAGACCTATGTAATATTGTATGAATAATACTAATATTATAGGAATGAAGATAGAAGATATACATCCCTATATGTCACAGGAAAGCTCTGCTCTCTTCATTTAAGACATGGGATAGCATTCTTTACCATTTGAGGGAATATATGAAGCTATATCTCAAAGCAAACATTTCATTTTAAGATGTGGTTATAGTCATTATTACACTGTTGCTAACATTAGGTAAAAATCATTGCTAAAGCTTTCATCTTACAGCCTGTGGTCCATATCTTACTCTTAACATTTTACAGGTAAATGTTCTGCATCAATTCAACAGCATGCAAAAACAAAGAGCTACTTATAAACATGGTAATTAAAAAAAATACAAGGACAATACATACTTGTAAAACCATAGTATACTCTTAATCTTAACCCTTATTTTTAAACCCCCATTCAATTTCGAATCCTTGGGGGAATCAAAGAATAATATAGCCCATGAGGCATTTGTTCATGAAAATCAAGAAGTGTAAACAAAGATCACGTCTCCTTAATTAAGTATGCCTGACTACCAGGTGATGTTGACAAAACAGCACTCCATCACATAACCTGGTGTTACCTGATGGTTCAAAAAGCAATGGAGTCCAATGTAAGACAAGTAGGACTGCATATGAATCATGCAATTCTACAGGGATTGCACTTGAATGGACACGAAATTCCACCGAAGTGCACTGTTGTTCTGTAAAAAATGTTTTCCTTTGTTCAATGGATGGTGCTAGTAAAGTGGAGGGGTTTGCTATGGACCGGTTTTAGTCCGCTGCCTGAACGTACTTAATCCAGTCTCTTTTCAGATAATGTTTTCTCAGTATTGCAATTACTTTTACATTTTCTTTTTACACTTAAAAAAATCTCCCCTGTGTGGTTATTCTTTGGCTGCCATAGACATTTGATCTTAAAGTTCTTACCAAGAGAACGTAAAACTAGCTGTAACATTTTGAAGACCTAGCTAAGCAGTCCCATCCATTAACTACAGAAAATAATTTCTTAATCAACTTCAATACTGAAATATATTTTCATGATATGCTTATGGTAACTATATATTTTTTGATAAAGATTTTCCCTACATATGAGTATACTTAATAAATGTAAAATAAATGCTACTTTTCTTAAAAAGATATGTTTGGCTCAATAGAGTTAGTGGGCATCAGTTTGTCCATGGTTGTAAAGGCCGTCTTTGAGCTGTCCTAAAGGGGTAATAAAGTAACCATTCACAAACGTACTATTGTGCTCACAACTGTTTATGACTTGTTTTGACACAAAAATCCCATTCTACATGTTCAGGAGCGCGTCTGTCTTCCTGTTTTGGGAAAACAGGAAATGCAGCTTTTGTTCTTGTTTCGCCCTAAAGAACTTTGTAAATTGGAAAATGTTTTAACAACATAAATAAACTCACTGGTGCTAAAATGTGCTGGCATTAATTATATTGGAACTCTTTTTAAAAGGCATATGTTGAATGTGTTTGTAGTGACAATTGAGGGAAAAAATACGCATTACTGTAACAGTAACGAATAGTATAAATCATCCAGGTAAGCAACTCAAGAATTGAAAATAATACTTAAACACTGAGTTATCTAGGATTTATCCGCATACTGGAACCTCTACTGAATAAAGATATAATAGGACAACATGGTATGTTAACCGTTTGAAACATTTTTCCTTATGAATAGTTTTACTGCTTGTTTGTTTTCAAGTCATATTGCTTTTTCCAGTATTTGTGTGCAACCTGGTTAATGTAAAGGGATGACTTTATTTTTGGTGGCGGAGACTGTTGTTTGAGAACCTTTTAATGTGACAGGTGTATTTGGCTTGATGCCATGCACTGCATAGACTCATCTATGTATGGTTTGATGAACCAGTAACCTATTAACATAAGTAATAGCAGTGCAATAAAGCGTCTATACACTTCTATAGAGTATGGCTGCTGATTCACCTGTTTGTTTAAATTCACCAAATCCTATTTCAGTAAGAGGGTGGTTGTTAGCTAACACAAGAGAGTAGTGTGGCCGTCTGAAACCCCTTTTGAATTAAACTCACGGTTTTATCATTCGGAAGGGTCAGCCCCATGAGCGCCCAGTGCAAATCAAAGCACATCCTGTGTACTTGCCATCCAAAATCCAGCCACACTCCATCACCTAACAACAATCATCTTGCTAAATAAAATCCAGTTTGTGCACATCTCTCAACTACTCTGAATGTCGAGTTTGCTGCTGTCCATATGTTTTTTTCTCAGTAATAAGGTGCTTTCTTTATATTTTCTCGTACATGAATCATGTTTTCTGTTCAAATGTCATTCCCACCGCATTTCTATCAAGAACTAAAATGGCTAATATAAGTCAAGATGTTATGAGCGGGGTTAAGTGGGTATCTACAAGTAACTGAAAGCTTAAAAGAGAGTCTTTCACATTATCTCCCTACACTGATTTTTAAGAAGCTGATATCAATATTAAAGGGTGAGGAAGTCTTTAAATATTCAGTTCAAATCGAGGCCAAACCACCATTCAATTTCTTTTTTTTTTTTTGCCTCAAAAACCACCTATTTTATGAGGAACTAAAAGGTTCCTTCATAACACCCGTCATAAACTGTAATGTTTAGTACTAAGTTTCAAACTCACCCTCACTCAGCCACAACCACAAAGAGACACGTGGTAGCATCTCACCCAAATTCCAAAACGACCTGCTATTCAGAAACACTGTAGTCCCACCAACTCTCCTCTCCTCTCCTCTCCTCTCCTCTCAAAGACGCTGTCCAACGGCTCTAATCCCCTACTCTAAAATCCCCATCGCGGGTATGTGGTAGGCAGTGGGTGTGTAATTTGATTCAGCATGAACAGAAGCTAAATGGGGCGTTTCCTCCACTTTTCTTGTCAATTACAATTGTGTGATTTCATTCCGGAGTCCAGTGTGTTCCTCCTATTGGCTGGCCCTGACCAGTTGTGTGTGTGTGTGTGTGTGTGGTGTGGTAGCTGAAGGATACACACACACACACACACACACACCAACCCATATGGACACACATTCACGCACTAGCTGCACTTGCTCCTCGACTTACACACTGTTCACAGTTTGCATGATGGAAAGTCTTAAGACTCACTTTGTTTCGCCCCCAAAATACCAAAACATCTAGCTCTGCAGCATCATCTTATGGTCCTATTGTTCGTGGGGAACTTCATGCAAGCAAGGGGACATCCTTTCCTAGGACAACAATACCACTGTCATCCTAAAGAAAAGAAGTAGTGGGGCAAAAAAACGAAGAAAAACTACAAAAGGCAACTTACTTGCAGTAAGCAGTCTGAGTTGGCGTCCATTTCAGCTGGCCCTTTTTTTTTTCTTTCTTTTGAAATCTTTTTTTTTTTTGTCGTTTTTTCTTTTTTTGACAGGACAAAGGAGGCCCCTTTCCCCTGTGGAAGCACTGTAGATTAGAGCAGGGAGGAGGGAGTGTGAGAGAGGGAGGTGTGTGTGTGTGTGTGTGTGTGTGTGTGTGTGTGTGGGGGGGGGGGGGGGGGGGTTAGGGGGGCAGTCCCAGCTGCACCCAGCCCAGGCTCGGAGTGAAAAGAGGCAGGAGAAGTGAGCGGCCTGCTCATCAGACCCAACTGTGGAGGTGGCTTGGCTGTGCATCGGTTTGGCGACCGGCAGCTGGAGCCCATCGCGGGTCCTCCCCTGCTGTCTCTGTGCTGCTGCCCGCACCTGGAACCGGGTCACATGATTAATTATCAATCCCTCGTAGGGAGGGCCAAGCTCAGGCCAGGCCCAGGGGAGAACGCCGCCACCACCGCCACCACCACCACCACCGTGACAAAAACAATGTGGGGCTTTGGGAAGGATCCTACTGGTGCAGCAGCTAGTCATTAAGGCCTGCTTTGGGTGTGTGTGTGAGCGGCTGAACAGGGTGGGGAAGGGAGGGGGTGGTGGGTGTTAGAAAAGACCACTCCTAAAGAAAATGGAGGGAGAGAAAGACTGCTGGGGGGGGGGGGGGGAGTAGGGGGGTGGGCGTGAACTTGAGGTCACATCTACAGTGCACTATGAAACACCTGCCTCTGTGCTGCTTTAGCAATTACAACAACACACAAAAAACGGACAGCAGGCACTTTGTAGCCCAAATACGTGGCTGTGGTACATGGGGGAGGGGAGGCCTCATGATGTACTCTAGAGCTAAGCCTCTCGCCCTGTCCCCTTCTTTGTGCGGGGCTTTTTCCAAATCTGATTATAGGCCAACTTTTCTCCCAAATTTATCGCTGTATCATCTGTGACTCACAGCTCAGCTATACTGTGAAGCTTCTCACAACCGTTAACACACATGCACATCCCAAAAAAAAAAAACTTCTCAAATTTTCCACGCAACACCCACTGAACAGAGAAATTATCTGGGCGCGAGAGAGAGGGGTTTGGGGAGGACGATTCAGAGGGAAAACAGTTTCCTGGAGAGAGCCAACGGAATGAATCCTAACCAGACAGACAGCCATTCTCATTCAACTTCCACTGTGTTTTATAAATTCAGTAAACCACAAGGATGTCATGTGAGTCACTAATAAAAAATGGTTTCCAGTTAAAATCTGAATATCTATTAAAACAATTATTTCAGAATAGAATGGTACTAACAGATCTCTGAAGGTATACAGAGTATTTCTAGGCAGAATGGATGGTGGAGACTTAGGCACTTGGCCAAACATACTGTTAAGTAAAATTCCTTGGGTTCCTACTCTTTTTCTTTCCCCCTCATTTTTCCAGAACATTCTTGTGGATATTAACAGGACTGCTAACATTTTTTCCGAGGGTTCTTTGTTTCATAATTATGAAAAATGGTGCAAATGAAATAGCAAAGAAATTGTCAGTCCTCTGAGCTTTTGTTCAAATTTTCAAATGTTAGTTTGGTATACATATAAAGCCAAGTTAAAGTGTAGAGAATTGATAATAATACTCCAATTAGCAAGGAGGGTTGACAATCATTGTTTGATGTAAAATAAAATGTAAGGTGCAGCTAGTTTTTCTTTCAACATATTCAAAATCGCTTCTTACGTGTTTAGTTTGAATACCAGGATGTAAAACTATCTTCCATTTCTAACTACTTTCTCTTTTAAAAAAAGATAACTCATATGTTTTAAAATATTCACATTATGAGTCCTCTGTTTACACCCATTCTTGATTTAGATGGGGTAAACAGCAGCCTTTTTAGTCAAAGAAAAATGTTTCGACCTATATTTTACATATAAATGAAAAGTTTTATAAAATATATATGTGTGTATATATATATAAAAGAAAAACTTAAAAATATTTCTTACTTTTTTAGTAAAGCAAGCAGTGCCCTCTAAAATATCTGCTTGTTTGGTTAAAATTCACTTAAAAAAGAGCGAAAAACAAAACATAACAAAAAGCAAACATAAAAAAAACATAAAAAATCATATTCACTGGATCATTAAATCATTCATTCAATCACAGAATAAAGTAAACTAAATGAAAAAAAAAGAGATTTTTTGTTTGTTTGTTTCTACGAGAATATTCGGATGGCCTGCGTGACAAGGGTGTGGCAGACAGGGCACTCGGGGTGGCCGAGCTCACAGATACGGATGGCACACTCCATGCAGAAGAGGTTGTGGCCGCATGGTACCAGCGCAGCTGTCACCTTGCTCTCGAAACACGTCATGCAGTCCCTCATCATGGGTGGGGAGTCGGACAGTGGCAGCCGACCAGGAGGGAAGGCGGGGCTGCTGGAGGTGGGCTCGCTGTGGGCGCGACGGGCCTGTGCGTGGGGGGATCCCCCGATCACAGGGGGGGCCGAGTTGCCACAAGACTCCGTCAGGCTGGGGGACAGTCTGGTGAGAGGCAAGGGGAGACCCCCAAAGCTCTTGGAGCGTTGCTGGGCATAAAAGGCCATTTGTTTGGGGTAGTCGGGGTCCACCCAGCTGGAAGACCCGTCGGAACCGAAGTAGGAGCAGGGCTTGTCGCTGCCTCCGCTGTTGGCGGGGTTGGGATACTCACCCTTGCTGTATATCCCCACTCCGCCACCGTTGCTGCCTCCTACTCCTCCGTTACCCCCGATCATGGCATCTGAGAAATTCTGGCGGTAGCTGCTGGTGAGGGGCTTGCGCTGGCCTCCCTGCAGGCCCCACACCTGCTGCAGGCGACTCTCCAGCCCCGTGGTGGCGCTGTCGGGCCCCAGGCAGTCGTTCTCGTTGTTGTGGTCGTGGATGCCGCCCGTGCGGAAGGCGATGTGCGCCTCGATCTCCTCGCGCGCCCGCTCGGCGTTGCTCGGTGAGCCCGTGATCTCGAAGACGGGGTCCCGGTCGCGGCTGGGCGTCACGATGTAAGTGCACGTCTGCTGCTGGATGCGCTTGATGGTGGAGCCTTTGGGTCCGACCACCAGGCCGACGACGCGGTAGGGGACCCTCACCTGGATGGTGGTCTGGCCGGGCAAGGGCGTGGGCGGGGAGCCGCTGAAGGAGACTCCCAGCTTGTTGCGGGATGCCCGCAGCATGGAGAAGTGTTCGGCCGCTGAGATGATCTCGCGTCTCGCCAATGCCACGTCTTCCTTGCGGCCGGTGATGAGGAAGACAGGCTCCTCACCCCGAACAGGCGTTTTGATGTAGGTGTTGGTCTTGGCTCGTAGGGCCTTGATCTTGCACCCTGCAGGGAGAAGAGGGAGACAGAGAGATTGAGCCAGGGGGCAGGACACATGTTCTTGGGTATGGGGACATTCGTATGCAGGAAAGAATGTATCTGGCTGTCAGTTAGAATTAACCTGATGTTAGAACCACTGGGGGTTTTTAAATGACTGTATGAGCTTCACTATCAGGATGTTCTTGCTTAAGTGTTGCGTCCCAACTGGCACAGAGAAGAGAAACATCCTCTATTTCAAATATATTTATACTGTAGAGGTGCACTGTCCAAATCCAAAGCAGAATATTTCAGTCATTTTACTGGGCCTTTACTATTGTCAGTGATGTTCTTGACATGACAGGATGCTATAGGCTAGGGACACACCTAGCCACGTATGGTTTAGTTTAGCCTAGCCACCCAGCTTCTACTAACAGTTTGGCACTAATACAATATTTATTTATATTTACCACTGTTGAATATCACTCTGAGGCGTGAATAATAAAAGCCTGTATACGTCTTGGTCTTCACACTATTTCGAAGCCTGATGCTACTACAAATGGCTATTGAAAAACACTAAGGACACCACAGGACTCTGGTGAATGGTGACACAATGAATAGTGACACAGCTGAGTTTAGAGCCCTCATGGCACTAATATTAACAGACAACTGAACAATACACTCTGGTACAATAGAGAATGGTGACCTGAGACGGGTATCGTACCAGACTACAAAAATGGATTCACACACGGACACTGTCACATGCCATGTGGTTTAGCAGTGATAGGAGCGGCCTTGTTCAACTGATCCTGCTCGTCATTCTATCAGAGCCCAAAAATCAAGACCCTCGACCAATATCACTGCTACACAACAATGTGTGTGTATGTGTGTGTGTGTGTGTGTGTGTGTGTGTGTGGGGGGGGGGGGTTGTGTGTTAATGCACAGCACCACTCACTATTGGATCTGGCTCAGACTCAAGTCACTAAGGGTGATGGATAGGCCCAAGCATCATCAGTTTATTTGCATCCTCAAGAGGATGACTAAAACTCTACCTGGATGAGCGTTCCCTCCAGTGACATTCCACAAGAAGGAATTTGTTAAGCTTCACATAAATCCGCTGAAAAGCAAGAACCGCCATCTTAAGGAATTTAGCATCTTTTGTAGTCTTAGCTTTATACGCTTGAAAAAAAAAGTGTTTAAATCCAGTTTAATACAAAATTTGTATTAAAAAATATTCAACACACTGGTTCATTTCCAAGAGTCCTGGCTATCGGATCAGATGGGTATTGCATCAGATTGTAGTTGTGTTTAACAGTAGACAAAAGAGTCTCCATAGCGTGTGGTCCTATCAGAGAATATTTGTCTGACATTTTGACAATGCAAAGCTTTTGTGTTGGAAATATATCAGACTGAACCCTGTGCATAGTCCCTACTAAATAAAGGTTTCAGCTCAATTCACATGTGGAGTGCACGGAGCGGTTTTCCACAGTGCACTGGAAATAAGAACAAACATGACAAAGGTAGCTGCATTCATGATTCAGTTACAAGAGCTATTTGTTATTGTTTATTAATGTTTGTTTGTTATTGTTTATTGTAGCTTACTGTTTATTGTAGCTGCACTGCTATAAGACTGCTATTGATGGCTATCTGTTTATAGAACCGCATTCATCTAAATGTCTCAAATGTTTCATTGGTGTAATGTTTAGGTAATCCTGAGAGTATATTGATGGAAGGAGTAACTGAATTGATACAAGTTGTACAAACAACTGAGATAATCAAGAGATTGGTTTAATATATTAGTAGGCATAGTTTAAATCATTTTAATAACGTGTAATTGCCTCTAGTCATAGCTCTAGGGATTTAACTGACTCATTACCTGAAGGATTATAAAAAAACAATCCCTTGAAAAATGGAAATCTTTGGTTGACCAACAAAGGTTTGACCAAACTACACAAAACATCAACAAAAACATACGTTTTAATAGAGAGACTAAGCAAAAACCCTCCAAATCAGCAGTTTTCAATGAGGGCAAATTCTGCTGCACGCGTGCTCCGTGGATCCACCCTACGGCGCTGTCGTCTCCCACATTAAAATTCAAACGCACACTTCAGAGAAACGCACGAGGATCACACAAGGAAGGTGGTGATAGCCAGACTAGACAAAACAAAACATGACCGCCAAAAACCATATGAGTCGTAGCTATAATGACTATATAAAAGGGCCATACATTGAGGTTTGTATATTCTCCATCCACATTCCTAACTGGTTACATTTTGCTGTGCATTTTCTTATCTGTACAAAATTCATTCAGTGAATTTATTCAAAACCTCGGGTTTCAAAGTCTCGAGACAGCTGTTTCACTGGCCCAATTTCGTGGACTCCTCTGACCCCACAGTTTCCAAGCTGTCTCTGTGGGGGGTATCTCAGAGACTGTTGTATTGGATGGCTGGGCGTGACTCTGAATGTTCACCGATTCCAAAACGCGCCCCCTCCCACTAGACTTTTGTATGTTCCTCTATCCTCTAATTCCATTCCGTGCACATTCTGATAATAAGCGCACCCACGTTTTGTATTAATACACACTTTGCCACTCTTTACTCTGGATAACAGCAACAAGCACTTTAGACAATGCTGTCTGAAACTCCAAGACGTAGCCAAGTAGGGTACTATCCAGCCATGTGCCCACATTTGATAATGTGCGGCCAGCATTAGACTACATGCGTTAATGCGACTCAAAAGGCAGTCCATCTACAATTTACACAGGTGGCAAAAGAGAAAAAGTAATTATGGTCAAATATAATTAATCTAAATTAGTTTCCCGCTGAGTCACGTTTTCATTATCCTGTTGAGAAGAAAGCAATGGCTCAAGCCTCCCACAACCACACCTCTCACTCACACCTTTGTTTGACAGCTGCTGTCATCTGTAGTGTCGTCCAAATCGTCAGACGTCAACCCATTCATAAGAAAAACAAAAATAACTGAAACAATGCCTCTAAACTCAAAGTAGTCTCTTCACAGGCTAGAGCAACTAAGTTACAACGTGAACCCATTGTCCCCTGTCACCGAGGCAATCCGAACACAAAAACAACCGCCAGCATTAAAATTTAACGAAACTGAGAACAACTTGAGAAGAGACATGTTTTCAGGGAACACGCGTTGCCTCAGCAGTAAACGCAAAAATTATTAATTAGGCTTCGATTAGTGAGCCTATCCCAGAGTTGCTTTGAGTAGCCTACGCTTTCCTACGTTTTTTTCTTTTTTTGAAAACTGTCGCCCGCGCTCAGACGACAAAGGAGTGCTTCCCGTGCGTGAAGTGTGCGCCTGCATGCTGACATTGATGGCGTGGATCTAGAATAATGCGCCCATGAGGTAACGGTTTTACTGGCGCTTTGTGTCTGTCCAATGATAGCACGATGAGACACTGTAAAAATTTACGATGTCGAGGTAAGTGTGTCAAGTTGTGACAGTTATGTATAACACAACTGCAACAATGTTGCTGTGTCTCAGAGAGTACAACATATATGAGCACCACTCCCTTTTCTTTATCAATAACCCCAGGTATCAATTCTGGTGCAGCACAACAACAGGCTATAACGACAACCCGAGCAAAAAACTTAACTGACTGCCAGGCTTGAATTAAAGGAGAACAATATATCTCAGTCTTTACCTTGTCTCCCCACTATTTCGGCCACATGTTCGGAGCTGGGCACAGGGACGCATTCTGTTATGTTGCAGCCACGTCCTTTAGTTTCAGTTGAGGATCCCTCGTACAGGACACATAACTTGCTCTTCCCTTGCAAAAGCCCGGTATCGCCGACACCTCCTCCACCGACGCTGTTAGCATGGTTGTGGGGGTTATTGTTATTGTTACTCCGGTCCTGTACTCCAGTTACTGGAGACCCACCACCGTTTTCGCCTTCCCCGAGACCCAGCAGAGACAGCTGGCCCAAGGCGACCCGGAGGGCACGAGAGTCATCCTCTTCTTCGTCGGGTGGCACCAGGAGACCTTCGCTACCGAAACCGGAGCCGGCTAGATCCGAGCCGTAGCCCCCATTTTTGTCCATGATCCCTGCTAGAACCAGCAGGCTAGGCATGGCTAACAAAAGAGTGTGAGACAAAGACACGGGAAAGAGACTGGAGAAACAGCACCCGTGCCGCCTCCCCACCCCCTCCTCCTTCCAATTCTCCCTTTGCAGTAGTCCCTCCCATAGGCCGGCCCCCTCTTTCTGTCGGTTAGTTTCAACAGTTTTTTTCTCTGCTCAAGGCAAACGGGACACAAGGCCGTCTGCGCGGAGAGGGGCACGGCAGTGTTATGCTCCACCCCGTCTGGTTTATACCGATCCCTCCTCGCTGAGACAAAACGAGCCGCCCTCCCGTTAAAACTGTTCTGTGTCGGGTTCCTTAGCCCATGGTAACCTATTCTGTATCTCAGTCTCAAGTTTTGCATCACTTGTTAGACAAAAGAGCTAAGCTAAGCTACACATTTATTTTGTTACAATCAATTTCTAAATAGCGGAAATCTCAAATCTGAATCGTCCATCATAGCCCAAATCACAAGGGTACAATAGCTTAACCCAGCTGGGGCAAATTTAGAAGCTCTAAAAACACCAGTGAACATTTGTACACATTAATGAATGTCCTAGAGCTAGTGTTCCGAACTTAGGGCACTGCTGTAAAATAATAACAGAATCTGCTTCAGTCAATTATAATGTGCTTTCCTCAACAACCCGGACATTCCTTTCGTTTTAGGGGTGCCACATGGTTGTTGAGACTGAAAGAGTTAAAGTGACATATTTCGTTGGGTACGCCCACCCCTTTCGCCGTGGGTTGCAGCAGGTCACCGTTGTTTTGGCCGCCGTGGCGCAGGGGATGACAGGCTGGGTAGTGGGAGTGAGAGACCACAACCAGAAGAAGGAGAAGGAGAGCTGTCACACGGGCGTCGCAGAGCATGTGCTTTGCTGCAGTAGGCTACTCACTGATCCTACAGAAAAAAAAAAAAGAAAAAAAAAATCCTGTAACCGGAGCCTTCACAGCATCGTGAGCAAACCCCGAACAAAGACTAGTATGCCTCCAAGACGTCAATGTCTCAAAAAGCCATGTCTGGAGGCTCATGTAAAGTATATTATTATATATATATATATATATTCAAAGTATATTATCATTATTTATATCCATTATTATAGATTATTGTTATTATTATTATTATTATTATTATTATTATTATTTTACATTATTTATTATACTATTTAAAATACAAAATTTTATTTTTCAAATATTTCACGTAGGCCTACGACTTTTTTTTTACTTGCTTTGTACCGCACATACAACCAGTGTGCTTATACTCCTCACTCTTGTCACTGTGTTCAGGTAATGGTGAACCTCTTAGATAGTTTGCAGCTGAATGCTGTGTGGGTGTGGATGCTCCCGTGGGTTTGTGTTGGGCTCTGGTGGCTCAGCCAGATTATCTGGGACTTGAACCCCACTGGGTGAGTTCAATTAATCACTTATCAGCACCAACGTGGCCTCTCCGCGCGGTGTAATTGGGTTACCCGCCCAGCAACAATAGCAGTCATATGTCTGGCACGACTGTGCTTTGTTGGGTGTCCCGCTTGAGCCTTGAGATTCTGCGCTACTGGTCATCATTGTGCCATCAGTGCACCTGTCCATGCCATTGTTGACGCCGTGGTCTGTTCAAGCAATTTTCAGAATGTTTATTCAACAGCCTAATTCATAGTATCGCTACAGCACCAGATCAGAAAGCAACACAACGATCCAGACTCCTGCTGCCTGTTGTACAGAAGACCCCAGGCCCTCCTTCAGATGAGTATTAACTCACGGTGTTATTTTTATACACACTGCTGTTTTTAAAATACGATTCACAGAACAGCACGGCAGGCTTCTCCACAACTCAACAAATATTTGCTTACTCCAATCAATGCTGTTTGAAGGCTCGTGGCCATGAGGGCGCAGCAGGATGATGTCATAGCAGTGGGCAGTTCAGGTGCACATAATCGTCGTCTAGACATGTCCCCCTGCTCGCTAATTAGGGAGGGGGGACCCCTGCAGTGTGCTTGAGTAGCCTACTCCAGTCAGAATCAATGGCCTGCACACGCGCGGAGGCAGGGATCAAAGCCGCCATTCCTCCACACCACACGCCGAGGAGTGGCCACAGCAGGCCGCCAGCCGGGGGCCTGGAGATGGCAGCGGGGCCTACGGGACGGGAGATGGGCGCCAAGGAGAGAGAGGGAGAGAGAGAGAGAGAGAGAGAGAGCGAGAGAGGGAGACAGAGAGAGAGAGAGAGATGGAGGGAGAGAGAGAGAGAGGATGAGAGAGGCCCCAGGACCCTGGCTGGCGGATGGGAGCGAGCGCGCCCCCTCTGACAGGGTGAAGAGGCTGGAGCTGGGCCAGCTTGTTGGTGACAGAGCCAGTGTGGTCAAAAGGTCATCTGCTGCCACTAATGGTGTCTGCTGGGGAGCCTGAGGCCTGGATCAATAGAGGCGATGGATAACGGATACTGTTTCCTGTGCTCTCCCATCTGTCAGTGTGTGTGTGTGTGTGTGAGTGTGTGTGTGTGGATGTGGGTGTGGTGTGTGTGTGTGTGTGTGTGTGGATGTGGGTGTGTGGGTGTGGGTGTGTGTGTGTGTGTGTGTGTGTGTGTGTGTGTGTGTGTGTGTGTGTGTGTGTGTGTGTGTGTGTGTGTGTGTGTGTGGGTGTGTGTGTGGATGTGGGTGTGTGAGTGTGTGTGTGTGTGGATGTGGGTGTGTGTGTGTGTAGGTGTGTGTGTGGATGTGGGTGTGTGAGTGTGTCTTGTGGGCTTGCATGGCATGCTTCATGCGTTTTCATGTGTTTCAGTGCGTGTCCAATTCCAAACGCTTTCTTTCTCACTCTGTCCTGCTCACTCTCTCTCTCTCTCTCCTTCTCTCTCTCTCTCTCTCTCTCTCTCTCTCTCTTTCTCTCTCTCTCTTTCTCTCTCTCACTCTCTTCTCTCACCCTCTTGCCACTCTCTGTTGCTCCAACTCTCTCCCTTGGGCTTACTTTGAGCCCACTTTTTTTTCCCCCTCCACAACACCCTATTATTTGGACCATCTGCTAGTGCGATCCATCTGCCTCTTGCTCTCTCCGAGCCCTGTGGTGGCCGAGGGTTTGGAAAGGCTTCAGATCAACATCCCTTACAGAACCACCTTTGTGTTTCGTCCTTGCTCAGATTCACGTCGATCTCAGTAACAGTTACTTATTACTTGCTAATCAACAACAAACATACTGCTTCGACACATAACTTAAATTCGTGTCGTGGTTCTGATCTTAAGTCGATGTCGGTGGGGTATGTGGTCATTCTGGTTACTTGGGCAAATTGTCTCCCAGTGAGGTCAGTGTGACTCAGTGGTCCAGCTCAGCAGACATGATGCTTTCCTGGAGAAAAACTTGAGATTTTGTGGATTTTTTGTGAATAGAGGATCAGCAGCTGGCATTGTATGCGAGAGCTTAAGCAGGGGTCTAAAAGCAGTCATAGCATTAGCATAAATATTTTGCCACTGGCACTTTTCTTCAAACAAAATGATGAAGTTTAATCTACTAGGGATGGAATTAAGTGACTCATCTGTGGTGACATCACTGAACATCATAGATTGACCTCTGCGTGTAAACCATTTTACACACACAAAAAATGCAGTTTTAGCACATTTTTCATTGTTGGTGTGGAATCTAGTTTAGAGAATAAATAAATAAAGGCTTCCCCAAGTAGAGTGGCCTTGGGTGTGGTCTGATTGGTGTCAGATTGTTTGGATGCTGTAGAAGACTGACACCATTTGGGCTTCAATTGACTTCTGTGATGTGTGAGGGTGGGAAATATCAATAACTAAAAAGACCCCCCCCCCCCCCTCCAAAAAAAAAAAAAAAAAAAACACAGTCACATAATCCTCCATGCACACAAAGACATGTGCACACACACACACACACACAAAGACATGTGCGCACACACACACACACACACACACACATAGCGAATTGCACGGGGAGTGGTAATACTCCCCTCATCTGGGGATATGAGTCAGGTGGCTCAGATGACTTCATCACTTTTCCTGACTATTAGGTCATCTCTCTCCCTCCCGCCCTCTCTCCCTCTCTCTCTCTATCTCTCTCTCACACACACACACACACACACACACACACACACACACACACACACACACACGCACACCCCTCCCCCTATTCTGGACTACCAATCATATCTAAGCAGCTTAGAGACAAGTGACACACCTTAGGTGATAATTCAGATAATCAACACCTCTCATTACAAGTAAGCAAACCCTGGCTGATTTTACCTCCTTTACGCTGATATTTATCTTCTCAAAGGGGCTCTGGCACCAGGACCTTTTCAAATTAAACATATTTTATACATATCTATTCTGACCATATATTTTAATATGCTTGTATGCTGAGAGTCCTTGAATTGAAATGAATAAATAAATCCTGTCATCTTATTTTAGTACGTTCTCGGTGTGAACTGACGCTTGGTCAATAAAACAAAAAAGCGAAATTTGTCTCAATTCATAAACAGAATACAGAGAGTATTCAGGCTGCAGAATCATACTACAGAATCATAAATATTTAAAAGTTTGTTCTATGAGAGGACCCCGATATGACTCTCCTGATGAGAGAAAATTAAATTAATAAAATAAATGTACTTCTTGTAAATGTGAGTCAATTACTGTACCAGTAAAAATCCGAGAAGGCAGATGATTTGTGAAAACACCTGTGTCTACATATTTTGTCCGGACGAGGGCGCCAATACTCAGCATTTGAATACTCGGCATCGCTCAAACAATGAAAACACAGGAGAGAGCCGTTACCTCTCTCTTTGAAACCAGGAAACAGGATGCCGAAATGTTGGAGCGAATGAGCGCAAGATAATGTTTCACTGGTATCATGATAAAGATCGGTTCAAGTGTGGTAATGTGGAAGGTGAGGACATAATTTACAAACAATGATTGGTTTTATGGGTTAAGTGTCATTTCAAGATTTACAGTGTTTTCCAAACACTGAAAGTCCACACTGCAGTTGTGGTTTAAATTTTGTAGGCCTATTAATTAACACATTTATGATGTAGCTACTAAAGATAAGATAATACACTAGGGTAGATGCAGATGCATAGCTACTCTCTTAAATAAATAAATGAGCAAAAATCGTGTTGTTATTGTACTGGTCTATGTGAAATATATCCTTGGATTATTTATGAATGTAGAAAAACATTTTTGGATGTTCCTGCAAAAGTAGCAGTGACAATATGTTGACATGTGTCAGCGTAATCCAGACTGATACAGCCACGGCTGTCATGTGTTGATACAACCCAGATATCATCTTTTTCATCTTCACCACATACATGCATCATATGTACACACACACCAAAATTATGCCCAAATTCTACTGAGTTCGTGTGGTGACAATTTAAGCATAATTCATTTTAATTCCAGTTTGGGCGCAAGAAAGAGTCACCAATATGTCATCATATAATCAGAGTACAAAACTGGAGTGTCTGAAACCCATGCCTGCAGGACAGGGATAGGAAGCACGTGTTGACCCTTGACCCCAAGGTCGGTTAAGGTTGACAGTGACAGATAGAAACCGACATCTAAGATGCATGGCTTAACTTGACCTGAGCATCTCTAGAGAATAGCCGAATGCTTGTAAAATAGCCGAATGCTTGTAAAAGATCACATCGACTCAACGAGAGGTAGTGTAGAAAATCAGTGCTGTGAATGGAATCAGTTCATGGACACGGAGTGGGTGTTGGCGGTATCCCACACGCTGTGTGATTCACTGTTGGACTTGAGTGAGCCCTCGGGTCACAGCTCGAAGATTTGTGTCACAGAGATGATGGAGAGCGCAGTGTGAACAGGGTGTGCTTCCTGGGGGGGGGGGGGGGGGGGGGGGGGGTGTTTGCACCCACTAGGGGGCGCCGTGATGAACTAGTTTATTAGATTTTGAAACCATTTCCAGATGCTCTTTAAACTAATTCCGAGTCTTTCCCTTGAATGAGCAAGTACAGGCAATACATAAGTGAGTTGCATCTGGCCTTTTAGGGAGACCATGTTAAGGCAGACTATACCCACAATGCCGATGTACACGATTTCACCTTCTGACAGTAGTGAGACCTCCCTGACTCATGTGTACTTTCAGTAAGGAGTATGGGGAGGGCCGCTGTAACCAGCTGGCAATCAGCCATTTGGTTAATGGGTTCCATGGATATGATGCTGTATGACCTCAGCAGATATGAGTCAGAGTGCAAACACACATATCCAGGGAATAGCAGCGTACAAAAGCCATTTCCAGCTAACTTGCTATGCATTTATCTTATCTCTTGTGGCTTTATGTACATCACACCATACATGGCAACATCTTTCAATACAAACACATATCGTATTCAAAAGAGTTTCTGGTCACATAGTTCCTGGTGGTACTATAGACCCATATTGCATATGATATTTGCATATTTAATCTGTTATGGAAACCTATGTTCGAACTAAGGTTTGGAAGGGGTTGACCCCTGGGCGAACTTGTGATGAGATACAGGTTGGTAAATTGCGCTGTAAACGAGACTAGAAATCATTCCAGTGATCATTTGAGCAGCACAGCGCTCTGTCATATGCCAAGGACTACGTTTACCTGAACAAACAAAATAATTAGATTATCTAATTTGGTTTCTCAGTGGGCAAAACCTAATCAAATATGAAATATCAGTAGACATATTTAAGTATTGGCACAAAAAAAAACATCTTAGCAACAGTTACTACACAGAGTGAGACTTGTCCTCACTAAAACTACAAGTGCACACCAGCGGAGGTACAATGAGATTAAAAGCTCCAACAATACAGCTAATGCCCCATCATTAAAATACACTTTCCTCCCCTGTAGAGCATATCTATGTCTTTAATTATGTGGGTAGACAGTGATCTGTTGAAGAGCATATCTTTGTCTTTAATTACGTGGGTAGACAGTGATCTGTTGAACAGGGGCAGCTGGCTCCTGCCTAGTGTGCTGCTTTGGCCTAAATCAGTGACAGGTGTGTGACAAAGCAGTTTGGGATATTACGAGAGAGAAAGCTCTCAGCAGGTGTGAGAGGAAGAACGAGTCTGATACGATTGTTCCCACAAACACGTCGTTTTTCACTTGGAGATTGCACAGTGGGATCCTTTATTTAAAGCAACGAGAGGATTTAATTACACTAAACTCAGGAATAAGTTGGTGGTGTTGGGCATTGAATGAGGGATTCTTTTTGTTACAGAACAAAAGCTCTACTACAAGACACATTTTGCTTTTCATTTACGTGCCGTCATTTTTTCTTGTTAAAGTCAGGTTTAGTTTTTGACCTTGGTTGAGGCAAGGTCACAGGCTCTACTGGCTGTAGTGATAGTCTTTTCAGCTACTGTTTCAAGGAAATGTGTCATATTATTGTCCTGGCTAATGAGAAGCCTCCTTGTTCTAATGGTTTGCATGTTAGATTGGGTCATTATTCATCATAAACTGAGTTTATTGTACCACCAGGCACTGTATTTGTGTTATAAAGGGGAGCTGTCACCATGTATAAACTTTTTCAGCCCCACTGTTTGAAAAGTCCTGCACGTGTATTGTGGTTTATTTATTTATTTATTTAATTAATTTTGATACAGTCCTGTCTGCTGCACCTAATCTGTGACTTTACATTCACCACTGACCTTGGTATCTCCTGCCTCAGTCTCCCCCTGAACTCAGAGAATAGTGCTGCCCTTAAAATACAGTGTAATGTTTAATGTTAGCCACCGGGGGCAGCACTTCTTCCCCTGAAGCCTGAAGCAGCTCAGAAAAGCTTGGCAATGTTTGCAGGCCTCAAAACATGGGGCAACTCTTTCAGGACTGTAGGTAAGTAATCTCTTTTCTGTGGTCATCTTCACTGCGTTTACGCATGACAACAAGCTCAACAGTGTATGCCAGTTGCAGTCTGATTCAGCTGGTTTGGATAGTAACTCTTGAAAATGACACCGCAATGTTGCAATCAATTGCAAACACATGTGTGTTTTGATTGAATTGAACCTATATTTGGCTTTTGTTAGTCAAAAAAATGGCTAGCCTTCGCCTTTCAAGTGCATATGACTTAGTTTCATTTGGGACAGATCAGCTTTATTGTTACACGTCGAAAAAGTTTGTTACTTGTCGAAGGAGTCAACCAACACCCACTGTAAAGACAACATTTCTAGTAAAACCACAGAGGCTGAGTGGAGTGTTTTGTGTAGTGCATACTTGGAATACTCTTCAGGTCAAGGGAGGCAGAACCGGTGAGCTGTTAAAGTAACATGCCTTTAGCGGCCTGTCATGTCTTGCAACCTGCAGCGTAGGTGGAGGCTGCATTTTGGCAGTCATTCGGCATTTCACAAGTCCTCTCAGAGCGCTAGAGATTCCCATGGCTTCTTTTTGTTTTCAGTAGCTTGTTTTGAAAACTCGACTAGTAGGCTAGGCAGGTATGTGGTTGTGCCATGTGTGCTTCCTACAGATTGTGCCAGTCAGGAAACTAAGGTTCAGCCAGAGAGGGAGAGAGAGAGGGTATGCGATGGGAGAAAATGAAATGTCTGTCTCGTGTTAAAGCAGCATTGTCACCAGGAATGCTGGAGGACCCTGAGAAAGACAAGGAAAAGACTCCCGCTCATAAAGACTGGTTTGTTTGTTTGTTTGTTTGTGTGTAGGGCGTGAGCCGTCACCAGTCCCTCTCCCTCTCTGTTTTCTCTGTTTCTCTCTCCCTCCCTCTCTCTGTCTCTCTGTTTCTCTCTCTCTCTCTCTCTGGTCAGTCTTTCCCATGGCCAAAGTCATGACCGCCCACCGAGGCAGCCAGTCCTGCTTGTGGATGCCGCAGTGTGGCTGTTGGGTGTCTGTCCAACATTGCCTCACCCAGAACAGAGTTGCCCCACTCTCAACCTAATCCCATGTGGCCGAAAAAAGGGATTGGATAAGCGATTTTGAAGAGCTCCACCCCTTCTTGATAAATATAAGCGCAGGTTTGCACATCCCTGTAGAGATGGACATCTCTTTTGGGGGAAGCCATTTTCTTTTCTGGCACCGCAGATGACAAACTCCATCCTTGTTTGGATAGTAAAGTTAAGTCCTATGAGAGATTGTAAGTCTGTATTTGTCATTTACTTTTATGGGACTTTGCCCAAGCCACAGTCACCTAGAGGGCACGGGCTCATTTTGAGTGAGAAATCCTCAGCAAAATCTAAATTCAGCACAATTCTCGGTAAATCGCAGGATGTGACCCATCACCACCATCTGTCAAGCTGGATATGTTGGGGGGAATATCTCAGAATGACATCGGTGTTTGTGCTTGAAGAAAGTGAAAGGATGACTGGGACTGAGAGCAGAGAGAGCAAGGTAGCGGGAGAAGAGCAAAGAGCAACTGCTCAGCCTCCACCCCGTCGCCTTGTGGGCTGGCCGCTCTCGTTTAATCACTGGCTCCTCCTCTCCCCCCTCCCTCTCCCTCTCCCCTTCTCTCTCTCTCTCTCTTTTTTTCCTGCTCCCTCCCTCCCTCACTCCGCCACACGTTAACTTGGGCCCGAGAAAAACTGGCAGGCAGTGCTGAGCTGAAGCCAAAGGCACACAGAGCGAGGCAGCATTCCTGTCCTGAGACTTCACAGAGTGCTCTGAGCTCCAGAGACTAGCGGTCCAACTTCCAGACAGACACGACCAGCCCAACAGGGGAAACGAGATCCACTGTTTGCCTTTGAAAGAGCAGGTAGAAAAACTTTTACATATGACTTTGAGTGAGTGTCTTACTTTAGTAAGTTTTATCTATTGAGTCGACATGTGCTGTGTTTGGAGAGTCACCTGGCATTTTGACTCTGAAAGTCTTGGATTGTATTTTAACTTTAGACACTGGCTAGTTTAAGATAATGGTAGTGTACTGATAGAAATGCGAAGTTTATTTGTTTCTGTTCGAATGGATATATGCTAAATCTGAAGACCAACACATTTTTCCTCGTAGTGTCTGTCATACCTGTGGTCCAGTGCCTGCTGCACATGTGTTTAGCTGTTCCGTTTGAATGACGGTCTCATGACTTTAGACTCTGTCACTTACCGATTACTGCTATCATTTAAGTCATCGTGTTGAAAAAGTTTTCTCAGTCCCATGATTCTAAGAGGCACAGCATTCTAATTCCGGTAGTTTATCTTAGAAGCATTAAATGGAAGATGATGTGAAATGAATGGGCTGTGAGGAGTAGGCGGGTCCAAACTATTTCACTCTTGGCCGATGGCATAGAGA
The DNA here is from genome assembly GCF_900700415.2 of Clupea harengus. Classification (NCBI taxonomy): domain Eukaryota; kingdom Metazoa; phylum Chordata; class Actinopteri; order Clupeiformes; family Clupeidae; genus Clupea; species Clupea harengus. Next base: position 5,993,813 of record NC_045162.1, on the reverse strand, counting down.
TCTGTTGTAACATTATTTCAGGAAACAATAACGTTTGAGATCAACTATAAATGTCTGTTACCCAACTGTTGAGTAATGCAGTAATGAATCCAGCGTGTCTCTTACTGGAGCTCTGAGGACTCCTCACTCAAATCCACCCATCTTTTGGGGTGTGGCAGGGCCTGGCAGGGCAGGGCAGGAAAAGACCTAAATGGGGAGGGGAAGTTGCGTAGGGAGGAGGGATGGAAAAGAAGGACTGGAGTAAGGGGGAGGGAGGATTGGAGAGAAGGTGGGATCGGTGGGTAGAAATGAGGAAAACCTCTCTGGATGAATTTCTTCCATGGTTTGTCATTTAGCCTGACATTTAGAGAGTAACAGCTCCCAAAGTCCAGACATCCACCCCAGTCAGCCTCCTGAAGGAGCCCATCTCCGTGTGCCAATGGCTCATCCCCCCCCCTCTCTCTCCCCTTCTCTTTCTCCCCACCTCTCTCCGACCCCCAGCTTCAGTTTACCCGTCCGTCCGAACCCCACTGATGGAGACCCCGGCCCAGAAGCGCAGCAGCCGTGGAGGAGGAGGGGGCGCGTCCGCCGTGCTCTCCCCCAACCGCATCACGCGCCTCCAGGAGAAGGAGGATCTGTGCAACCTTAACGACCGGCTGGCCACCTACATCGACAAGGTGCGCTCGCTGGAGACGGAGAACGCCGGCCTGCGCATGCGCATCACCGAGTCGGAGACGGAGGTCAGCCGCGAGTTGGGCGGCATGAAGAGCGCCTACGAGACCGAGCTGGCCGACGCCCGCAAGACGCTCGACTCCGTGGCCAAGGAGCGCGCCCGCCTGCAGCTGGAGCTGAGCAAAGTGAGGGAGGACTACAGAGAGCTCAAGGCCAGGTGAGGGGCAAGGGATGGAGGAGAGGAAGCGAGGGACTTCTGAGGGGGTTTCTTTTTTTATTATTTTCCTTTTCTTTTGGTCATCTGGGTTTTGGCAAGAGTACAATCAACATGACACATTTACAATACCTCAATACTTTGAAAACACACACGTTCCTTTCTAACTCTGAGGGGTTCCAAAGGCATCAACAGTACCACATTTCTAAATCAAAGTAGCAAATTCATTATCTTCCCCGAGCAGTTTGAACCTGTGCCTGCACTCACCAAGCGCACATAACTACTGAAGCAGCTAAAAGTATCATTATGTTTTAACTTCCTCATTGTACCTGTACAATACATTAACAGGCATTCTAAGAATGTGTCAGAGATCTCTTCTTTAATATTTGATCTGATTCTATTGTACAGAGAGTGAAGAGATATGTTTTACTGACCGAAGACCCATGATGTAATGTCTGAGGATGATGAGATAATCAAGACAAACGTGTGTGTGTGTGAAACATACTTGGATGTTGTGTCTGGGATGAGATTAGGATGGGGAGGGCTTAGTCCATGATTTAATAAAAAAAGACAACTACTGGGTATTAACCTCAAAATGATGTTGAAAGGTTACACCGTACAGGATCTCAACAGCCACTGACTTACTAAATACCACAGCGATCTCGTTTGCCGTTCGATATGAAATAAGTTCTGAAACGACTGTTTGACATTTGAGAGTAATTACACAGACCCTCAGGATGTACAACTGCATGCAGGGGAGCAGGACTGGCAGCTTCTGTGCTGTATAATGAGCTTGCATGTTATTAAGTGAGCTTGGCCTCATCCCTTTGCTGTAGTGGAGCAGTTCAGCATTGTTTACATTCCCCTCATCCTGAAACTCAAAGGTTACAATTAAAATCAATACTTATGAAAGCTTGGTGGAGTACTTTCAGAGCCTTTCATGAAGATGTTTTCTCACCAGCTTACTCAGATTTTTGCTCCAAGCAAATGTCAAATTAAAATGCGTCCATCTGATCTTTTTATCGGGGCTTTCTATTTATGGGAAGACCACATGTAGTCCTCAGTTGACTTTAGCGATCTAGTGACGATTACATCACTCCCTTACTGGTCCCCTGCCAAGTCATCAGTACACTTTGGAAGCGATCCTGTACTGCACTGGTGTCACTTGACAAGCCAAGCTGCACAAAAATAAATGGCAAATAGCCTTTAGGCGGACCTGGTAAGACGCTGTGCTTGTGTTGGATAGATTTCGGGATTAACCTCAAAGTAGGTGTGTTGAAGGTGTGTGTGTGTGTGTGGTGAGTTTGAAATGCTGAACCCCTGAAGGCAAAGAGATGGATGACAAGAGGGCACAGCCTTGTTGCCCCACCTAGTCTGTAGAGTGAGTCTAGAGTGAGGTCATCAGCGCTCCCTGCTGATCACACTATGACCAGGTAACGTGTTTCACTAAGCTATTCACCGTACAGGAGGACCTGGAGCATGGTCTGCCTCAAGCCTTTGACGTTAGCCTCATACAGAAAAACAGCGTTTTGGGTGATGGAAATGCTGTGGTCACCTCTAACTGGCTTACAAACGACTCCCTTAACCAAAGGGAAGATAACAGAATACTGTACACCGTCTAGACTCGCACTCACCCCTCTGCTCATGGGCAATCTCATATTTGTTACTGGCACATATTAAGGTCTGTAAACAAGGCTTGATGACGGCTTTATCAAAAGCCGTCGAAGATACTTGTCAACGCAGAGCCTCAAGCTTTAGAGCGCACACCCCCTTCTGTGTGCACTGGGTGTTGGCTCATAGGCCCCTACACTCATTCATTCATTGATTCATTCATTCTCAAGGTTATCTTAAATATCGTTGAGTAAATGCTTAGGTGTGTCTGTACAGGTGTGGCCCATTCCATGGTTGTTGTCTTTAGAGTTTGAGAAGGGCACATGTTGCATAATCTTCCTGTTATGTTAATGAACATATTTGTTGCACGTGGAGTTACTTTTTATTTTTTTTTACATTCTGATTCGCAGGGCTGTAAATAATTTCCATGGTAACTCTGGATTGATCTTTTGCTAGTCTTTTCCTCAAACCTAGCTCCTGTTCAAATAGTAGCTTAGTTAGCTTTTCCCCGTTTAGAAGTGAAACCTCAGAAGATGGTGAAAATGAGTTTCTCCCAGGGAGAGACCAGTCCTTAGATACCACGTCCCGGAAATCGCTCGCAATTATGAGGTTTAGGGCCCAGGGAGAATCCATCTCTGATGTTGCGGCAGACTGTGTTAGGGGACTGTTTGGTTACCATGGCAGTACTGTAGCCTTCCATGGGTGTGTGAGGGAGGGAGGGGGAGGGGGTCGGTAGTGGGGCGGTGGTACTTGAGCTGACGATAGGGTGAGTCAGAAGCTTTTTAAGGCCTTGTGGGAATTGCCTTGCCATGGTCAAATGATCAGCAGCCAGACAATCCTGTGCTTGGAAACTCTGTGTGGCTTTTCCACCACTTTTATGAGGTGGCGCAGAGCTATCTAGGAGTCTGTGTTAGCTGTGAGCAACCTAGGAGTCTGCTCTGTTAATGTTTGCATGTTTAATGTGTGTGCAGTCGAGAGTAATGTCCGGTGAAAGTGTTTCATGGGTGGAGCTGTGATTAGAAGGATTAGTATAACAGTGACATGGCTGATAAGGCTCCCAGAATGCCTTGCAGGGTTCATGTGTTTGCACAGTTCACCTTTTTATCACACTCAGGTTGTACTGTAGTGGCGTAACCACTAGCATTTACAAGATTTATCGTTTTATTGGGGCATTGCCACAACGTGATTCTGTCTCATTCAAGAGGTGTTGTTTAGATTAAAGTGCCATTCAGATTTGTAGTCGCATGTCTAACATTATGTTGTCTTCAGCAGCATTGTGTTTGATCACTTTTGCCACGGTTTGCCAGAGAAGAGCAACAGTATAGTTTGTCGGGGGGCAGAACAACAGTGCTCCCATTAAGTTGTGCTCTGTGAGAGAGCATTGTGGTCCAACGGCACAGCATGGGAATGAATGAATGAATGAATGAATGATTAACTGACTGGCTGACTGAAGCAGACACATGCTCTTCCAGCCAGAAGGCACAACTGGTCAGGTCGCTCGTGTTTCCGATCATGAGTCGGCAAATGCCCTTTTAAGTGGCGCGTCTGTTTTTCGACGTCACGGCTGCCAGGAAGTCCTTCTGTCCCCTGTTTGGAGTCGGCTGAAATGGGACCCCACGTGTCGGCTGGGGCTCGTCACCGATGGCTGCCTATGCCGTCTCCTCTTTTAAACACACACACACATAAATACACTCACTCTCACTCTCACTCTCTCTCTCTCTCTCTCTCTCTCTCTCTCTCTCTCTCTCTCTCTCTCTCTCTCTCTCTCTCTCTCTCTTTCACACTCTCTCACTCACTCACTCACACACACACACACACACACACACACACACACACACACACACATAAACACACTCTCTCTCACACACACATACATAAACACACTCACTCACACACACACACACACACACATAAACACACTCTCTCTCACACACACATAAACACACTCTCACTGTCTCTCTCTCTTACTTACTCACTCACACCCACACACACACACCCCTGTCGCCCAACTGCTGTGCTGAGCAGCTGAAAGGTTTTCTGCTGTGTACAGTAAACCCACTGTCATCACCCACCAGGAGGATAATAGCCTCCTTAATCCTGTCCTCATTATAAGACTGTGTTTAGACTTATTTTGCCTTGGTCTGGATAGTTGGACGAATCCACCAACGCCGAGAACTGTGCTGTAGGTTTGTGTTACAGCAGAGGGGGCTTTCCCTTCAGTGAGAACAGTGAACTGGGCCCTGGGGTAGAAATGGAGGTTTTCCCAGTTTGTTTCCCTTCCCAGTGCTTGGAACTATGTGTGTGTGTGTTGCAGTGCCAACATGGACATGGGTGTGGTGTTTTAGGTGGATTTTGGTAGTGAAATGAAGGTTGTGTGTGTGTGTCGGTGTCTGTGATTTGTTTTCTTTCCTGTTCTCAGATGGCATATCATCTGCTGCCACACCCCTTGGCACAGGGGGATGGCATTGTGTCTCCACTAAGGCGGTGCCTCTTAAAGTGGAAATATACAGACACCATTTCACTGTTATGGTTCAAAACCGTCGAATGTACCTCCCCATCGCTCGTACCTCCTCAGTAGAAGGCATGTCTTCTGTGCAACAGTCCCTAGAACGGATTCCCCCCTCTTCTCCTACGTCATCCCTGAGTGGGTCGTTTCTTTGATCTAAAACCCCTTTCTGCTCCCATGTAGTCCTTTGCATTACTTTTCAGTTCCCTTGTAATTGGTGAACAATGCTGTGCAATATTCTGCATGTTTTTCAGAATTGCACAAGAAATAAGGAATGCGAGGAGGCTTCATATTCTCCTCAGTAAACCGCTGTCATTTTTTGGTGACTGGGAACATTAGGATTATCATGGAGCAGAGCTGCTTGCAGACCTCTGATACGTCAAGAGTATATTTCCTTTATCAAGTGCTTTTCTCCTCACTGCTTCCTGTTTGAAGAACAACATCCTATGGCTCCAACATCTTTTCACACCATTGTAATAATCTGGTATTCAAGTGTCAAATTCATTGTTGGACTGTTATCTAATTTTAAAAGTCTTTATACCCGTTAATCATTTCTCCTGTGGGTGTCGTGTATCCCATTTACTCCATTTTACTTACTGTATTCACTGCATACATTCTCCAGAGAAAATACCCTTGTGAGATGTGTGTTCAGCCCACATTAAATTAGTTTTACCAGTGTTAATGTCCCAGTGTTAATGTCCCCCAGTGTTAATGTCCCTCTCAGAACATGTCGACCATACCAGACATCTACTGTAACCGCCGGTTACTGCTTTGTTTTTTTGGAATTCCGAGCCATAAAGTACACAGGAGGACACACCTGTGTTTTTTGCCAGAAAGCTTTTGAAACACTGTAAACACATTCCTACCATTTTCTTAGATTTCACAATCCCACTTTGTAGTTGTCTCCACACATAAAAAAAAAGATACTGAAGTTACTATAGACATGTTTTGAGTGGTGTACATGATTTATGATGGAAGTGTTTATCCGTTCATTGTCAATTAGATTCTAGTGAGCTACTGTATATGTCCCTCTGGGCTCATACCCTGTGGAACCCCCCCTCCAACGTCAGTCAGGATCCAGTGTCATGGCCCCTCTTAGGTGATGCTGGCCCTGTCTGGAAGGCTGGGTGTGGGCGACCTCTGCCCAAGTCATTATTTGCTTGTAGCGTGTTCAGAAAGGCCGATATAGCTTCATCTCTCCTATATATGAGTTTGAGGTGCTACTGCTGAGGAAGTGTCTGCAGTATTGTGTCGTGAACGATACGCATTCCAACTGAACTCTAATACATGGTCATAAATACAGAAATAACATCTTGAGGGAGCCGTGTTGTACTTTTAGGCTCAGCTCCTGGTACCTGTAGGCTGCTGCTGCGGGCACATTTTCCCATTGGCAAAGCCGTGTAGGTAGAGTACTCTGTAAAAGCTCTCGTGTACAAATGGAGGGGCGATGGAAAACAGATGTGGGAGCATTGTAAATTGGCTGTATGGTAATAGAGGCCTCTTTGTTGGTTGGAGTGGAGCTGCGAGTGAAGATAATGAAAGAGAAGGTTTTGGCCATTCCATGCACAATGTCTATGTTCCAGTGGCACCACAGTATGTAGGAAAGTGTGTGTGTGTGTGTGGATCAGAGTTTCCATGGCACTCAAGGCTTTTCCAAACCAGACTATAGCCAAGAACTAATGAGTCACTCACTGAAAGTAAATCACTTAAATATGGAAGAGCTGTGTGGAGAAACGCACACATATACACACACGCACGCACACACACACGCACACACATACACCCAAATGACTGTTCTGATTGGATGTTTGATGGAGACATGTTTGACTCAGTTTCCTCTGTTGTGTAATTTGCGTGTTTGGGATTCAGGACTTAAAAATATATTTCTTTTCGATGTTGGCATCTTTATGTTGCGAATGAGCTCAAGATGGTTTTAACGGGTCTTCGTAAACTCTTGCCAGTTCTGTTTGCTGTGCTCCTCCAGCTCTGCACCAAATGCATTTAAAAGCAACTCTGCTTTACAAAAAGGTATGATGGTTTAGAAGCACTTCTTTTATTACGATGATCCACCAACTTGAAAGCGTAGTGGAGACACACTACCTTAGCATTTTGTGGCATCAGTTTATTTTTATTATTTTTTTTCCCCATCTATCCGTCATGCAGTTTTGCATCCCAACCAACAGTCTGCCAAAATTCTAGAGTTGAGCAGAGATATGATCTAGAACTCTGGAGTCATCTTGTGTAGCCTTTTAATAGTGGACTTTGATGGCTACGTTCCTTTGCCACAACCCATCATGTCCAAACCTGAGTAACTCTGTTTATTCTCTTTGTTTGGCTTTGCTGTGTGTGCTCTTACAATACTACTGACAATACTACAAACCCCCGTCTGCTGTTTCGTCTTCAGACAGCATGGCTCCCCGTGCAGCCTCTCACATGGCAGCACCATGTGGCCTAGCGTGAGAGAGCAGGGGCCGATCATCTCCAGCTCTTAACCACAGACTTTGGTGCCGCTCCAAGCTCCTAATACTGCGGCCCCTAGCAAATGGCAACCCTCTCCAGCACTCCCAAACCTTCTGCAGCTGCACAGAGTCAAACAATTGAGAGCAGAGGAGCGTGCTCGGGCCTCGCCTGTGTTTATTCTCTGACAAACCCAATCAGATGGTGTTTATTGTTGCTCTACATGCAGGGTATGGTGAGCAGTAGATGTGGAGTTGGGTGGAGGGGGGCCTTTGTTTGTTAACCCTCCGTTCAGGAAAGGGGGCCCCCATACAGAAGGGTACTCAAAGTGCCCAAAATCTGGAGCTCCGCCTCTGACATGCGGTGACCTATATGATCAGGAAGTGTGATTATATAACACAACAGCACGCTAATTGAGCCAGATGTGCTATTAAGAGTGGGCAAGCTAATTTCTAAAAGGACCACATGCTTTTGTTTGTGGATTTATATATGTGTATAAATATACATATATATATAATATGTATATTGTATATATTGTTCGACCGCTTCATGCTCTCCAATTATGAATTGGCTTATCTGATGCATCAAGATTTTAATACGCTTTTGATAAACAAAACAAGATTCAAATGTTTCGGGGATAACGGGGGTTAGACAGGCTGTGTCACTTCTACTTCCCCATCAAAGGCAAATCATGGCCCTGCAGTATGAATGCTCTTTCCCGACGCTCACGGCCCTGCAGTATGAATGCTCATTCCTGACTCCCACGTCCCCAGTGCATTGGAAAAGGAAGGGGGAAAAAAAGAAAGCAAACATTCACTCTGTTAGAAATTAAAATCCGCTTCCACAGGCCATGTAACGGCTAATGTAAGCCTCCTACTTTCCTTGGAAGCACACAGAAAGGAAAGCACGAGGAATTTGCCAAAGCAGTGAATCTCAAACCAGGAAGAACGATGTGAGAAACAGATGAGATAAAGCCACACCCAACATCCAGTACAAGGCTACCCTCAAGCAGCTCTGGTGTTAGCTTAGCCTCGTGGTTCCAGCCACGTGTTTGGATAGTGCTAATACAAGATTTGGCTATCAGTTTTATTCAGGTCAGTCGTATGACTTTGTCATACGTGCATGGAAAGCACAGCTTCTCAATCCACCACAGACCAACGAATCATACAAAACTGAATGTAAACCCAAATAAGGCGTGCTACCACTGACATCACTCATTTGAAATGTAAAATATGTCTGACCAAATCGTTTTTGCTAGATCCACTGCCAAGGGCTCTGGGTCTAAAGGTGTTTTGGCTGCCAACCCACTCTTGAGTCTTATGTCAGTCTGGTGCTCCTGAGATGCACCAATGACAGGCTCCCTTCACACCCACTGGAGAGTAGCATGCAGGTCTGTGTTTGATCTCTCCTTGGAGCTGTGCTTGTTGTGTGGCTGTAGCATTGGTTGGTTTACAGAGATGAAACATCGCAGCTAAATAATCATTCATGTTTCTCGTTACCCCCACAGGACTCAAGTGGAATGTGTCTGAGCTAGTCAGTGCTTGTCTGTCTGTCTGTCTGTGTGTGTGTGTGTGTGTGTGTGGTGTGTGTGTGTGTGTGTGTGTGTGGGGGGGGGGGGTTGTTTGTGTGCATGTGTTTGTGAGTGATCCCTTTCATTGTGAATGTTGTGCAAATGTCAGGAAGGACTTTTAAAAAAACATTGAAACATATCATTTGCATCTGCAGTATTCCAACAATGGAAGTTTGTCTACCACACATCTGCATAGTACTGTTTGCAGAGGTTTCATTGAAGACCTTTCCTTTGGCAAAGCATCCAAGATGTGATATTAATCATTTAGGATCAGTGGCACAGAGTTTTCCCTCTGAGAGGGTAAGTACAGATCTTTTTTATTCATAGTGGACTGTTGAAAGATCTATAGTAACTCCCAAGTTTGGAAAAGGTATACGTTTTGGGAAGCTCTGAGTCATACAAGGGCTATATGCGGCTATTTCCACTCCCAGACCATCAGGCGATTTACTACCATTCTCCCCCATTTCACCTACCAACACAAATGTACTCTTTCAACACACAGACACCCACGCACACATATTTCCACTTAAATTCAGTGGAAACACCCTTTGGTATGCAAGCGTGACTCAGACTAGTCTGTACAGTTTAGAGGGAAGCCTATCACCATCCTGGGGATGGAGGAACCCCTGGCCAATGGGGATGAAGGTACCCCTGGATAATTCTCTCTGGAAAAGAGGAGTTTGTTTGGAGTGTGACTCACTGAAGGGTCCCCACCCTTATACGCTCAGGCATGCAGGCTGGTCTGCCGTGTGTGTGTGTGTGTGTGTGTGTGTGTGTGTGTGTGTGTGTGTGTGTGTGTGTGTGTGTGTGTGTGTGTGTGTGTGTGTGTGTGTGTGTGTGTGTGTGTGTGTGTGTGTGTGTGTGTGTGTGTGTGTGTGTTGTCTTTTATTCACTGCCTGTACTGCATGGGTGGCTGGTTTGATTTCGCAAGGGTGTGTGGGAGGTTACAGTCATAGCCTCAGCCAGTGTATACCTGTCTTGCACCTGGTGCTGAAGGTATAGCACCTTTATGAAGTAGGTTTATGGTCTGACCTTTCATCATAGGAGATAATGTGCCTCTTGGAATTGCCCCAATGAATATAATTTTTTTATTTATTTTTTAACAGCTTTAAGCCATTGTGTGCATGCCGCCTCACCTCCCCTATATGCATGTATGCATGCGACACACAGCCTTTCCCTCCGGCCTGTAGCCTCAGACAGTGTAGGTTCAGTCGACGCCTCAATTTAGATTGTTGTGACGAGCAGGCTTCAGACACAACTAAGTCTATGCGTTGGCTTATTGCAAGAACGATTCCACCATTTTGATGCAGAATTGATCCTCTGGCATTTGCAGGTTTAGTGCTTTGTTGTGTCCCAGTGCACAGTAACATTTGACTGTTCATAATGCTGAGAATGTTCAGAAGAGGTTTATGACTGAACACAGGTGTTCTTGCTGGTGTCTCTTAATTGTGCCTTCCGGGGACTGTGTCTGTGTCCCTGCCCCCAGCTTCAATCATAGTAATTGCTCTGACCCATCATGGCTACAACATCTGACAAGTACAGTTTGTAATGATATTAAGGGTCACATAGAGTATATGGAACAGAATTATGTGGATGATGAAGGACTATTCCCACTATAACTGCACTAGTCTTGCCAGCAGTGTTGTGGGTCTTCTGTCCCTATCTTAATGACTATCAAAAGCTAAAATGAGGAAGTCGGCTTGTATTTTAAATGTTCAGCTTTAAAGTATAGGAAATGCTGTTCTCTCGTGGCCTGGTGTGTGAGTCATCATATTATATGATTTGATCGACATAGTCACTCTGCCATGGTCTGGTTCTCGTAAGCACTGGCTCCAGCATACAGACCTTGCCTGGATAATAAGCAGTCTTTGGGCTAAATACAAGTTTTTCGTCTGTTGCGGTTGTACTGTATCTGCCTCTGACATTTCAGATTTTCCATCCGTAGTCGAACCCTTTGGATGGAAAGGTTGCTTTTTTTGGCTTCCAAATCCCTGATTTGAGAGAGAATAATAATGAAAACAGAAGCTGCAGCGGGGAAAAGTCCCTCGGCATTCCAGTCTACGTCGCTCTCCTCAGAAACGTGCTGGAAGTGCGACACCAGCGTTTCCACTAGAACTACAGTCTGGGCCATGTCGCCATGGCAACGCTACAGCAAACACAGACTCCCGGCCGTTGCTTGTCTTTGTCCTTTTTTTTTGACTGTGGCTTCCATATTCGTCACAGAGGTGGACAAAGATAGCTATGAGTCATTGTAATGAATTCCTCTTGTTTTTTTTTTTCTTCCTCCTCGTTCTCCCTTCAGCTTTCTTCGTGACATGAAATACATCCACATCTCTCTCTCTCTCTCTCTCTCTCTCTCTCTCTCTCTCATGCTGCCCCTTCACCTCCCTTTCTCTGCTCACTTTCCATCATTGATTCGCCTCAGAGGGCCTGTGTTTGTATGAGACAAATATCAAGTCTATCTCACTGCAGAAGAGTTATTCACTTGTAATGGAGTGGACGTATATGCCTGTGTGTTGTTGTTTGTGTGTGTGTGTGTGTGTGTGCGCACAAGACTGTTGTGATTATTTAGTTTTGCCCTCCCTGCATCTGATTGCTATGTGTCGGTATACACAATCACACGAGTGTGTCTCCTTCAATTTCATTTTCTCTAAATAAACCTCCTGAGTTACTCGTGTGTCATCCCCTAACTAAAATTAGTACCTCTGACCTCCGACCTCCTTAATATCACTCTCCCACCTGCCCCCTCCAGTGCACCGGGCTCAGCTAGGCCTAGACCAGTGAAATAGTGCTTTCCACCGCTTCTCCACTGGACTGGTAATCCAGTAGTATAAACATCTCCCGCTCTTACCACATCCTCTCTGATAAACACTGTTCCATTTACATTTTTACCCCGCTGCGAATCAAAACGCGCCGGGTCATAGTGTAAACTGTGACTTGAGATTTCAATGCCACGGCTACGTGAAGTGTGTAATGCACTGGACACCCACCCGCCCGCCCACCCACCAACAGAGTGGACAGAAATACTCATGTTTTCCACAGGGACAGATGTTGCATTAGGCTGTGCTTCTACAGCATGTGGGAACATATCCTTCCATTGTCCAACTTCAGTGACTGTGGCTTCCTGGTGAAGGATCCTAGCATTGCTGAGAAAAAGAAAACTATTTCTTTCTTAAACACGCAGTAAATATTCCTGTTTGGTGTGGTGGTGGTGGTGGTGAAAAAAAATGGTGTGTGCACTAATCACACTGGTCACATGCAGACACACACACCCCGTGTGAGACACACCCCCCGTACGACACACACACACACCCCCCGTACGACACACACACACACCCCGTACGACACACACACACACACCCCGTACGACACACACACACACACCCCGTATGACACACACCCCGTACGACACCCACACACAGTAGAACACACACACGCATAAAGAGGTGTTCTCTTCCAGGCCTTGTAGTGTGAGTGTGACTGAGGTGATGCAGAGGCATGCCCACCCACAGCGCTCCTCTTGGGTAGAACACTTTACTGCCTGTGGGTGCATACTCTACTGCACCTCTGGACTCAGTGGGACTCAACAGGAATTCTATGTTCTCTTGTTATATCCCCCCCGCCCCCCAATGTACGTAAATATGCAGACTTCATACAGCCCTCTCTCTTACTATGTACATATGGAAGACTTCACAAAACTGGCCTTGCCTATGTTTGCAAAGTCAGCTTGTGAAGCACCGTGCTTATCCACACTTTGTAATTGTTCAGGTATAGCTGGTCATGCTCACAAGCTTACCAGAATTTCCAGCAAACTTTGTCAATTTATTTGAATAGTGTCAACTCAGTGGCCTAGCCCTGATCTCGGAAGAATGTGGTGAGACACTGGAGTGTTTGTCACTGCTGGGTGGGAGTATCGCACCAGGAAGTGATGACTGGATGCCGGAGCTCAAGGAGCCCCCTCCCTGAAAGGGTCCTGCCTTCCCCTCTCTCCCTCCCTTGGGCCTTCGAACATTCCTCACATTGCTTGTAGTTAGCGACACAGACACTCAAGTTGGTTCTTATCAGCAGAGGCCATTACGCCCCCCCCCCCCCCACACACACACACACACACACACACACAGGTGGATTGGGCTTCAGTAAATGCAAATACAAGGGGTGTGACCCTATAATTACAGAGCTACTATGCTACATGCATGGCTTAGCATAGGATTGACTAAAGGCTGAAATATGCTTCTAAAGCAATTTGTCAGCCTCAACTCTGTAGATGGTCGTATTTGTACATAAAAGTTGTTTTACTTTTTTTTTTTGCTTAGATCTGTTCCTGCAGGGTTGAAAGGCAGTCCCAGGTAGTAAATCACTCTCCCCAGCAGTGGTTGAATGGTTGGGACACTGCCCTTTTCTGTCTTTTGAAATCTGAGAGGATGGGGAAGGGAAGACCTCCAGGCTAGCCAGTCTCTTTCAGCACCATCCCACTGGGTGGTTTACTGTTGAGGGAGATTTATTGTTTTTTAAACGAGGTCTTTTTGCTATCTCTTTGAGTTACATTAATGTGTATATCACCTATCAATGAGGATGTATTGTATGTGTGTATGTGGGTTTTTGTTTCTACACATGTTTGGGTTGTATTGGAGGAGACTGGTCTTGTCTGAAGAGCTGCACAGGCAGCAGCAGTGGTCTGGAAGCCATCTTCTTAGCCATCCTCCTCTGCCAGATGAGCTTCATTAGTGTCAGAGAGCCCTGCACTGGGAGGGCTGCATTTAATAACCTGGAGTTGCTTTTCCTGTCTGCCACTTAAATCTAATACTGGGACATTAAAAATGGAAAGCTCCCGATAAAATAAATAAATAAATAAGAACATAGTTTTTAGTGCCTTGTTTACACGCCGTAGTTTATGTGGAAGGTTGCATTTTTGTGAATGCTCCCCCCAAGAACATAGTCTCCCAAGAAATCAAACACACATGTTGTTTTGTGTGCTGGTACTCCCGTTAGGGACGTACTATGGGTCTGATGAACTCTCACACAAATGTTGCAACTGGGAGAGAGATGTCACTGTGATGAACCCAACGTAGTGTCTCCGCCTCCGAACAGGCTTCTAAAGAACAATCTTTCTAAAGTGGCAAATATTACAGTGGTTCACTGCACTACATCACTGTTATCTGGTGGAGGATGTAAATGTCTTCAGAGATTTATGTAATGCTGTATTTGCTTAGCAAGCTGAACACACATGTAATATGAAAAAGAAGGGGTTCGTTCCCCAGCTGATACACTCATAGTTTGTTTGTTTGTTTTCGACATTCACTTGAATCAAACAACCAAATATAATACAAGTTGGTCTTTGTATTTGTCTTTGAAAAGTAGCCTTTGATTATTGCCCCCGAAATGACCGGCATGTGAACCAATGTTCCAATGTGAGCCAATGTTCCAATGTTCGTTCTCCCCTCAGGAATGGGAAGAAGGAGTCCGACCTGGAGTCTGCTCTGGCTCGTCTCAAAGACCTGGAGGCCCTGCTCAACTCCAAGGATGCCTCACTGACCACTGCACTGGGGGAGAAACGCAATCTGGATGCGGAGGTCCGCGACCTGAAGGCCCAGCTGGCCAAGGTGAGGAACTTGGGTGCATAAACTTCAGAATGGGAAAACAAATACAAAATATGCACTAATTAAGTATAAATACTCGTCTAATCACTGATGGCTTGGTATTAATATATAACATATATAATAAAAATGCTGGGACAAGGGACTGATTTTCCTTAGACCTCTAAGTGTCCTTTTCATAACTGTCCTCGTGGAAAGTACTAGATTGATGGTATGAGGTGCATTACTCTCAGAGGGCACTTTGGTGCTACTGTTTGCCATTCATTTCCCCAGGCTTCATGTAGTATTTCATAGTCGCAGGGACAAAGCCAAAATAGATGAAATGATCTGTTGTGACCTCTGCTGGCTTCTTGTTGAACTTCTAGCGGACTTTTACTTTTTCAGTAGAGGAAGGTGGTATTAGGTAGTAGATTGTATTTAAAAATGTAGTGAAAATGGTAAGTCATAACAAGTTTGAAGAATTAATACATTTTATATAACATTCACTCAGAATATTAACGATTCAAACTCCTTGTCCTTGAGGATGTTGTGTGGATATTCTCGCAGTGTTTGCACTTTTCTGCTCTTAGTAAGTTCTCAATGTCCTTGTTGTTGTTTTCATTTTCGTCATCTCCACCTCCAGTTGTAACTATTTCTTGTTCATCTGGATAGTAAAACTCACTCAGAGTGTTCGCTTTCGCTCATTTTGTATATGAAAAGAAATGGTAATTGTAAATAGAAATAAATATAGTTTTGTTGAGCTCTCAAGTCTTCTCACGAAAACAATTCGTCGGGGGGCAAAACGCAATTCTGTATTGCTCGCTGAGGCCTCTGAGCTGGCGATAAGCGGGAGGCATGACAACGCATTAGCCAATCAAAACTCTCGTACTATGGATTCAGACGTTGTACTGTCAGTCCTTAAGTTCCTTAGTAAAGTAAAGTTCCTTAAATGTTCCACACACAATAATGTTTGTGACCTCTGAAGACTCTAATGTCCTGTTGCTCCTCCAACAGTTGGAGAGTAGCCTGATGGATGCCAAGAAGCAGCTGCAGGATGAGATGCTGCGCCGTGTGGACGCAGAGAACCGCCTTCAGACCGTGAAGGAGGAGCTGGACTTCCAGAAGAACCTCTACTCTGAGGTCAGTCCTCTCCACGTGGAAAGAGCCACAAGCTGACGGCTCACCAATGCATCTTGAGTCTTATGTTAAAATATGTTAAGAGTCTGATCATGAAATCGTCAGCCAGAAAGTACAGAAATAACAGACAAATAATTATGTATTTTAAAGCAGTTTGTACTTAAGTATAATCCACCATATGGACAAAATCTTGGACTGTTGTTTCACCCCTTTATATCTGTGGGGGGGGGGAAATCCTGAAACTTCTCTCCTTTCTTCCCTGCCTCGTAGGAGCTGCGTGAGTCCAAGCGTCGCTACGAGTCGCGCATGGTGGAGATTGACAGCGGCAGAGAGCAGGAGTTTCAGAGCAAGCTGGCCGATGCCCTCACCGAGCTGCGCGGGCAGCACGAGGAGCAGGTCCGCATCTACAAGGAGGAGATCGAGAAGACCTACAACTCCAAGGTGAGCAATGTGCATTGGTCACAGGATAATGCACGCATAGTCTCTGGTGTTGAGAAATTATGTTGTATTTACTATTTTTACTGCACTTTTGTACTGTTTGTGGCAGGTTTTCCCAGATTGTAATTCATTTTAACAAGAATTCACAGTTTTAACGGTTGATTCCCTTGCACTGCTATCTACTTGTGCCATGCAGTTATTTGTAGTGAATATACTCTGGCTGTTATTGCATTTTAACTGAGCTTTCCTTAGTCTATAAGGAGACCTACCTGAGCTTGTAGTGAGACTGTGTGTGTGTGTGGTTCTTCCCCTGCAGCTGCAGAACGCTCGTCAGTCTTCGGACAGGAACAGCCTGCTGGTGGGCGCTAGCAATGAGGAGCTGCAGCAGACGCGCACACGGATGGAGAGCATGTCCAGTCAGTTCAGCCAGCTGCAGAAGCAGGTGCGTGTCACCTCTGCACCTTCCTCTTCCTCTCTACCTCTTCCTCTCTTCTCGCTGGCTCTCTGATGGCCTCTCCCGTGCACCCTTCACTTTACCACAGAGAACCTTTGTTGAAGTTCAGACTTTCCTTGTTTATCACCAATACATTTCATCTAGGTCTTAAATCCCTATGTGGTCAAGTGACTCCAGTGAAATAAATGCTACCTGCTTGGTTTCTTCTATAAATAACTTCTACAGTTAACATTTATAATCTACATTTAGAATAATCATGATTTATCATGACTTATGTTTCAATACCTGAAACACAGTTTGATGTGTAAATGCCGGTTCTCTATTGACAGTTGGCGGCTAGCGAGGCCAAGGTGCGTGACCTGGAGGAGGCCATGTCTCGCGAGCGGGACATGATGCGCCGGCGACTGGACGATAAGGAGCGGGAGATGGCGGAGATGCGGCAGCGCATGCAGGACCAGCTGGACGAGTACCAGGAGCTGCTGGACATCAAGCTGGCCCTGGACATGGAGATCGCTGCCTACAGGAAGCTGCTGGAGGGAGAGGAGGAGAGGTGAGGGACTGACACTGACACTTCACAGGCGACACGCTCTATGGTGCACTCAGGTGTGCCACACACGGCGTTGTCACACACGTGAAGTTAATAATAATAATTATTGTTTGTTGTAGTTCGACCAGGCACACAGTAAATTACAGATGATATGTTAGGTGGTGCATAAATGCAGTTTAATAGATTAATGTAACTGTTCTGCTACACAGAAAAACATGTTTTTTTTAATTAGAACATATTAACATATTGGCTCTGTTTTAATTGGTCTCACTTTGCCCCCCGCCCCCCCCAGGCTGCGTCTGTCACCCAGCCCTCCACCGTCTCGTGTGACTGTCACACGCTCCTCCGGTTCGGGGACGCACGCGCACACCCGCATTGTGCAGAGCAGCAGCAGCCGCAACTCCTCGGGCACCGCCAAGAAGCGAAGGATAAACGACACGGACAGCGAGGCGTCCAGCGTGATGGGCGGCACCGTCACCCGCACGCGCATCGCCCAGCAGGCCTCCGCCAGCGGGCGCGTCACCGTGGACGAGGTGGACCTGGAGGGCAAGTTCGTGCGCCTCAGCAACAAGGCTGACCAGGTGAGGCCCTCTGCTGCTCTGTGGCCTAAAACCAAGATGGCTGACGTTTTGTCACATTTACTGACTGTTGCTTTGCACATAACAGTGGGCAAGTAATTTGGTCTGTCACTTTTTTTGTTTTTTTTCTTTCTTTCTTTCTTTCTTTCTTTCTTTCTTTACATTCCAAAGAAACTGCAGAACTTGGTGTAGCTAAGAACTTGGTTTTAGGACCATAAATTCTATACTATAGATTACTTAATCTGTGAAACATGATCTTATTTCACCCCACCCCATTGCTCTGTTATGTTGTGTTGTGTTTTGTGAAATCTGATGTTTTGTGTGTGTGTGTGTGTGTGTGTGTGTGTGTGTGTGTGTGTGTGTGTGTTGTTCTACAGGACCAGGTACTTGGCCACTGGCAGGTGAAGAGACAGATTGGCTCTGCCACCCCCATCGTCTACAAGTTCCCTCCCAAGTTCACCCTCAAAGCCGGGCAGTCTGTTACAGTACGTCTGTTTAACTGTTGAGCCTTATTTCTACATCGCCAGTAACTGGAGACCTGGTTGGTCCCATAACACTGTCATTGCTCACTGTCCTCCTCTCCTCCTCTGTGGGTGAACAGATCTGGGCAGCTAACGGAGGTGGCTCCCACAACCCCCCCACTGACCTGGTGTGGAAGACCCAGAACTCCTGGGGCAGCGGAGACCTGTTCCAGACCACCCTCATCAATGCCAGCGGAGAGGTGAGTCGCTTTGCCACTCCCACTGCCTTGGCCATGAGAAGTTTACCTTGAAAGTGTAGAATAGATGACTGTATTTGTATTTCACCTGATTAAGATCACTAAGCAACATTTCTGAGAGTTAATTCACTTCACACATTTAAATTACTAGGTTACTTTTCTTGATTCATGCTATTTAATCGACTGTGCAGTGACCTGTCCTCTATTTTAGGATACAGAATTATTTTTTTTTATTAACTACGGACTCTTTTTCTGTTTCTTCATCTCTTTCTCCACACCTCTCTCTCTCTGCCCCACTCAACAGGAAATGGCCATGAGGAAGGTCACACGAACTCTATTCCAGGATGAGGAGGAGGATGAGATGGTAATTTCTTGGAGTTAAACAAAAAAAAAAAAGACAGCTCTATTTCAGATCTCTTTTCAATGGTTTAACATTAAATCTGTTGAAGCAACGTGCAGACCAGGCTCACAGTTTTTTTTTTCCTTCAAATTAGTTAATTCCTGATTGGTGGTCTTCTCCATTCTCTGCTCCACTTTTCTTCCCCTTTTCAAATAAGAGTAGACCTGTTTACAATTTATTATGCTGAAAGAGTTTAGTCTAGAGTAGGATTGCAAATCTAGACAGATTGGTACAAAATATTAAGAATATTGTCCCCAAAAGGATTGTAAATGATAACAGCACTAGAGAATTTATAGCGTTTATATTCCTATAAATTACACAGCCGAGTGAGAAGTCATGCATCAGTTACAAGGGCGTAGGTTTGGTCTCAGCATTGGTAGATAAAAAAAAAACGTAGTTGATATTATGTTGAACAGGCAAACTAGCTAACTGTGTACTAACTTGTGGAACTTGGAACTGATTTAAACATAATAAGAATAATAAAACCTTAGTTTATTTACAAAACAGTATTCTGCACCGAAAATAAATAATAATAAATAAATAAATGAATAAAAAACGTTCTCCACATTTTTTGCAAGTGTTCTTTTTTTTTGTCCTTTTTTGGATATTCCAAACATGAGTAAGACCTCACCTGAAGCCCTGATGGTCCAGCTGCTGCTTCCTCAACCTGCACTACATCTGCACTGGATTTCTGAGTTTCCTGAATGCATTTCAAAATAATGCCTTAAGAACAAAATGATCTAATGAGAAGTGACAGCATCTTGTCTCGCAGGCTCGAGGGCGCATTGGAAAACTTGGAAATGTATTTTTCACTCTTCTGGGCGACGGACATAGTATAGATAATAACACGTTTTCAAATATATTGTGCAAAATATTTTTTTGGCAATTAAAATGAACAAAATACTGGTGGGGACAATTGTGTCTTTCCCAAACTTTGGTCGTGACTAGTAGTCCCTATTGACCATATGCAGACCTACCCCCTTGATCAGTTACCTTCAGCGCAAGTGCGCAGCTCTGCACGACCACCTGGTGAAATCTGTACTTTGGCTCCCCCTGCAGGCGGCAAGTAGCACTTGCGTGGACAGCGAGTACAACCTGCGCAGCCGCACGGTGGTGTGTGGCTCCTGTGGGCAGCCGTCGGACAGAACTAGCGGCAGCTGTGTGTCGGCCGGCTCCTCTCGCTCCTTTTGCAGCGGTGGTGGTGGTCTGCCTGAAGGGCTGGTCTCCCAGTCTTTCATTGTGGGCAACAACCAGCCACGACACGTAAGCATATTAACTTCAGTTGGATCAAGTTTGGTGTCGGTTTAAACTGAAAAAGTCAAAACTATTTTCTTAATATGTAGTTTTTTCATATGCAAGCTGATTATCGGCCTATCTTTTTAGTGGCATTTTATTCTCATTCTACTGTTAGCCATGTTCCATATTTGTACGACGCGGTTTGTGAATCTTATAACACTCAGAAAAATAACCTAGACAATATTCACCTCTGGTATTTCCATAAGCATCTGTTGTTGTCTTTCTCATTCCTTTGAGTTGACTTGACCTTTGACCTTCTCTGCCCTTGTCATCTCTCAGGGAGGCCCCCGGCCAGAGAACTGCTCCATCATGTAGACTCCGAGCCCCAGACCCTCAGGCCAGCCTGGGACATCTATCCACAGCCTTCCCCTCATAAGGGTTATTTTTCTATCATTTTTTCATTTTTATATATATTTTAAGAATCAGTCTTATTTTGTACGATGTAACCAGCAAGGTGGGGTAGTGGGTTAGATATGCATGTGGAAAAGGGGTTGTTACGGGGAAAACGAAAAGTGAGTTTATATTTTTTTTGTATAAGTGTTAGCTGGGTGGCATGGTAGCTAGCATGGTAGCTGGGCATGCTTCTGTAAAGGCTTCATGTGGAAGAGGTAGTTGTTTGGGCACTAAAACAGTCATGGCTGGGGTTTCCCGTCCGAGGCGGAATGATATGGCTGTTAGAGTTTTACACGCACAGCTCAGAATACCCATCCTTGAATCAATCTTCTTGTCTGTTTTCGGACCGGTCTTTACTGACCTGGCACGCGACGTGCACAACGTAAGATTTAGTAGTTTAGACGTGAAGACGAGGTTGGGATGTTTTGGTTAAATTTACAAGTTGCCTTGGGAGCCAAAGATGTGTCAGGACATGTCTTGCAGATGTTTCATGTAAAACATGTTCCATTTGGAATATCACAAGGAATTCATGATGAATACCAAACTACTCTGACCATCTTGGGAGATGTTTATATGTTCATCTTAAGGGGAACACGACAATGCTTAACATGCCTATAAATTCTTAGGCCCCAATCTCTTCTTGATGACGTGTTTTTCATTGTTCCTGCACTGCCAAAGACACATGGTACTTTGTCAAAGCCATCTAATATTGTTTGCTGAAGAGAGGAAACAGAAATATACAGAAGATAAAGAAGTTTTGTTTGAGTTTTGAAGAGTGTTTCAAGTTGTTTAGGTCAATGTATATGTCAAGTTTTCACTTTGTGCTATTTTCATACATTTGCAAAATGAATATACATTGAAGATTTAGGTTGAGTAAAATATTGAGTAATGTTTGCTAAAGTGTATGTATAAAGAGAACGTGTGGAACATTTATACGGCAACATTGACTGGAAATGGTATGTTCACAGAGGTTTAAAAAAAAAAAATCAGTTTTAGAGGGTTTGAGAATATTTTTCGAATGTTTATCATAAGAGAAAAAACATGTACACACCCAGACATGATTTATTTGGAGTATAAAGTTCTTTCAACAATCTAACTACTAAGTATATATATTTTTGTTTTCTATTGAGAGTTACCTTAAAACATTGAGATTTGAACAGATATATATATAGAGATCATAGCACAGGCTCATTTAGCCACATGACTAATGATCAGGCAAGTTCAGTACCAAAGACTCTTCTGGGTAGCAATCTTTTCTGCACAACTTGAAAACCTGAGTAAAGCCAAAGAAATCCAGAGTATTTTTTTTTATTTCTATTGTTTACTTTAAAAAAAACAAAAAAACACTTGATCTTTTTTGTATGACCAATGCAGTCCAATCCCCCATGCCTGGACATGGACTCGCAGTGTCTTGCAGGTTCTCTGTCCCGTGACTTACGGTGCTCCTTTCACTCCTTGACCCCTGCTGCTTGGTTTAAAGGAACATATTTGACTTTTGATATTCTTGTGCATTTAGTTGTGCTTAGTGGAAACTTTGATTTGGGTGGTGATGGAGGGTCTCGTTGATGGGGCATGTATTCTTTTTTTTTTTTCTCTCTCCGTATGACTAATTACAATCTTCTGTTTCTATGTTTGGCTGCTTGTACTGTAGGCATAGTAGTACTAAGTTTTGCACCCCACAGAAAAATAATGCTTTCTGATTTTTCTGTCTTTCTTTTTTTATTTTGTAAAAATTATAGACATTTTTATTTTTCCAAGCGACAGTGGTAACGAAGACAAGTTGATAGATGATTATGTCCTGATGAGCTGTACTTGATAATATGCAGATTGGCCCACACAGTCTCCTCTTCAATGATGGTGTGATTGCACAAATCAGCCTTTTTTTGCCTCCTGAATATATTCTGTATTTAAGCTCAAAAGATTAAACTGGGGCCTCCAATGACACCTTGTAATTTAAACCTCACAAATTGAATTACATTTTTGTAAATGGTTTGAATGATAGACCAGCACAACATCTTTAATAAATGTGTCAGAATAAGTGTCATATATTTGTTAGGAAATAACAGTTTGTCAGAGGGGGAAAAAAGGGGTAGCTTCTGCTTGTCTGAAATGAAACATTTGTATTGCCTTTTTTCATATTTCAGAAACATTAAGCCACGCCAAACTTTATTTTTTTGTAAACCACTCTTCTGTTAAATAGGCATCCTTGGGAAAATAAATAATGCATCATTAAAACTTGTCACGCTTCCTTTTTCTCTCTTCTTTTTCTGAGTGACCTTATTATCATATTTTTGTATATGACATTTTATTCCAGTGATAAAACAAGCCATTATGAAAAGAATGAAACATTATTTTAATAATAAAATAAAATGATTGAATAATCATTTCAATGATCAATGATTCCTCGAACAATGACGGTGCAACACTACACTACTATGCAAATATAGATACAGGACTGCATACAAAGCTCAACTTTACTATTTACATCATATACAAATGAAGTGATGGATCACATTAATCAGTGATTGACCTTCTAAGCATCTCAGCTGTGAACCAAGCCTATGCCTTCACATCAGCCTTCTAGTGGATACAATTTACAAATTATAATGGCAGTATTAGCTGTAATACAGCATAATCCTTAATAAATTGAAGCTGCACCCTAGTAACAC
Source organism: Clupea harengus (assembly GCF_900700415.2). NCBI lineage: Eukaryota > Metazoa > Chordata > Actinopteri > Clupeiformes > Clupeidae > Clupea > Clupea harengus. Next base: position 5,970,601 of record NC_045162.1, on the reverse strand, counting down.
ACACAACAAGCTTCAAAAACATGTATACTGTACATGAAAAACGTATCACCACTTGGATCATCACTTTGTTCCCTTAAACAAAAGAATGGATGGATCATCCACTAGGTGGCAGTGTTGTGCCACTATCTAACAACTTGGAGGAAGTCTGATTTTGCTGTGGTTGACATCGTGCATTGCTCCACTGCTACTGAGTGGTTGTGGCCTGGAGTGGGTATGGAGCGATGTGGGCTGGGGAGGGTTTGCGAGGTCAGTCATGCAGGCGACGGTGAAGGGGGTCGGCGAACACGGGGCAGGTCGTAATGAGCCGGGAAAGTCGTTTTGTGGGGCAAATTTGTAACTTGTAAAAAAAAAAAATGTTTGACTGCACATTACGTTTTGACAGGAAATAAACTGGTGGTTGTGATCAGTAATTTCGGAGCTACATACTAGTATAATTATTAGCTGCATACAATATGGTATATTCCAGTTATCTTATAAAATATTAGGAGGTCGACTGTGGGACAGTTGTAGCTCATATTACAGTCGCTTGCAACCAGCAAGCGTAGCTAACAAATGAAAGAGGCTTGGTAGTTTTGCGAAAATGTGAAACACTTGGTTTGCTGCAAAGACTAGCCTACAGTTTACAGAAAAAAAACATGTAATTTCATCTTAGTCATATTAAACACAACATAGCCTAGCCTACTACAAGAACGTTGTATCAAATTACGAATGTAGTTTGACGGCAAAGCACTGCCAACAAGCCTCCGTAGAGTTTTAGGCCGCCACGGTGTCAAGGTTTATTTAAACTCGAATTATCACAGAGCATTCCTATCCCTGTTTTCCAAGATACCACAAAAAATGTTTTTCCTCTGGGCGCTTCGCCATGTTCAAACATCACTATGAGTCACACATGAGTACGAGCCTACTAGGAGGAGATCAAGAAGACCTTCAACTCCAAGGTGAGCTGTGTGCACTGTTCACAGGATAATGTACAAATACCCTCTGGTGTTCTAGTGTAGCGTTGGATTTGGAAAGAAACTTGTGGCTTGGTTTCCTCAGAATATAAGGTGTGATTCATCTGAACGGCGCCAGAGGTGTAAGAAGTGCAGTCGATTCACTTGTACAGCTATCTACTGGAGCTGGAAAGTAACTCGAAGTAGATTTACTCTGACTGTGGTGACATTTGACCTGAGTCTTTACTGACACTTTCCTTAGCCTATGAGGAGACCTACCTGAGCCTGCAGCAAGACTGACCTGTGCTGTGTGTGTGTGTGTGTGTGTGTGTGCGCGCTGTGTGTGTGTGTGTGTGTGTGTGTTGTGTGTGAGCAGAGAGAGCCTGAATACTCCCCAGATACTCCTTGACTGTGCCTCGATCACCTCTCTGACAAAGAAGGCTTTTAATGAAAGTGATAACATCAGTTTGAAAACAGAGGGCAGGTGTCCATGAATCATCAGGTGGCTGTCTGGAAGCCCACATACGGAGCCTGAGAAGAACATACCTCTGAACTCTGACCTCTGAACTCTACGCCATACACCTAATTGGTGGTCCTTAACCAATGGCCAATCAGTCCCAATGTAGTAGTAACCAATGACTGACTTCTCATTGGCATATTTCTAATAATTTAATGTCACAAGGCACAGAGAGAGGAGTGCCTAGACTCCAAGAGCTGTGTTTATGTTACTGATTTTACTTTAATATTGCACAATTACAATTTGTCAAATGCTTGGACCAAGGACACTCCAGTAAATCAGAGATAATATAATGGGTGGTCAATTAAATGCAGTGAATAACATAAACCTGACACACCTGTTTAAAACAGACATTTGCTTACATATGATTATCGTAGATTCTGTGTTGAATAGTGTAGCTTTTTTGCGCAGTAGAAAAAAATTGATACATTTATTTAATGAGAACATATTTGCTCCGTATCAAATCATTTCAAATGGTCTCACAGGCTCAAGCACTCTCCTCAATTTCCCCCCAAATTCACCCTTAAAGCCGGGCAGTCTGTTCATGTATGCTTCACTGTTTGCCAGTGTTTTTACATTGACGTTTGGTGAAAGACTGGTCCACCTCGGTGGTCCTCCTCCGTGGGTGAACAGATCTGGGCAGCTAACGGAGGCGGCTCCCACAACCCCCCCACTGACCTGGTGTGGAAGACCCAGAACTCCTGGGGCAGCGTAGACCTGTTCCACACCACCCTCATCAGTGCCAGCGGAGAGGTGAGTCACCTGGTCACCTGCCCTGTGTTTCTTAGACAGCACAGTCCCACACCGGACTCAAGCTCTCAACCTCAGGCAGAGGAAAACCAACCGTGCTAGCGCATACCACTATTATGTATCTTAAGGTATCACAGCTCTGTATCTGCTGGTTTACTCACAGCTCTGTATCTGCTGGTTTACTCACAGCTCTGCACAGCTCTGTATTGGCCGGTTTACTCGCTGCACAGCTCTGCACAGCTCTGTATCTGCTGGTTTACTCGCTGTACAGCTCTGTATCTGCTGGTTTACTGTTACATGAGCACAGGGGGGGAGTGGTTGGATTAGGGGGGGGGGGGGTTGTCTTTCTGCTCGCTTTCATTTTGCCTTCCACTGCTTTTCCCATGAGAAGTTTGCCTTGAGGGTGTAAATTACACTGTATTTGTTTGCCTGATTGAGGTCACTTAGCAGAATTCGGGGCCTATTTGACTTCACACTTTTTAAATTACTTGGCTACTTTTCTTGATTCATGCTATTTAATCGACCATGCCGTGACCTGTGTTTCCTACTTTAGCACACAGACAATTTTGTATTAACTAAGGACAATTTTTCTGTTCCTTTCTCCACGCCTCTCTCTCCGCCCCACTAAACAGGAAATGGCCACGAGGAAGATCACATGAACTCTATTCCAGGATGAGGAGGAGGAGGAGATGGGAATTTTTTGGAGCTGTCTTTTTAAAAAAAAAATTAAACACCATTTTAGATGAAATATAAATAGTTTAATATGAAATCCTTTACAATCCCTGTACAGACCAGATCATTTCTGGTTCAATTAAGGTAATTCCCGATTGCACTCACAGTAGGCTAGTGCTTAATGTAACTCACAGTAGGCTAGTGCTTAATGTAATGTGAATGTATGTAATGGGCCACTCTATCCACTCTTCCACTTTTCCTTCCCCTTTTCAAATATGATCATTTATAATTTATCATGCTGAAAGAGCTCACTACAGAAAAGAGGACTAGTCTATGGAGTAGGATTGCAAATCTAGCCATATTTACATTACAGTGGTACAAAATATAAAAAATATCGTCCCCATAAGTATTATAAATGATAACAGCGCTGGCCAACATACAGCATTCATATTCCTAAATTACACGGCTGAGTGAACTCAGTTAATACCTTCAGCACAAACGAGCAGCTCAGCAAGACCACCTGGCGAAGTCGTCTGCGCGCGGACAGCGAGGACAACCTGCAGCCGCACGGTAGTGTGAGGCTCCCGTTGGCAGCCGTCGGACGGGACTAGCGGTAACTCAACGCCGTCCAGCTCCTTGAGCTCCTCAGCGGTGGCAGTGGGCTGCCTGAAGGGCTGGTCCTCCCAGTCTGTCATTTGGGCAACACAACCAGCCACGACACGGAAGAATGGGCCAACATGGGTTTCATTTTTTACAACCAGATTATTTCCAGCTGTATCGGGGTTCAGTAGATGTGGGTTTAAATTTAAAAACAGGAACAGTTCATTCAAAAGTGAAAACTGCTGTTCTAACATGTAGTTATTTTTTTTCTCATTCTTATAGAGGAGTAAGTAGTTTAATTACACTGCTGCATACACACACATCACACATTACAATGATTCACACACACTCACACACACACACACACACACACACACACACATCGCACATTACAATGATTCACACACACACACACACACACACACACACACACACACACACACAAATCGCACATTACAATGATTCACACACATAACCCTCTTAACCCCTTCAGACCATTTTAACAACATAAAAGAAAGAAAAAAGAGATTCCACAATGTTAAAAGGCCTCCATTTGGTTGCATTTAATACTCATTCTAATGTCAGCCGTGTTCCATATTTTTACTTGTGACTCTTATAACACAGAAAAATAACCTAGACAATATTTCCATAAGCATCTGTTGTTGTCTTTCTCATTCCTTTGAGTTGACTTGACCTTTGACCTTCTCTGCCCTTGTCATCTCTCAGGGAGGCCCCCGGCCAGAGAACTGCTCCATCATGTAGACTCCGAGCCCCAGACCCTCAAGCCAGCCTGGGACATCCATCCACAGCCTTCCCCTCATAAGGGTTATTTTTCTATCATTTTTTCATTTTTTTTTATATATGTTAAGAATCAGTCTTATTGTGTATGATGTAAGCAGCAGGGTGGGGTTGTGGATTAGATATATGCGTGTGGCAAAGGGCCCATAAAAGGACTGGACTGTGTTTAACTAGTTTTTGCACTACACTTAATGTAATGCTTTCTGATCTTTTTCTGGTGTTTTCTTGTTGAAATTATAGAAATTTGAATTATTCCATGCAGCAGTGATATTGATGACGAATTGCATTACATATTGCTTTACTTCAGAAAATGTAGACTGACCCACGCGGTTACCTCTGCAATGGTGCCTTTTTTGACTCCTGAATATATTCTGTATTTAGGCTCAAATGAGGGTTTGGTCATCTCTAATGACGCCTTATAATTTTCACCTCATAAATGTGATCATATTTTTTCCGAATTGTTTGAATGATACACCAGCACAACATCTTTAATAAAGGGATCTGGAGAAGTGACCCATATGTATTTGTTAGGAAACTGGTTTACATTCCCCTAATTTGTTAGAGGAAAACATCGGAAGCTTCAGCTTATCTAAAATGAGAGCAGTTGTGTTGTCTTTTCAAATTTAAGAAACATAAGGCCTTGCCAAACTTTGCTTTTTTGTAAGTCACTGTTCTTTTAAATTGGCATCTGTGAGAAAAACAAATAATACATCAATAATTTTTTCATGCTTATTTTTCCTCTCTTCTCCTTGAGAGTGACCTTGCTCATATTTATTATTTGATATTATCTCATATCCTGTTTACACATTTCTTCCTGAGGTGAAACATAAAATTATGAACAGAATATAAACAATTTTATGATTCAAAACATAATTGTGTAAGGCATTAAGAGTCTTAAATGCTGCATTATGTATTATGTATTACATTGGCCCTCAGACAATGACAATGATCAGACACAGGACTGCATACAAAGCTCAACTTTATTATTTACATTATGTACAAAGGAAGTGGTGATTACATTCATCAGTGATGGACCTTCTAAGCAAGGGCTCTATCTCAGCTGTGAACCAAGCCTTTGCCTTGCCACCAGACCTCTAGTGGATACTATTTACATATCGTAATGGCAGTTTTAGCTGAAGTACAATATAATCCTTGACAATTTGAAGCTGAACCTTCGTGACACAAACACAACAAGCTTCAAAAACATGTAAACATAAAAGGTATCATCAGATCAGTCTCATTCCCTCCTCTTTGTGCAGGGCGGTTCACTTGGAACAAAAGAATGGATGGAACATCCACTAGGTGGCGGTGTTGTGCCACTATCTAACAACTTGGAGGAAGTCTGATTTTGCTGTGGTTGTCATTGTGCATTGCTCCACTCCCACTGTGTGCTTGTGGTCCGGAGTGGGTCTGGAGCGGCGTGGGGTGGGGTGGGATGGGGATGCAGGGTCAGTAATGCACTCTCCGTGGCGACGGTGAAGGGGGTCGGCGGACGGGGGGCAGGTCGTAATGGCCCGGGATGTGGCTGTTGGTGGGCATGTCATAATGGTTCTGAGGCTCCTGCTCAGGGACGTTGCCAAGGGAACAGCGTTCTGTGAGACGAGGGGGAATATCATACAGTAAAACATAACCGTTAAGACCGGCAAACGAGGTTATGAACGTGTGAAAATATATTAAATTTGCCACAGCTGTTGTTTTGTATGCTTTTGGAACACACAGAATCACAGCACAGAATCTCACACTTCATGTTTTACCAAAGCCTGGTTTTATCATGTTATTCCAAAGCCTAGTTTTGTTTAAAAGTTCTATTACCAATTACTGATTACCAATAATTACTTTTCACCAATAAGAATAAAAAATAATCTATACAGCACTCACAAAACTGTCACCAGCCTCATCATGGGCATGAGTCACATGCTCTCACATTGAACAACCATCTTTTTTTGTTATTTAGACATCATTTTGTAGCTATTATAGCTGTTGAATCACAATTTTTTTTTTACGAAGTCACACTACTGTACTCTATTATAGCTACTATGGTGGTTGGATCAACATTGAGAGGTGGAGGGCTAGAGTCTGGTACCTCTGCGAATGGAGGCGGAGGTGGAGGCAACGGCGGGGGCAATGGCGGGGGCAGGGGTAGAAGGGCCTGGCATAGGGGGGCTGATCTCCGTGAAGCTCCTCCCCCTGGGCATGGGCAGTGCCGCCTTCATCTCCATGTAGCTGCATTCGGCGGGGCACGGCGGCAGGCCGGGCAGGTCTTTGATGGTGGCGTAGGGGTTCTCACTGTTCAGAGAGCTGCTGCTCGCCGCCGCACACAAGTCCTTCAGCTCTGCACACACACACACACACACACACACATACACACACACAGGAGACCAAGTTTAATTAGAGCTAATACTGCTGAAATCATGAAAACAATACAAACAATTTTCATGATAACATTGTTTGAACGAAACTTAATTGTATTTGGCATCAAGCTTCTTACAGGTAGAATCTATGATTCTGGTGAAACGTTGTCGCTTTTTCAGTTCAGCCAATCAAATTACACCCCTCCCTCCCATGCTTCCTATACCTTGACTGGTACAAACCAGTACCACCAAAGCCAAGGTAACGCATTTAGTTTTTAGAGAAAGGCTCCTAGTTATATGCATGCCCTCCATGACTTACAAAGGTCTTTACTTGATGAAAACATAATTGAGGGTAATAGAAATTCAGGGGCAAAGATCAATGAATAGCTTAATTGCCTTATTAGTGGTTACACCTGATATGAGTCATCTCTCATCTCCTAATTTCAGGTGCATGTGTTAAATGTCATAATGCATTCAAATGCCACGTTATACCTTTGTTGTAATATTTCCCAAGGCTGGCGCTGTAGCTGTAACTTCTGTCAATTCCAAACGCTCCTAAAAGCACAAATCACATCATATTTTTGTAACAAAGAGGATGACATATTGGCCAATATATATATAAGTCTGAACGTTGGGCAAGATGTATGTATATATATATATATAGACAGATATAGAGAAGTATGGGGGAACCCACCATGGTGTTTTGGGGGCTCCTGGTGTTTCCAGTCAGCAGGCAGAGTGGCGTTGCTCTCCAGCCCAAAGAGCCCTCGTCGCTCCCTCTCCTTGTTCTTCGCGCTGCAGAACAGCTGGTTGTTGGTGTTCTGTGGATCGCACAGCAACATTTGTTTGGCAACTGGTAACTTCTAACCATGTGGCTATTCGAGTTCTAAAAATAAATCTCCGTGTCATGGCTCTTCCTGTGCAACGTCCTAACGGGTAAAGCAGTGACAAGAACCAAACTTCTCCAATGAGCACATGGTGGAGAAGGTCACGGTGCACCCCTGATTGTCCTAATAAGTGTTTTCTGTACAAGTGTCATATTTGTAAAGCTATTTAGTCTCTGCATTGTGCAATCTGCAATCAAACCTGAACACAATAAAGACACGTAGCTAATCACGAAAGAGCTGTTTAGATGTGTGGCTGGCGGTGAGCACTTGCCTTGATGTAGCGGTCCTGGTTGTTGGGCACGTGGGGCAGCGGGGGTCTGTTCTGGGTTAAGGTGTGGTAACTGGGGTTGGAGTAGTAGTGGTGGTAGCTGTGGGGTATGTCTGGGAGGAAGAAGACATCATTGTGTTGGGTACTGAAAATGACCTCAGACATTTTAAAGTTTTAAAGCAATTGAGAGGTTTTTCAGTCCTCTAAAAACATCGTATGGAGGAGTAAGAAGATATCACTGTGTTGTGTACTGGAAATTATCTCAGTCATCAGAGTAGAACTAAGACATTTTAAAGTTTTAAAGCAATTGAGAGATTTTTCAGTCCTCTTAAAATATGCTGAAATATGAAACAAAGTGTTTGAACTGGCTGGATATTCCACCAATTTCCACATTTTTCCAGGCCTCAAGCTAGTGATAGGTGTTACAAAGTGTTCCATACAGTCGAGGTGCTCTCTCTCTCTCTCTCTCTCTCTCTCTCTCTCTCTCTCTGTAGGTTACCTGGCACGGCATACTCAGAGTTGACAGTGCGCGTCGAGGAGAAGGAGACGGTGGGCGTGTGGTTCTGTTTGTCCTTCTGCCGTTGCCGGTAGAGGAGCAGCAGAGCCAGCAGGAGCACCACCAGGATGACCAGCACCACTATCCCCGCGATGGCCCCCCACGAGTCACGCTCTACGGGGGAGACAGGCACCATCGTGCTCCCAAAACGGTCTGGGGAAGGAAGGCCAAAGTGGAGAGAGCGAAGGGACAGTTGAGGTGAAAGGTCACAGTGAGTTGTATTGTAGTGATGCAGTATTAACGGGCATCACTCAGCATTTGAGCTAGGGTATATTTAGATATTGTTGTTTTGATTATTGTTACAGAGGTGTTTATTACAGTGGTACAGGAGGTAGAGAAGTCGTATAGCAATCAGAAGGTTGCTAGTTCAATTCCCTGTCGAAGCGTCCTTGAGCAAGACACTGAACCCTTAATTGCTCCTGATGTGCAGTGTGCCAATCAGTGTAAAATGTAAAATGTGTATACCTTGTAAGTCGCTTTGGATAACAGCGTCTGCTAAATGACTAAATGTTAAGAGAGCGCACCTGGAGTACAGTCAAGTGCAGAGCCCGGCTCGCACACACACACGCCGCTGGTGGGGTCACACTGGAACTGGGGCCCACAGGAGCAGGTCTTGGCACAGTTTGGGCCAAACAAGCCAGCCGGACACGCTACAGACAGACGGGGCGTGCACAGGATTAGAGAGACCTCAGCTATCAGACTCTTCACACTACATAGTCAGATTTAAGTGTGATAATGTTGATAGAAAATATGTGTCAGGGTCAAGAACTCACGCAAGGAGCAGTCGGGTCCGGTCAGTCCCGGAGGACAGTGGCAGGCGCCATCTTGGGGGTGGCATGTGGAGTTATTGGCACACCGGCATACACCTTTACACTGCTCCCCGAAATAGCCAATGGGACAAACTGTGGGATGGGCACACACACACACACACACACACACACACACACACACACACACACACACACACACACACACACACACACACACACACACACACACACACACACACACACACACACACACACACACACACGCATACATACACATACACATACACACACACACACACACACATTTAAAATATATCCCATATGACTGACAGGATTTTTTATTTTATTTTGTTGTTTTGTTGTTCAAATGAGTCACTGAGTCAATGAGTACTGCACCAGTCCCCAACATGTTCAGCACTGTTAAACCTCCAGAGGTAAAAGAGTGAGGTGTGTGTGTGTGTGTGTGTGTGTGTGTGTGTGTGTGTGTGTGTGTGTGTGTGTGTGTGTGTGTGTGTGTGTGTGTGTGTGTGTGTGTGTGTGTGTGTGTGTGTGTGTGTGTGTGTGTGTGTGTGTGTAAGGGGGAGGAGGGGACTGACCTTGGTTGCAGAGGTCCCCAGTGTAGCCCGGGTGACACTGACACTGGCCTGTGATGTGGTGGCAGGGGGAGGAGTGGACGCAGGAGGGGCACTTCCTGCTGCATCTCTCTCCGTACATGCCTGCGTTGCACACTGCAGACAAGAGATACATGACAGCTTGTCAAAACACCCTTTCCATCCTGAACCACTGCCGTTCCTACCAGAGTTGACTGTTTGAAAGACACAGGAGATGACGAAGCAGTGACTTTCAGAATACACACATGGCAGTGCTATGTGTAGTGTTATGTGACTGATAGACAGCTCTTCAATTTTTTTTACCACAAGACATGTGCCATTGCTGGATCTGTGGTTAGCACCTTTGTTTTTTTATGTCCATGGCTAAAACTCACCATGCTGGCACTGGGGACCCAAGTATCCTGCTTTACACACGCAGATGCCACTGTGTGACAGGCAGGTGGCGCCATTTAGGCAGGAGCAGCTCTGGTTGCAGTGAGAGCCCCAAGACCCATCTGGACAAGGCTGAGCACAACGAGACCCTGCAAGAGAGACGAAGGAAAGGAGGGGCAAAGGAATGGAAGGAGGGGAGGTGGAGGGGGGTTGCCGGGGTCAGTCAGTTTTGTCTTCACAGAACTGTTTCCAGACCAGTGAGAGAATGGAAAGTTTCTCAGGCGTCTTTGTTGCTAACTGCTAATGTTACCTGTCCAGCCAGGAGGACACAAGCACTGCCCGGTCACAGGGTGACATCCGCCATGGTTGTGGCAGTCGCATTTCTTCATACACCCCGGTCCAAAAGTGCCGATCTGTTTGTTGGAGAGAAGAACGCAGAAGAAAACAACCACGGGGTGACATTTCGGCACAAGTCGTGACAGCTCATGCGGTTAAATATATTTATCACTTGTTTCCTTCGGATTCATTAGCATTAATGACAAGCAATAACGAGAGGTGGTTTGCATTATGAGATTGTAAGTCGGGTTTCCATCATCATCATCATCATTCTTCTCAGCGTGTTGTTTACTTAGCAGCAATAACAGACCCTTGCTCCAGGAAATTATTTTTCTTTTTTTTTTAGTTGGGAACCAATATGCCCATGTGTCTCTACTACGCTATTAACTGAAACAACTTGTGGCATTTAATATACAACCAAAAAGACCTTAATTAACATGATTTTCCTCAAACAGGCTGTAGTAAGTAAACGCAAGGTCTACATTAAAGCTCTTTTAATGCATGATGAGGTATAGATATAAAGCTTTCCTGGCAGCTGAAGATGACTGCAGAACTTATATTAGGCTGGTTTGGCTATTTTCTTTTAAGATCATTTAGCATCTTAGTGAGCACATTAATGTAAGGGTAACCGAAACCAGTCGGGAGGGGGTGAAGACAGCTGGCTGTCAATTTGAGTTTTCTTAACAGATCCGCAAACATCTTTTGGAAATTTATGACACAAAACTGTTCTCCAAAATATAAACCCTCTCTTTATTTACATAAATCAATACATGCTGTCTTGAAAGGCAGCAAATCTTCAACTGCAATTTGTGTTTGAAATGTTTGAAATAGTTTTGCTGTTAAAATGTTTTCAAGCTGTTACTAATTTTGACAAGCTTGAACTTGTCTTAGCTATTAAAGTATGCATCTTCATGCACAGCGAGTCAACTTCAGATGCAATCATTTAATAATAATAATAATATTAATAATAATTCATTTTATTTGTAACGCACTCTGCATTCAGAAGAATCTCAGTGCCAATATTTGTGATATTTAAATGAGGAAAATCGCTGCAACAGATGAGAAAAAATAGCTTCTATGGAGAGAAATGTGTCACTTGACGCTGGTCTTACCGGACAGGGCTGATCACAAAAAATAGCTTCTATGGAGAGAAATGTGTCACTTGACGCTGGTCTTACCGGACAGGGCTGATCACAGCGGGGGCCGTGCCAGCCTGATGTGCAGGTACAAGACCCGTACGCAGGGTCACATGATGCCCCGTTGCCACAGTGACAGGTGGCGTTGCAGCCCGGGCCCCAGGTCCCAGGAGAGCAGGGTTCTGAGCAGTCCGCCCCGGTCCACCCTAAACCGGAACCACAGAAGACACGTGAGAAGAACGTCCAATCACATAATCAATAGAGATCATTTACATTTACATTTACATTTACATTTAGTCATTTACATTTACATTTACATTTAGTCATTTAGCAGACGCTTTTGTCCAAAGCGACGTACAAGGGAGAGAACAGTCAAGCTACGAGCAATAGAGACCTAGTGTAACAATAAATACTACTTTACATAAGAAATAGAAAAAGAAATGGAAAAAAAGAAGTGCAGGAATGTAACTGCTGTAAGTGCAAGTTAAGTACTAGTCGAAGTGCAAGTTAGGAAGGGAGGTGCTCTCTGAAGAGTTGGGTCTTCAAGAGCTTCTTAAAGGTAGAGAGGGACGCCCCTGCTCTGGTAGTGCAAGGCCGTTCGTTCCACCAACGTACACCTACATTTAGCATAGAGATGCTGATAATGGGGCAACTATCTGTAAACCTCAAAAGGGAAATGTGTCGTTTTAAGAATAATAAAAAGGTCATGCTCCTAAAATATGATCTTGTGCAAAATAACACTAAACGCAAAACAATAACACTAAAGGCCTCACTAATGAACCCAGATTAAAGACTGTAATTACAGGCCTTAAAGATTAGAGAATTAAAGACTGGGGAGAGCTGTAGCGCAGTGGTGCCGTTGGCGTTCCAAACTATGGTCTAATGGCCACGGGCACACAGGCTCGAGCCAGGCCTGAGGTCATTTCACAGGTCTAGTGCCCAAGGGGACCCAGGCTCGAGCCAGGCCTGAGGTCATTTCCTGAGCTCACTCCCCATCTCCCTCCCACTCGCTTCCTGTCTACTCGCCACTGTCCTATTGATAAAAAGCCCTAAATGATTTCATGAATAAAGGTTGTAAAGATGGGAAATTGAATTACGCGACACATTACTCAGAAACACGGTGAAGGTTTACAAATGTGAAGTTCATTCGGTATAGAAACAGCAATATTTGCTATTTTAAAACAGCTATAACTCAAAACTATGCATGATGGATTCAAATGTGGATGTATTACAAATCTGGCAAAACTGGCAGTCCCTCAACATGTAGACACCAGAGACAGGCTGCGAAACTCACCCTCTTTGCAGTAGCAGGTGCCATCTATGGGGGAGCAGGCTATGGAGTTGGTGCAGGTGCAGACGGATGAGCAGCCCTTCCCAAACATCCCATTCTCACAGTACTTCTCACAGTGCTCCCCCTACGGGACAAACATGAGTAGACGTGTCAGAATCATTGATCCATCTCAGGCAGTCGTGATGGCATTTACAGTGGCACTCAAAACAAGAGGAATCTGCAAACCACAGCTTAATTCAACTAGGTTAAATGCTCTTGCATGGAGAACTCTGAATACTTCTTGTTAAAATAGTTATTAAAAGTAAATCAAAAGTAATTAAAATAATGGAGCACAAGGCACAAAACTACAAATAAATGTCAAGAGCATCAAAATGACATAAATACAATTTCTCAGTTGGTGGTTCTAAGTGGCTTTGTGCTATGGCTACAACTGTCTCCACAATTATGTACTTACAGTATACCCAGGTGCGCAGTGACATTGGCCAGTCACAGTGTCACACACCCCTCCGTTTACACACAGGCAGGGGCCCAGACAGCCGTTGCCATAGTAACCGTGTGCGCAGGTTTCGTTGCAGAACAGCCCAGCCCAGCCGGGCTCACACGTGCACTCTCCGTTGAGCGGATGACAGCTGGCGTGGGCAGAACAAGACAACATGAAACTGTCAAGCAGACACTTAATGATAGATAGTGATTAGCTGTCTCGTGGGAGGGGAAATATTCCCTACCTGACTCGGTACTGCGCTAACTGACTTGGTTCTGCGCTAACTAACTTGGTACTGCGCTAACTGACTTGGTACTTCGCTAACTAACTTGGTACTGCGCTAACTGACTTGGTACTGCGCAAACTAACTTGGTACTGCGCTAACTAACTTGGTACTTCGCTAACTAACTTGGTACTGCGCTAACTGACTTGGTACTGCGCTAACTAACTTGGTACTTCGCTAACTGACTTGGTACTTTGCTAACTAACTTGGTACTGCACTAACTGACTTGGTACTTCGCTAACTAACTTGGTACTGCACTAACTGACTTGGTACTGCGCTAACTAACTTGGTACTGCGCTAACTAGCTTGGTACTGCGCTAACTAGCTTGGTACTTCGCTAACTAGCTTGGTACTGCACTGTAGGATGTCTGCACAGGCCCTCCTTTAAAAAACTGAACCTAACAAAGACTTGTAGCCAGAAAATACCTAAGATGGCTGCATGCATCCAACACATGTGAGTGTTGACTAAATCAGTGGAAATGTTAAGGAAAAATAAAGTCATAATATCCCTCCGGGCATACAGGCATTTCAAAACAGGATTTTAAGCCTCTTTAAGCCAATTGCTTCTCTTTCAACTCCTATAAACTTCAGCTTTCCAGAGCCTCGGCGTGGGACTTGACGTGGTTCCACAAAGCCCCACTTGACTGCACAATGAAATGTTTCTGGATCAAGCAACAGGGTGTTGTTGCCAAGAATCAGATGCCAAACACAAACTAAATCAAACTGCCATCGATTTTGTGTAGAACCAATTGCAGGTGCAACAGTTTTAACTGGCATTTAGAGTTGTTTCAGTTTTTTTCCCCTCAAAGAGTTTAGATGCTCTAGTTCATCTTTGGCTTAGACACGTGGGAACAAGTGTCAGTAAAACCTCGATGGGGAAACCAGAATGGACCCATAAAATAGGCAAAATCATGATATTGAGAATGCTTCCATCTAAGTACAGGGGAAGAGTGCAAAGATGCCAGACCTTAAGTCTGTGTGGTGAACTGCAAGAGACTGCAAGTCTGTAGAGATACGAATTATGTAAGTCACCTCTCTCTCTTTCTCTCTCTCTCTCTATCGCGCTCTCTCTCTCTCTCTCTCTTTCTCTCTCTCTCTATCGCACTCTCTCTCTCTCTCATATATATATGAATGTGAGTGTGTCTGGCGAGTGGCATGTGTGTGTGAGTGTGTCTGTAAGTTTGTGCATGTAAGTGCGTAACACACCTGAGTGTGTGTGGCGAGTGGCATGTGTGTGTGTGTGAGTGTGTCTGTAAGTTTGTGCATGTAGGTGCGTAACACACCTGAGTGTGTGTGGCGAGTGGCAGAGGCAGCGCTGCTCGCAGTGCATCCCAAACGCCCCGTCGGCACACATCCTCTCGCGGCAGTGCGGGCCCCGGAACCCCGGCTCACACAGACAGCCCCCGTGGATGTTGTAGCAGCGGGCGCCGTTGGCACAGTCACACACACCCTTACACTCCTCTCCGTAGCTGCCCACTGGACACTCCTCGTTACACCTGCAAGGCAAACACTCCTGGGTTAGAGGAATATACTCTATACGCTATACGCTAATGGACTGTTTGAAACAGTAAAAAACACTTCTATTATATTTCCATCAAGCCTGTGTTTATTTATGTTTGTGGCGTTGCCACGGGGACATATTACCCTACATCCATGATTAGGGTACAGTCTCACAAAATACATACTTTTATGATGACTGCATGATCACCACGGAGATAGCATCTCTAATACATAACTGCTGATGACATGATTGTTGTGCACATCTGATAGTGTGCACTGCAGGACTGAGTTAAGAGTACATTAGTCAGTTGTAAAGGCTGCTAACCTCTCCCCCGTGAAGCCAGCGGTACACACACACTGGCCACTCTGGGGATCACAGTGGCCACCGTTGTGACATACACACTCATGGGCGCAGTTAGCCTTAGAGTGACCCTCTGCACACCGCTCCGTACACACCATTCCCTGCAGAGGCGGAGGGAGAGAGGGAGGGAGGGATGGAGGGAGGGAGGGATGAAGGGAAGGAAAGAGGATAAGGAGAGAAAGACAGACATAAAAAGGAAAATGAAGTCTTCTTTTTTTACCCGGGTCCAAATAGTAAATGTTATGTGGATGAGACATTGAGTTTCTTACTGTCCATCCAGGAGGGCAGTTGCAGACCCCATTGCCCTGGCAGACGCCACCATTCTGACAAGGACATCGTCGAGGACAACGTGACTTAGGGCAAGCTTTTTCACAGCTGTGGAAATGTAAAAAAAAAAATCTCATATTAGCTTTGTCAACACTTGAACAGACTAACAGAATGAGGATCTATTCATTTGAATTCATTACTGAAATTAACTCACTATTGCAATCATTCGTTAAAGGCACAGTCCTTGATCCTTGATAATCAAAATGTTCATTTCAATTAAATTCAACTTTATTCATATAGCACCAAAACAATCAAATTGTCTCAAGGGCCTGAACCCTGGTGTGATGGGTCACAGTTTGCCCTTCTACAGTATGTCAGGCTATGGTAGGTGCTTTTAAACACTTTGTTCCTCAGAGTACTACATCTAGCATGTTTGTTTTTCCAACACACACAAACACACACACACACCCACACACACCCACACACACACACACAAATACCCCCCCCCCCCACACACACACACACGTATACACACACACACATACACACACACACACACACACGTATACACACACACACACACACACACACACACACACACACACACACACACACACACACACACACACTCATTGGCAGACATCTTTCTACTCACAGAGTGCCAGTAAACCCTTCTTTACACACACACTCTCCGGTCACTTTATCACACGTTCCTCCAGTTCCACACTTGCAGGCCTCTTTGCAGCCTGGGCCAAAGGTTCCGGAAGGACAGGGGTCCTCGCAGCGAGCTCCCGTGAAGCCTGGCGGACACTTGCAGGAACCCGTGGAGGGACTGCACTGGCCGCCGTTCGCACACTTGCAGACTTTACTGCAGCCAGGGCCCCAGTGCAGGTTATCGCAGGCTGCACAACAAACAAATCAACAGGAGAGGAGCATTACATGGCGTTCCATCTGGGAAGATCGGAAGGCTGACAGAGTATGAAATCAGAAATGAGGGTTTGTGATACATCTCTCCCTCAGGAAGAGAGGAGGAGAGATGAGCTCAGCTTCTCTCTCCATTTATCTATCTCCTTCTCTCTCTCTCTCTCTTCCTCTATCTATCTCTCCCTCAGGAAGAGAGGAGGAGAGATGAGCTCAACTTCTCTCTCCATTTATCTATCTCCTTCTCTCTCTCTCTCTCTTCCTCTATCTATCTCTCCCTCAGGAAGAGAGGAGGAGAGATGAGCTCAACTTCTCTCTCCCTTCATCTATCTCTCTCCCTCTATCTATCTCTCTATTTTGTCTGCATGTAGTCATGAATTTCTCACAAACCAACCTGTAGTGTCACCCCCCCTCCCCCCCTCTCCCCCAAACCACCCCACGTCTACTCCACGTCTACTCCACGTCTCTGTGTGTGTGTGTGTGTGTGTGATCCTCAGCTGCTCTAGCTCATGTTACCTGCGCTGCGAGACAATTGACAGGATGATTTGCATGGGGCTAACAAGACAGATGAGGTTAAAATCAGGAATTCTACAGCTGGAGCTTGGATGGCCTGAAGGTCTGAGGGGGGAAAAAAGACACGGCTCTGGGCTGGACGCTCGAGATTGGATTTCAATCATCCTCTTGTCTAGACAGATGATGATGCGAGCGTCAGGAAGATCTCCTGTGCCATGTGAATCAGCAGCCGTCTCACACACACACACACACACACACACACACACACTCTTCAACAGGTCTCGTCAATAACACGGGCTCAACCAGACACCCCTGCCTCTTACTGTGCAAAGCTAAGCGGAAGAGGACATCTGATCCCCATGCTGCTTTCTTCAATCACAGGCATCCACCCTCTCTCCAAGCTGAATCCCTTCAGAACGCTAGCCGTTGTTTAGCTGACTGTGGAGATAGATGAGTTTGTCAGGGCTACGCGTAGGTCAGCCCTGCTGCTTTCTTCTGATCCCGCTCCACGCACAGGATGTGCTCCGTCAGGCCGAATCTTGTTTTTTTTTTTTTTTTTTGCGGGATTAATGTGTTATTGCGATGGGTCGAGCGGCTCCGAGCGAGCGAGCTCCGAGCGTGCGTCACACACACACACACGCGTTATGGAGGAGTCAGCTGGAGCACAACGGTGTTTACACAGAACCGCCGCGAAGGAGGACTCAAAAAAGCAAACACTGACGAGCGTGAGCCATGTGCGACCGAGAGGGTCCAAGCTCACATGTGGACCTTTTAGGAGCTGGGCCCGGGAGTGAGCGCTTCGGTCCAAGCCCGCCGCTGACCCCGAAGTCATCTGGTTCCCAGAATGAAGACGAGGAACCCGTGAGCTGTTTTTCAGGGGGGGGAGAAAGGGCCAATTTTTTGGAGAAGGCAGCGAGTACAAAGAAGTGCTCTCGTGGGACTCGCGCGCTGAGATGTTGACGGAGCCAAAGCTGTCACCCAGTTCTTGGCGCTTGTCACTTTGGGCTCCACTGGTGTTCATGGTGACGGTTCCAAAGGAACTGGAACACATGTGTGCAGATGTTGTACAGATTCACATCGGCAGCTCCGATACCTCGATTATTCTTCATGGCTTGACTTGACAATGGGTGTTGGGACTAATCTGAGTGGGTTTCTGAGTATCGCCCCTACCAATGACCTCGCCAGGGGGGATAGTGTCAGACCCAGCGCCCCCCCCATGCATCCACACCACCATCCAGCCTCCCCATTCCCCCCAACCTCACACCTACAGATCCTTCTCTCTCTTGTCTGATGTTTGTGTTAGGATGAGCTTTCCACCATCTATCTACGTGTTGAGATAATGAAGGGTCTGAAGATGCCAGGTTTCCATGGTGCGCCGAGTGCTCGGAGCATGTGGGAAAATTCCTCCCTTCTCCCCAGCGCATTCTCCAGCCTGTGGTGGAGGCCTCGACTCAGCTCAGACCCCCTTCCCCTCTTCCCACCACCTCCTCCTCCTCCTCCTCCTCCTCCTCCTCCACAACCACCCTGACCCTATCATCATCCCCTCAGCAAAGCCTCTTGGTGGGGTGCTGAGGGAGAGCATATGCTGCACTGCTCCACAGCACGCCACCCCACTGGTACCTCACACACGCTCACGTACCAGAAGTGTCAGCCCACCCCCTCCAATTACAGCGGCTCCAGGAAGGGTGAGGAGAGGAGCCAACAATGGAGTTCCCAGCCCAAGGTAAAAAAACTGGATGATTTTCCATTTCCTTTCCCCATAATCATGTCACTACCCATTGTATCCCCATCCCTTGCTCTCTACTCTACTCTACTCTATACTCTACACTACTCTACTCTATACTCTACTCTCTACTCTCTACTCTACTCTACTCTACTCTACTCTACTCTATACTCTACTCTACTCTACTCTACTCTACTATAATCTACTCTATACTCTGCTCTTTACTCTACTCTACTCTACTCTACACTACTCTACTCTATACTCTACACTACTCTACTCTATACTCTACTCTCTACTCTCTACTCTACTCTACTCTACTCTACTCTACTCTATACTCTACTCTACTCTACTCTACTCTACTATAATCTACTCTATACTCTGCTCTTTACTCTACTCTACTCTACTCTACACTACTCTACTCTACACTCTACACTACTCTACTCTACTCTACTCTATACTCTACACTCTACACTACTCTACTCTACTCTACTCTACTCTACACTACTCTACTCTATACTCTATACTCTACTCTACTCTACTCTACTCTACTACTCTATTCTACTCTACTCTACTCTACTCTACTCTATACTCTACTCTACTCTACTCTACTCTACTCTACTCTATACTCTACTCTACTCTACTCTACTCTACTCTACTCTACTCTATACTCTACTCTACTCTACTCTACTCTACTCTACTCTACTCTACTCTATACTCTATACTCTACTCTACTCTATACTCTATACTCTACTCTATACTCTATACTCTACTCTACTCTACTCCTCTACTCTATACTCTACTCTACTCTATACTCTATACTCTACTCTACTCTATATTCTACTCTACTCTACTCTACTCTACTCCTCTACTCTATTCTATACTCTACTCTATATTCTATACTCTACTCTACTCTACTCTACTCTACTCTATATTCTATACTCTACTCTACTCTACTCTATATTCTATACTCTACTCTACTCTCCTCTACTCTACTCTACTCTACTCTACTCTACTCTATACTCTATACTCTACTCTACTCTATATTCTACTCTACTCTACTCTACTCCTCTACTCTATACTCTACTCTACTCTATACTCTACTCTACTCTACTCTACTCTACTCTATACTCTACTCTACTCTACTCTACTCTACTCTACTCTACTCTATACTCTACTCTACTCTACTCTACTCTATACTCTACTCTACTCTACTCTACTCTACTCTATACTCTACTCTACTCTACTCTACTCTACTCTATACTCTACTCTACTCTACTCTACTCTACTCTATACTCTATACTCTGCTCTACTCTACTCTACTCTACTCTACTCTACTCTACTCTACTCCACTCTACTCTATACTCTATACTCTGCTCTCTACTCTATACTCTACTCCATACTCTGCTCTCTTCCATTGCGGGGATCCGTTTATCCAACCCCACCATGGGTGTTTGATTTGCGTTAGAGTTCAATGGTTAAATTCACAACGGCGAGGGAGAGTTTGCAGGCCGTATCACAGGGTCGCCGCCACAGTGAGTGGCTGTAATAACAGGACCGGCTGTTGGGCACTGCTCCCCTGTCTTGGTTGCATGAATAGGACCTTTGTGTGGAGAATGCGCTGTGGAGGATGTCTGGCCAGGGAGTGTAGGGTGAGTGGGAGTGGGATTGGGAACTCACCGCTGGAGCAGTCGTCGCCACGCCAGCCTCCCTCACACTGGCAGCGGTCCGGGGCGACGCAACGGCCGTGCACACACTCCTTGGTGCAACGAGCTGGCAGAGATCAACAGAAACACACAGAAACACACATGCACAAGCACACACACACACACACACACACACACACAGACACACACACAGATGTGATGAGATGAGACATCATGGCGAGTTATGTTCATGATTTATTGGAGATGACATTTATGTGTAAGACTGAGTAAACAAGTATTTGGTCAAGTGCTGTGAGGCTAAAGAGAACGCATGCCATATTTTGTCATGGTCTTTCAGAGACGGCACGAGTGCCAAAGCTCATGGCTGAGAGGGGTGGACCCCAGTGAGGAACCGCGATGAAAAAAACCGAAATGGTGATCAAATCTCACAATGAAATCAACACTAAAATCGGTTCCCAGTCTTTCCCACTGCACCCAACTTTGTCCGATGTGAGGTAACTGACGCCATGCCGTGAAGTACCAGCACCATTATTTCAGATGGACCTCCACGCCTGCCAAGTCAACCCATTTCAGCCGTGAGTGAAGCTTTTACTGGCACTTACGGACACATTTGTCTCTGCTCTCGTAGAAGCCTGGACAACACTGGTACCTCCGTCGGTAGTCTGTCTTCACCGCCTGCCTGTAGGCTGTCTTGTATGTTATCCTGTGGAAAGGATGATGAGAACAAAATAATGCTTCCAGAGTATGTAAGAAGTGATCACATTTGCCTTTACATCAGCAACACTAAAAGACTACTGTAAGCATCTGGGGTAACTTTTAGTGCATCTTTACATACACATTACATATAAAATAGATTGAACACCAACAGCCCTTTTATCTTTTTTTTACTTTATGTTATTCTTTTTTTATTATTTTTTTTATACTTAATTTCTGAGTTGTTTAATGTGTTTTGTTTATTTATTTTGTCTGTTTTGTTTTGTTATGGTTTGTTTATTTATTGTTCTTCTGTATTATGTAGCCTCAATCGGGGCATTGCTGCAAAAGAGCCCTGTGCTCAGTCAATTCCCCCTGAATAAACATGATGATGATGATGATGATGATGATGATGATGATGATCTCACAACGAGGCCACTGACACTTTTTCGAATGCATATGGCTAAAGCCATCTTGCATCAGGCTAGCAAAATAGCTTTGGCCATTGACTGTTTGTACCGCGGCACACCTGGTATGAAAACTCTACAAGAAAGAGTCCACCTTCTACAGATGCCATGAGAGTGGTGGTCTTCACTCTACAGGAAAGAGTCCACCTTCTACAGATGCCATGAGATGGGTGGAAAGAGTCCACCTTCTACAGATGCCATGAGATGGGTGGAAAGAGTCCACATTCTAAAGATGCCATGGGAGGGTTGGTCTTACTTGTGCCGGGTGCACTTGTTGGGATTCCAAGGCTCTGAGCAATAGGCCTCGAACACCTGGTCATATGGGTGGGCGTAAGACTCCTTCACAGATGTGGTGAAACTGCAGAGGGAACCAAAGCAAGGAAGCAAACACACATATTCAAAGAGATCAATAATCAATAATCAATCTAATCTAATCTTATCTAGATATCATGAATTCTTCAGGGGACCTCCTGTACGTAAGAGCGAGATGTAGCTGCACCAATTCAAATGGAAAGTCCCATTGGGACAAGTCACTCAAGATAAAAAAAGTGGTGCAAGAAGGACATGGTTGTTGTACAATTACAGGACAGCAGAGCATGTAGCTATAAGGGGACCGGCGGCTCTTTGAGTTTACCTCTCCCACAAGATGCATACATTTGGATGTAGATTAGCTATAAGGGGACCGGCGGCTCTTTGAGCTTACCTCTCCCATAAGATGCATACATTTGGATGTAGATTAGCTATAAGGGGACCGGCGGCTCTTTGAGCTTACCTCTCCCACAAGATGCATACATTTGGATCTTGAGGATTTAAAAGCTGGGCAAGGTCACACAGAGAGCCTAGGAAAAACAGGACCACACAGACCCGCACTGACATCATGGTGCTGTGGAGAGGGAGAGAGAGAGAGAGAGAGAGAGAGGGAGAGAGAGAGAGAAAAAGAGGAGAAGAAGGGAACACATGATTGGAAACAGCTTTTCAACATGTCCCCATTCTTAAGCCTGGCAATAGAATGCCTCCGCGGGACAGACCATCTCTGGAATATCATTCATAGCATGCATAATTAGGTCATCCCGAGTTCACTGGGGACATTGCATTATCTATTGTCCATGCAAAACTTGGAATTCACTGCTGTTTATTGCATGCGAGAGAGAGAGTGCTAACTCCCCATCTGCTTTCAGAGACACATTGGGCTTTTTCATTGGGCTTTTTTTGGTGTCATCTTATGTGTGTGTGTGTGTGTGTGTGTGTGTGTGTGTGTGTGTGTGTGTGTGTGTGTGTGTGTGTGTGTGTGTGCTCTCAGTGTGGTGTCATCTTATGTGTTTGTGTGTGTGTGTGTGTGTGTGTGTGTGTGTGTGTGTGTGTGTGTGTGTGTGTGTGTGTGTGTGTGTGTGTGTGTGTGTGTGCGTGCGCGCGCGCGTGTGCACGTGTGTGCGCGCGTGTGTGCGCGCGTGTGTGTGCGTGTGTGTGTGTGTGTGTGTGTGTGTGTGTGTGTGCACTCAGTGTGGTGTCAGTGCAAGCCATCTTATGACTATTGTCGCAAACAATGTTCATAATTCAAATGTCTGCTGTCAAATCGTAAAGCATTAAACGGAGGCCTGTGAGGTAATTCTATACAGTATATTTATTGGGGCCGTTCAAAGTGGTAATTTTAGTGACATTTACAGCAAATGCCCAGCGACCATAAAACAGCAAAAGTTACAATTTTTCTTTCACA
>NC_045162.1:5814667-5942167 GCF_900700415.2 Clupea harengus | reverse complement strand
ACGACTCTGAGCAGCGGAGTGCTAATAAAGCCCTAAGCCCGGTTCCTGTAAAGCAGCGAACAGCTCGTAATCCTCCTCCTCCTCCTCCTCCTCCTCCTCCTCCTCTGGGGGCTTGGGGTTCCTCTGCCTCGGGCCCAAACTGCACATTCAGCTCCTCCACCACAACCAGCCAGCCAGCCAGGCTCTGCCGACTCACTGCCACACACACCACACGGCGGTCTGGGGCTGGGGGGGGACCGAAGGGAGGGGGAGTATGGTTGGGGTGTGTGTGGGGGGGGGGGTATGGTTGGGGTGTGTGTGTGGGGGGAGGACGGGTGGTGGTTTGCGTGTGTGTTTGGGGGGGGGGGGTTACCCGAGTTTGAGATCAACAAGCCTGGGTTTCATGATTTAGAGGGACACACCACACCCTATATTTCCAAATATGGTTTGATATTTAAGAAAAAAAAAGAAAAAAAAACACTGCAGTCTTGGTTTCTGACACATGGAGAAGATGACATGGTGAACACGACATGGTCTGCAAAAGAGAAATGTTGCCTTGTGCCATGTTTGTTGTTATTTATGTGTGTACTGTTGTTTACTTCTCTTATAACAAATTGGGATATTGTGGAACACAAAACCAACAAGTCACGTTTTTGACAGTGTGTGTGTGTGTGTGTGTGTGTGTGTGTGTGTGTGTGTGTGTGTGTGTGTGTGTGTGTATGTATGTATGTATGTATGTGTGTGTGTGTGTGAGCCGCAGGCCGTATATTGAGGATGGTCCTAAACGCCTCCACCAGTCCCCTGATCCCTGACTGTAAGAGGACAGCTGTGGAGACCTGACCTGACAGGTTGTGTGTTCGTGATGCGTCCCCTGTGACCTGCGTGACCAAAGGATGATGAAGGGCCGAGGGGTAGGGGCCGGACAGGGAGTTCTTTCCCTCGCTCTCTCTCTTTTTCAGTCCCCCCCCTTCTGTTTTTCCTCTCTGGGAGCGCGTCGCACTGCTGAGTGAGCAGCGAGGCTGCGCTTCTTCCATCAACTGCTGGATTTATGGGAGGACTTCGCCTCGCGAGCCCCAAACACTCCCCTGCATCAGGCGAGACACCTTTCCCCCTGTGATTTATATGGACACACACACACACACACACACACACACACACACACACACACACACACACACACACACACACACACACACACATACACACACACCTTTCCGCCTGTGATTAATATGGGGACATTTTCTGCCTGTGTGAGCTTTCGCTTCTGCAGCGAAGAAAAACAGGTAGAAAAAAAATGCTACACAATTTAAAGGTGCAGTCGGGATTTATTAGGGGCCTTTGTGTTCCTTGAAATGCTCAAGGGTCTTTTACATATAAAGAATAAATGCTCAAGGGTCTTTTACAGCTAAAAGGGGTCATTAGAGCTTTAAGATGCTATGAAGCTCATTGCCAAAAATGGTTCATCATGAAGAAGTGGGTTTTAACAGCCTAGGTGACATTCCAGAGAAGTGCATTTTTTATGTTATTAAATAACCAATGATTAAAATGCAAAACCAAAGATAACCAAAATATATAAGGTCATATGTTTGTCTGGTCAATTAAAGCCATGTGTTAAAATGTTTATCTCAACAGATGATCCCTGTATAATGACTGGCCTGAGTTTGATTGCCTGGTTTGATGTGGTTCTAAACTGACAGGCTTGACTTGACTCTATGACAAAACTGGGCAGCAGCTTCATGTGACTTGACCAGCTGAAGCGGCCAAACCATCCTGGAGTCGGGGGTTTGGTACGGAGCTCTCACGGGTCATTAATTGGGGGTTGCAGCGATGGAAAAACCAATAAAAGCAATTTTATGTCATTCGCCACTTGGCTGCTTGTCACAAACACGCACATATACACACGCACACACACACACGCACACACACACAGACACACACCACGGCCCTGAACTGTCTGCAGTTTAAACTAAATAACAGGATATGTGTCCCCCCTTCCTCTCTACTCCACCAGCCACTGCTGCTTCTCTGCCTCTCACTCTCAGGAACACGTAGCCACACATTCCCTCTCTCCCTCCCTCTATCTCTCCCTCACCCTCCCTCTCTCCATCCCTCTATCTCTCCCCCCTTTATCTCTCCCTCCCTCTATCTGTCCCTCACACCCTCTCTCTCTCTCACCCTCTCTCTCTCCCTCCCTCTATCTCTCCCTCCCTCTATCTCTCCCTCACCCTCCCTCTCTCCCTCCCTCTATCTCTCCCCCCTCTATCTCTCCCTCCCTCTATCTCTCCCTCACCCTCTCTCTCCCTCCCTCTATCTGTCCCTCACCCTCTCTCTCTCCCTCCCTCTATCTCTCCCTCCCTCTATCTCTCCCTCACCCTCCCTCTCTCCCTCCCTCTATCTCTCCCCCCTCTATCTCTCCCTCCCTCTATCTCTCCCTCACCCTCTCTCTCCCTCCCTCTATCTGTCCCTCACCCTCTCTCTCTCTCTCACCCTCTCTCTCTCCCTCCCTCTATCTCTCCCTCCCTCTATCTGTCCCACACACTCCCTCTCTCCCTCCCTCGCTCTCTCCCTCACCCTCCTTCTCTCCCTCCCTCTATCTCTCCCTCCCTCTATCTGTCCCACACACTCCCTCTCTCCCTCCCTCTCTCTCTCCCTCTATCTCTCCCTCACCCTCCTTCTCTCTCTCCCTCCCTCTATCTCTCCCTCACCCTCCTTCTCTCCCTCCCTCTATCTCTTCCCACCCACTCCCTCTCTCTCTCCCTCCCTCTATCTCTCCCACCCTCTCTCTCTCCCTCCCTCTATCTCTCCCTCACCCTCCTCTTCACTCAGTGCTTGGAGCCTAGGTCGCCCCTCAGCTGCTGCAGTAACAGGCAGCACATCAAAGCACATGAGCAGCACTTCGCGATCTGGAATCTGATTTTTATACGCAAACCACACCTTTCCTCCACGCTCTCTTCCTCCCTCCCCAGGCTGCCCGGCCGCGTCCCTGACGCTCGCTGCGTGGGGAGTGTTTGTGTTGGACGGCCGCTCTCTGATGTGATGGGCGTATGTATGGGCCAGACGCCTGGAGCGCGCGGGGCTTACGTCACATCTGTGGACAGACTGAGCCTCCAGACTGTACAAAGAAAGGCTGCACACGTCCAAATATGATATGGGGTGCATGGAGGGACAGTTGTGTGTGTGTGTGTGTGTGTGTGTGTGTGTGTGTGTGTGTGTGTGTGTGTGTTTTTTGTGTGTATATGCGTGTAAGTGAGTTTGTGTGTGTGTGTGTGTGTGTGTGTGTGTGTGTGTGTGTGTGTGTGTGAGAGAGAGAGAGAGAGAGAGAGAGTGTTTGTTTTGAAAGAAAATAACTGCAAGAATATCGCCAAGGCAGAGAGAGACTTTAATTTCCTTGCCATCTTTGGTCATTTTAGACAGGTGAAACAGATGTGCTTCCTATCAGAGCCACGTTCATAAAAGTGTGCACAGAGATTCATTGCACCCCTGTGGAGCTCCGTGTCCGGTTTGCTCAGGCCTCTTGGACTTGTGTTGTGACAGGCCTCCAGAGGGAGAGAGAGAGAGACAGAGAGAGAGAGAGAGAGAGAGAGAGAGAGAGGGACAGAGAGAGAGAGAGAGACAGAGAGAGGGACAGAGAGAGAGAGAGACACACAGAGAGAGAGAGAGAGGCAGATAGAGATAGAGAGAGAGGCAGAGAGAGGGACAGAGAGAGAGAGCGAGAGAGAGAGAGAGAGACAGAGAGAGGGACAGAGAGAGAGATGGACACACAGAGAGAGAGAGAGAGAGAGAGAGAGGGACAGAGAGAGAGAGAGAGAGAGAGAGAGAAGGCGAGAGAGTTCATGTGTGTGGCTCAGCGCTGGTGACTGCTTGTTTTTACTCTGCACTTGAAACCATGACCACAGACAGAATGACTGCGGCTGTCTGTGGCTGTGGAAGTGCGAGGGCCCCCCACAAACACAAACACACGTTTTTGAGTCAACATAATGGCACCCACCCACACACACACCCAAGCACCAGGAGCGTAGACTGGAGAGTAGACACGTACCCACACCAAAATAGACAAGCCAGACACACACACACACATACACACATGTACACACACACACATTAACACGCACACACAACCACACACACACCTCTGCTTTCATAAGCCCATTCGACATATGGCAAGCTCACTGTGCATGGCGCGTGCACAGAGGGCTGGTCTATGTGAGGTTTGGGCCTCTAAGGAGGACATGACCAAACTCAGCCATAATTATATGTGCTGTAATTTATGTGGACGCAAACAAGCAGAGGCACATGGGACATACGCACCACCCCCCCCCCCCCCCCCCCCCCCCCAAAAAAAAAAAAACATTCACCAGAAAAATACAGGCTTTCTGCCTGTTTACAGTGAGGGCTGGAGAAGGTTTACGCCCGAAGGAGAGGGCAGAGTATAGAGCTGGACTCCAAAGCAAGATGAAGTGAAGTGAAGATGCTGTGTCCACGGAAGCGCTGTCACACCAACGCCTTGCTTGACATTAGAAGCGGTGTCACACCAACGCCTTGTGTGACATTAGAAGCGGTGTCACACCAACGCCTTGCGAGACATTAGAAGCGGTGTCACACCAACGCCTTGTGTGACATTAGAAGCGGTGTCACACCAACGCCTTGTGTGACATTAGAAGCGGTGTCACACCAACGCCTTGTGTGACATTAGAAGCGGTGTCACACCAACGCCTTGTGTGACATTAGAAGCGGTGTCACACCAACGCCTTGTGTGACATTAGAAGCGGTGTCACACCAACGCCTTGTGTGACATTAGAAGCGGTGTCACACCAACGCCTTGTGTGACATTAGAAGCGGTGTCACACCAACGCCTTGTGTGACATTAGAAGCGGTGTCACACCAACGCCTTGTGTGACATTAGAGGAGCTTCCGTGAGGCACAGAGAGGCCACACAACTGTGACCTGTGAAAGACTTCAACATCAAGGCCATCGACTTGGGTCTGATACATGAAATTCAGTTCTGATTGTTGGGCATAGACTAACATGGCAAAAGATCATCTTTTTTTTTATCTTTCATGTCAATTGTATTTAATTGCAGAGGTGTTTGCTAAACTAGTCTTTTAGTGTATATGCAACAGAACTCTTTTACTTTTTACATCTTAGCCCAACATTGTAATTCCAAGACGATTTAGTCAATATTATGTGAATGTAATTCTGTAAATGTACTCCGTAATGGTTCAACGGATAAATGGAAACGCCAGGAGAGAGTGGTTTGGCCCATACACCCTGCACGTGTATCTAGGAAATCAAATGAAAGGCTTATTCAGTTATACGACTGTAGTAAGTTCTTAAATTTCTTGAACCGCATAATATTGTCATCTAGACACTCATTGGAAATTCCACTGGAATACCAATGGCAACACTCACTAAGCTACTGGCATGAATCATCAGATGCTTATCAGAACGGACACACTTCCACCTCACCTCTTCCTGCACGCCAAGTCCACCAGGAAGCTGCTGAAGGAGGAAGAGGAGGAGGAGGAGGAGGAGGAGAAGAAGCCCAGGGGGTTCTCTTATCACACTAATAAAGTCCCGAGTCCCTGAGTCACTCTGTCGAGGCACGCGTATGTCACCACGGAGCTTTTGTCTTATCATTTATGACTCATTTCACATTGACATAAGACATCCCCAAACAAAGGGGACAGCAACGCGCGCCTCTGTGGAAAGAATATGAATCAGAAGCTTCATATTTCTCCAAATATGGTAGCCAGACTAAAGTGAGAGGCTGTAAATGTAGTGTCTGGTTTAAGGGACCTTATATTTAAAAAAAAAATGGAACAATTTGTGGAGACCTTAACCACCTGGAAAGTCAAAACAGACCAGATGTGAGGCCTTTTTTGGCTTTTTTTTGTCCGTGAAGTGCTGCTCGTTAACTTGAAAAAGTACTATGTCCACGGGTGCTGTACGTCTCCTTTAACATAGACCTGGACATTCCGACCATAGATCTACAGACCCACGAAGCAAGCAACATCCTCTGCCTCATACTTATTGAGCGCTATTGGGTTCTTTTCTTGGCTTCTCTGTTGGGTCAGGCCAGAGATGTAAAAAAAAAACACCTCCGAAGGCTGGAGAGGCAGAACTAGCCGCTGCCAAGTATGAGCGATTGGAGACTTGATTCGCTCTCAGAGCTCCACCAAAATACACAAGAGCAGAATGAGGTCATGGAAGTTCTTCTAGAGATGCATTGAATTAGAACTAAATCTCTCTCTCTCGATACCAAAACGTATTCTGCAGTGTACATCCATCCACGGAGTGCAATGCTGAGTCGACACTTTATATTACATTGTCCTATGCGCTCAAATACGGTGTAAATTCTATGGTAGGTTCACATGAGTAGATGCCTCTGCAAAATAGCAAAATAGCAAAACAGAAAGTGTGTTGACAAACCAAAAGAGGTGGACACATGTTTCAGTCAAGCAATTAATGCATTTAAAACATGGGCCCAATGTGGAAAATATATAACGCAACAGAACATTTCCGCCTCTCTCTGCACTCCTAAGTAAACTCTGAAACGTCGGCACAGAAAACTAGCTGAACATTAAGGGGTGGGGGGAGGGGAGGCTACACAAAAGTGTTTGTGTGTGTTGGGTGTGTGTGTGTGTGTGTGTGTGTGTGTGTGTGTGTGTGTGTGTGTGTGTGAGTGTGTGAGCTGAATGTCCTTCTCATTCCAGGTCCGAAAGCTTTGCAAATTTCTTTTGTGGGGACCACTCAGGGGGCAGGGTGCGGAATCAGAACACACGGTTCGTTCCCAGTCCCAACAGGACCCGAAGGAGCCCCGAGGCGTGCCTGCCTGTAAACCCCAGCACTGTGGTATGGAGCTCAGGCTCCTCTGCACGCTGATGGGCAGATCATTGGCCTTGCATGTCAAGTGATGGGACATTTTGCGATATACATGTTGGCATGCCACTGGTTTAATATTGCTTTGTCTGACCTCTGAAAACTCTATAGAAACAGAGAGTACGGGGGGTAAAAATAAAAATCCAGTGGAAACATCTGGTTTGAATGAAAAACACTTCTTGGCTGGTAAGTTTATTAGAAGCCCTTAATACTGCCTGAAACTCATTTAAGCTGTTTGTCATGCTTGAATGTGTTTTTATTTGTTTGTTTTTTTCTGTTATTGCTTTTTTATTGTACCGTGTCTATGCCGTGCTTCCTGTTTGGGATACTGCTAAGGTATCTCCCATGGGAACCTACCTTAGAAGCTGCTCAATTTTACCACAGAATAACTAAACCCAACAGAATAGCTAAACCCCACAGAATAGCCAAACCCCACTCAATAGCCAAACCCCACAGAATAGCCAAACCCCACAGAATAGCCAAACCCCATAGAATAGCCAAACCCAACAGAATAGCCAAACCCAACAGAATAGCCAAACCCCACAGAATAGCCAAACCCCACTCAATAGCCAAACCCAACAGAATAGCCAAACCCAACAGAATAGCCAAACCCCACAGAATAGCCAAACCCAACAGAATAGCCAAACCCCATAGAATAGCCAAACCCAACAGAATAGCCAAACCCCATAGAATAGCCAAACCCCACAGAATAGCCAAACCCAACAGAATAGCCAAACCCCATAGAATAGCCAAACCCAGCTCAATAGCCTAACCCCATAGAATAGCCAAACCCCACAGAGAAGTGTAATAACACAAATGCTCTATTGCACCAAGGAGCAGTGCGGGCGCATATGAAAACTGATACTGAGCTCTTAAAGCATTTCTGCGCATACAATTACTTCACATATCTTCAAGATTGAAGGGTTAATTTCTTTCTTTGTTTTTGACATGCACCCGATTTGATTAGGATGTGTCATCCCTGCTAAGCCTTAAATGTGCGTTTATCACTGGATGGTTTTTGAGGGGAACGAGGGTGAGCACTTCTAGGGCCACGGGGAGTGTCTCTCGTACCATACAGTATCAGTCCCCTCTCCCACTTTATAGAAACTCCAGCCCTGGCCAGTAAATTCTTCCCCCGTTAAACCCTGCTGATTTACAGGCCTGACTTCCTACGGTGTGCTGCTTTTCTGGAGGGTGAGTAGGAAATCTGTTGCTGATTAATGCGATCGTTTTATCACGTTTTTTTTTTTTTTTTTACATGGGCAAAAATATGACCAGATGTGGCGTAATCAACACATCTGGGAAGAAGAAGACATTGCTCCCCCTACCTTGGAAAATTGCTTTAAATTTTTTTTTTTTTAAAACACTTGGTGCACTTTGTCTAACCTGAAGGTGACTTCTCGGAAGGGTTCCAAACGTTTGTCCCTGTTGACTCCAAGAGGGCTCAAAACTCTAGCCTGCTCTTCATGCGTTAAGCAAGAGAATAGCAGGTAAAAGCGTGCACCTCAACTGCAGTTGTATAACCGACCACGCCAGGGTCACAAGTTCAACTTTCAGAGAACAGAGGTACCGCGACAATGTGTTCTCATTGTCCACGGTGTGTAGCTATGGTTACAAGAGTTTCCATAGCATAACCATGACGGCATGAGACTGAATGTACGTCTTTTAGCTCCAACCGGTCGTGATGTGACTTCTCTGCCTTAGACTTCACTCAGGTGTCAGTGATTCAGAGAAAAATTACTTTAAAGGCTGTTCCTGTGTGAGTGTGTGAGCAGAGCGGCTTTTCTAGGTTTCCTAGATCCACCAGACTGTACCTCACAGACAAAAATAACAGGAAGGCAGTAGAGCGGGGCAACAGTGCTACCAGCCAGATGCTACGGCACAAAGGATGTCCTGGACAAAACACAGAAGCAGGGAGGGAGGAAAAAGAATGGCCAGGAACCTGTCCTGTTTGGAGGGGCTCACCCCCAACCATAGAGGACAAGTCAGTAGAAGAATGGCCATTTCCCCCAATTAGTCTAAAATAAATAGATAATAACAATTGCTCAGTGTATGCCCAGCGTAAGAATACTACATATATGCTATATAAACATAAATGTTTATAATGACATTATAAACATATTGCCAATGTACAGCTAACCCTATCCAGGCCTTTTCCTAATGTCCTTTTCCTTAGTCTGAAATAAATATATAATAACAATTGCTCAGTGTATGCCCAGCGTAAGAATACTACATATATGCTATATAAACATAAATGTTTAAAATGACACTATCAACATATTACCAATGTACAGCTAACCCTAACCCTAACCCTTTTCCTAATGACCACAATAAATCTGAAATGACCCAATCACCAACAAAACAAAAAAACAATTGCAAAAACAATTGCACTCATTTCTCTTTCTCTTTCTCCTCTCTGTCACCGGCATGCTGCACCAGGGACCACTGGGCCACACAATGGGGAACCAATAGGAAACATCTTGACAGAAAACCCAGGTCTACATCCCATTGTCCTTTTCCTCTGACCAGTAAACAGAAGCAAGGTGAAAATCCATGAACACAACACGCACATATAAACACACACACACACACACACACACACACACACACACACACACACACACACACACACACACATTCACATTTTTATATATAGTCAAATATTCCAACTGCTATTTTACCGGAATTGTGTGTATTTACTCGTTTTCCATCTCAATCTTGCCTATTGTTTTGGAAAGAGACGATGAGACTTTTCCACTCTTTGTTTCCCCTCACACACTGGCTGACTCTCACTTTTTGATTTCCTGCTCTGGAAAATGGAAATATCTGAGACCTAGGGAGGATAGTATTAAAAAAAAATCTCCATGATTTAGCATTGAAGTGTCAAGGTGCAACCATGCTAAGGGAGAGTATCATGTGGTTTTGATGTTGAAAATGACTTCATCACCCATCACCAAAGCAACAAAAAGCAGACCTCTGCCAACCCGGCTTTGGTCAATCCGTTAAGAAAACAAGAAGAGCGAAAACTATAATCTTGTGCTGACTGTTATTCCCTTAGATATAAAAACAAAAATGAGATACAGTGTTTTGTACCACACGAAATATAAGGTTTCTCAGGGTTCCAGTAAAGAGAGTGGAGACACAGCCTGGACTTGGCGGCACCCATGCGCACACATTTTAATTGCAGATGTCTCCAGTGCACCCCGCAAAAGCCCGTCCAATGAGAAAACACAAGCAAATGGCAGGAAAGACCCTCACCACAGTACAAGTACCATGCGGTCGCTCCATCCCCCTGTCCCACCATTCCCCTCGCCACACTGTCTTTGTGAACGTTTACTTGAGCACGGGTCCTGCCAGAACCTGCCGGGCCAGCCTGTGTGCCGCAGCGAGAGGGAGAGAGAGAGAGAGAGGGGGACGGAGGGAGAGATAGAGGGAGAAAGAGGATGGGGGGGGGGAGAGAAGAAAATCAAAACCCCTAAAGTCCACGGCCTAACTCTCTCTCCTAACTCCAGAGAGAGAGAGAGTCGTAGAGAGAGAGAGAGTAGAAAAATGAGAGTGACAGAGAGGGGAGAAAGAGAGAGGGAGGGGGGCAGAGAGAGAAGAAAAAGAAGGAAGAAAGTGGAGCAAAACAAAACCCCCAAACTCCACGGCCTGACTCCAGCCGGATCTGTTCTAAATGATGTGCACGGCTGCCACACACATGTGTTTCAAAGGCTTACATAAGCACGTGGCAGGAATATTAAATACTGCCCCTCGTCTGTTAAGTACACCACAGAATAACGTTTTCAGTCTGTTTTCTCCTCAGAGTGGCCCATAGGGGGGGGGGGGGGGGGGGGGAACAGATTTTACGTTCTGTTTGCTTAAGATACAATCAATGGCACTTTAATATCCATGAGTTATTTCCCCTGCCTCAGAGGATACTTCCCTGTCCATTTCTTGATGGAAAGAAGATTTTATTAGCCCCTATGAGAATACACTGAATATATACAGAGAACAACAAAGCACTTGTATCCATACATTTTAAAACTTTTTCTAACACTGACATTATGTATTTTAAAACTGATTTTTTTTGTTCTTCTTTTTATGAAAGCTCCGGATCTTAGATAGTGGTCCAATGCATCTCAGAGGCAAAAGAGAAGTCATCGCAGGATAACGCATGTGACCTTTTTTCTGGAGGGCACAACAGTAAGATGCTTTTGGGTGGAAACTGCTCACTATGTGAAGCACTTACATTATGTTATCGCCTCCTTCCAAGACCACCGCTGTTTTAACGTGCTGTCAAAGAGGGGATCTAATTCCTCAGACATATTCATTCACAAGCTTACCCTACTGACATACATAATTGGGTGTGTTGACAGCGCCAAAATGATTTCATAGTTCAAAGAACTGTAAAGTGTTCGCAGCATAGCAGCACCATTCTTGGCTTGGCTTAGAGAGGCACACTTGTTACAACTTTTTAAGAAGTCCATTATCAGTTTACCTTATGGGATTTTTATCGCACAGGTTCACACATAAACCCACTCCTGCTGTGCAGCAAATACCTCATTATTGAAGGAAAGTCTGGAGGAAAGACACTAAACCTGCAGTGGAGGAAATACATTTCAGCTCTATTTGAACACAGGAGAGTTCTTGTTGAGAAACTGATCTCGCTTCAAGACAATGAAACATTTTTTAAGACAATGGAATTTGAATATGAAGTAGAGCTACATATATTTCCCTGTCTAATATAGCCTACACCAAAGGCAGTGATGTTTGCACAAGACAATATTTTGAAGTTTGTTAGAAGATTATCCCAGACAGCAAACTGTAACTGCACTGTGACAAACTGGTTCTGTTCCAGTGAGTTTGGGGCTGACTTTCACAGACAGGATACATCAAATTGACTCACACAGAGAACTATCTCATGGCTACCTCCTTGTCACTTTACTGCCACAGGTACGCCTGATCTATCAAACACGTTGGTCTCCCTAAAGGCCTGAAGGTCAGTTAACTGTACATAAAAAAACAGCTTTCCAAAACATTGAGTAGAACTGGAGCACAACAACAGACCAACGTCCACCCATGTCCTGTCATCCTAAACTGGATGACTTCCAAGAGATCAGACTTAACAGACTTAACAGACTCAAACTGATACGGTTGATCAGAATGACTATGGCACATCCAGACAGACATACGCTGCTGAATGTAGTATTTCTTAAGCAGCCTAATACTGAATGCTTGGGGAATTTTATGCCAAAAATGAAACATTACAGATTAATCATCTCATGGTGCATTATGCCAAAGTAGCTCATAGTAGGGAAATATGACAATCTATTGCTGAGGATTTGCACATCTGTTTAAGGTTAAGAAATACCAGCAATTTACAAATCATCTAGATACTGAGAAACATCAATATGGACAATGTCTCGAAAATAGTGCAAAATTAAAGTGCTTTCATGGTTAGGATGTTAAGCCACCGTGATGCTTCAAGACAATACTTAAAGACTGAAGAAGAAGACGAAGAAGAAGATGTAAGTGATGAATGCACCGGGTGAACAACATAAATAGTTGTAGAAGTGATACTCATAAAAAGTAGCCTTACCTTTACAAAGAGCATTTGCTTACAGCTTACTCTCCGTAGCGTTTCGTTTCCGTCACTTCGATGGAATTTATAGAACGACTTGTCTTAATAGAGACACTTTGTTGCGTTGTAGCAATTAATAGAGACAATCCAAAGCAATTCCGAATGCCATCATCGATAGATGGATATACAAGCGCTCAGAGAAGACTTTCACAAATAAGTTTGCGAAGTAACGATTTAGTTTGGCAGTTGTCTCCCGGCGCCAAGGGGGAGTGAAATAGTGGCAGGAAAGATGTTTGGGGAGAACGCCTCCTCCACTTTTCCAAAATAAGTTTCTCCTAGGTTTTCACCTCCTTTAGAGTCCTTCGGTTATTTACTAAATCCGAATTAACTCACTTTTGTATATGATGAGTGGCCACAGACAATCTCCACGTTGCTTGTTGTATAACCTAAATATTGAGTAAATAAAATAAAAGGCAAAGATTAAAGCCTGCATTTAGGCTTTTGCCTTCTTTGCTTTCAATGGGTCAGCTGAATTAGAATGGCATTCTGTAAAGGACATTTTTCGTTTGTTACTTGTGGTCACCTTATGTGTTGTGAATATGAAGAATGGTTATTTTTGCGCATTAAAGTAACCCTATTAGACTATTCAGTGTATAAGATTAAATAATACAATTCTTAGTCAAGAACATTCTCTCTCAAGATAAACAACTCTGAAAGATCACTGCATGGGGAATAACAGGTTTTGAAAAAACAATGCAGATTTCATTCATATGATTTTTGTTGCCAACAAGTATGAAATTCTGTTGGCTATAGCATTACGGTAGAAAAAAATGGGCATGTTTAGTTTGACGATGTGACAGAGGTAGAATGGTTTCCGGATTAATAGGCAAGTACTGATAAGAGGCAACAGGAAACGTTTTTCCTGTCATGGACTGGCATAGATAGACATTCGGCTGTGTGTCTCCAGCTGTGAGTAGGCCTACAGCAACAGGAAAAAACGGAGACCTAAGGAAATATAGTTTGCAACCTAGCCTAATGAGATCCTCAATTAGTGCCGGCTATTTTTTCGCAAGTCTTGCCTAATAGGCCCAAACTGTCAGGCTATAGCTTGTATATAAGTATCCTATGAATTGTTTCTATTCTGTTATCATGAAGAATCACTAGTATTGGCGTAAATTATATATGAGCAGAAAGGGTTCCTACGAGCCATGGAATTGATACCCTATTAAAAACAAACGGAGAGCCTATCATTTTAAGTCTGACTTTCCCAATGTCTTTTATTGTTGCACCTTTTTAAAGAATAGGCTAAGTGTTGGATGACAAAAGTCTAAAACTGTAACAACTTGTTTTAGTGTAACAGTGTAGTTTGCCTCTGTTTTCTTCATGAAAGTCAGCTTCGGCCCTTTGCGTATTTGTTTGCCCTCAAAACAAAACTACTTCGCCAAAATGTTTGCATACTGAAAAAGCCCTCTTTGGGGTTTTGATAGAACGACATCTAGTGGCGAGTTTGCAGTTCTACAGTATTCTATACAGCTGGAAACACCTTTGTGTTTGCCTTGTGTGATTTTAAGATGTTGTTTTTCATAGAGATTATGGCATGATTTTGGTGTTAAACTGAACTTAAAATATATTAACATTAAGGCTCGGTCTCTATCTAAATAGCTGCTGTTCATCTGAAATGGCAGGCGTTCCTCTGTATGTTGGTGGATTCACTACAGTAACCTTCAGTTGCCTAATGGGTAAAAGCTTGCGAAAAACAGACCTTTTTTGCAGTAAGGCTACATTAGGCCTATATTGATAAAAATAAGTACATGACTATTCTTCTATCAACAACACTGTAAATAAAGATGCGCTATGAACGTGCCATACTTTGAATTTGGGGAGGGACTTGTCGCGATGACGACACATTGAAAATAGCATACACATCCGGTGTCATGTCTGCTCCGTAACAAACTCGTGCCTTGACTGAAGCGGCTTGGGTCACACATGGACCATGGATTAACATTAGAGTGACAGGTTCTGGATTTGAGTCTGTTATTTGACTATTTATTAATTGTTAAACCGAGGAGTTTTAAAGCATGGCAGAGGCAATATCGGAGAAAAGTCGTGTGCGCACGTTTGCAGAGCAGCAAATGCTTCGCCATGGTTGGCAACCAGGTAGCACCGGCTAGCATACCCTACAGCTAAAACACATGTTATCTCAACTGATCTCTTCCACAGGAGGTAACAATTTCTTATTTTCCTTGTAGGGAAAGGTTTGGGACGCCACGAAGATGGAATGTCTGAACCCATCAAAGTCAAAGTGAAATGCGGCAAAGGAGGGGTTTGTATTACCGCCTTGACATTTGAATGTTGTAAATGCTGTAAACTTCAGGATCGAAATCTGGAACGCTCACTAGATTAAACATTTTTAAAGAATAAGAATTTAGTTAGACCTTGTAACTCACGTGGTTTAAAACCATTTGGTAATCAAACCTCTGTCACTTCTAACCTTCTAACTTCTAAACTTCTAACCTCAATCTTTACAGGTTGGCCACAATCTAGGTGAACAGTTTACCTTCAAATGGTGGGACCATGTCTTCAATAAGGCTTCCTCAAATTTGTCTGTTGAATCTGGACAGGTATGGATTTTTATCCAGATTGCACCTTATACCTACCTCTGAACTTCAACTTATCACTTTGCATGTCCACTTTTTACTCTGTCGTGATTTTGAAATGGTTGTACTATCTTTCATTTGTAATTTTATTTGCTTTGTGTTTTATTTGGAATGTGGGTCAGGATGGGATTACAGTGAAGAAAGTGAACGATGATGAAGAGGAGAAGGGTATGATCTCCAACAAGCGGCCCCTCAAGGCGATGCTGTCCAAAGACATGGCGTACGGACGCTTCGTGAAGGTACAGCAACACTGGTGGTGGACTGGGCTTCTAAGGAGATGGTTGAAGACTGAGAAACACATCCACTTGATCGATTTACTTTTGGTGTGAAGTTTATGACTTGATATATCATTATCAACTTTGTTTCTTGTTGCTGCCAAGCAAGGTGCAGTTTAAACCACATCGTAGATAGGATTACTTAAGTGAACCACATCGTAGATAGGATTTTTAAAGTGAAACTTTGATAAGTGTGTATTTGTGTGCTGTTATGTACTGTCAGTGTACTGGTATTCACTCATTGGGCGCCTACAAACGTATTGATATTGTTCTTTTTTTCTTGTAGTCAGCTACTCTTTTGAGTGGAGAAGAGCAGCCTGAGCAGAGAGCATCAAGTTCAGATGACAGCAGTGACTCTGAGGATGATGATGATGACCGCAAACTTGACCTCTCCTCTGCCGCCCAGTAAGACATGGAGTCTGGGACAGCATCAGTGGGATTGCTCAGAGTGCTTGATATTTCACTTGGCAACAACCGTGCAGTCATTCTCACGTGATGTTTCTCTTTCGTTCCATAGCTTAACTGATGCTGAACTGCTGAAAGTATGTGGAGGAAGGACCGCTCACAAGTAAGGTTCAGCCACTGTGTGGTTGTATTCCTACTGACTAAACTGCTTTAAAGTTGTTGTTGTTATTCTACAAGTAAGGTCAGTTTGTTAATTGTTGACCTGAAAAAGAGTGAGGGGAGTTGCCATGGAGACACATCTTTCCAGAAGAGTGTTGGGCCATGTGAAAATAAAACCATTAGCGATGTAGGCCTACTCCATTTTGTCACAGATGCACAGTGTACTAGATTACTCTGAAATAAGAAGCAGGATGTTAGTTCTAAGGCCAGGCATGTGCTTTTGATCACATCTCCACCATTTTCCACAGGGGAGCCAGACACGGCCTAACCATGAACGCCAAACTGGCCAGACTGGAGCAGCAAGAGCAGGAGTTTATGGCTAAGTACGGCAAGAAGGCAACAGCAGTGGCCCCTTGCACCGAGCCTCCTACCCTCCCAGCTACCCAGAGCTCGAGCAATGAAGACGGCGCCCCTAAAAAGACCAAGCCCAAGAAGGAGAAGAAAAAGAGAAGCGAGGCGGAAGAAATCCAAGACAGTGTTGTCGTCCTAGAGATTCCTGACATCCCTGATGAAGGCAGAAAGCAGAAGAGGAAAAAAAAGAAGAGTTCCGCGGAGCAAACGGACACAGATGCAGGGGAAGCTCCTCTGGAAGACCAGCAGGCCGACGACGCCGAGTCAAAGAAGAAGAAGAAGAAGAAGAAGAAACGCTCACGTAACCAGGAAACGGAGGAAACAAACGGGGAGGACTTCAAAGACGACGTCACCATTGTGACAGCGGAAGAGCCTATAGCCGATCAGTCTGCAGCCACAGATGTTGACTTTCAAAAGACTTCAAAGAAAAAGCGCTCAAAGAAGAGCTTATCAGGGGTAGCAAATGGTGTAGCCTCTGTAGCAAGTGGACATCATACAGACACAATACATGGGTGTGAAGAAGACTGTGAGGTCACAGCAGAAGCAAAGGAAGAATGTCCTGTACATCAGCAGGAACTCGTAGATGTGGGCCCCAAAAAGACAAAGACAAAGAAGAAGAAGTTGTCCTCAAAGAGTAAAGAGGATATTCCCACACTCCACGAGGAACAGACGCAGAATGAGGAGCCCGCAGAGGAGGTGCCAGGTGTCACGGAAGGAGAGGAGAGGACGGCCGGAAAGAGCAAAGCCAAGAAAAGGAAAGCGTGTAAAGAGAATGAAAATGGGTTAACTGATGGCGACTCCACTACGACGAAAAAAAGAAAAAAGGGGAAGAGGAAAGATGGCCCAACTTGCGAGTGACTGCTGATCTCTAATCAATAGCTTTGATTAACAGCTGATCTCTGATCAATAGCTCTGATTAATAGCTCTTACTCTTGCCACTGTGCTTTTACAGATGGATTTGGGTTGACTGTGTGCCAATCAATGGCTTCCATCAAGGCCTTTTATGGTGGAGAGGGGAAGGTGTCAGTCATGGACTATTTAATGGACTATCTCTCATATTTTGTACAGATGACTGGACTGTTCTCACTGTAGTGTTGCTAGGTATGATTTGGTGAATGATTACTTGAAAAATATCTTACAATAATTCAACTTTAATCCCCTTGTCAGGCAGACTGTCAGTATATGTCCTACTTAGGTCCCAGGTATTAAGATGTTATAAACTACTTACTCCTGTAAACTAAGTGTAACACATGGAGTTAGTGGTCTGATAAAGGCCTCCACACCACATTCGTGTCTTTGAGAAACTGCCTTACTCCTATGGATGAATTTCTAAGAAAATTATGAATTTGAGTCCTTATTGTCAGGCTAACTTAGGAAAGCAAACTGTTTTTCTCTGGTCCAGGGAAAGTTATTCATAGGAAGTAGTCCACTTCCTGATAGTCCTAATTGAGTATACTTGTAAAATGAATCCTAGTGCAGAATATAAATGGTGCCTTTTCAGAGGCTACTTGACATTTGTTGAAGGAGATATTGTTGAACATGATGGCTTATCTGAGCTGTGGCCTTAAGTAAAATCATAATGTCTACTCTTCATACTGTGTGACTGTTTTAATATGTTAGATAGGGTTTGGAAGTTTTGCTAAAGAGCTGCAATCCAACAGTGTAATGGGAACTTTAAAGCACAATGAGGTACCATCTTGCTCTTGCAATGGATTGATTTTTATTTTGATCTGTCGAACTTGCATCTGTATTACAAAGTGGGTGTGGTACTCAGCTTACATATTAAAGGTTGATAATAGAATTACACACAAAGAAAATTCACTGCACATTATCTTTGTAAGTGTTTAAAATCCTAAGCAACAGCAACATCTCAGTCAGTGTTTTCAGTCAGGCCATATGGCCGCCTCCATCTCACAGATCCATCTGTTTTTTTTTACCACACGGCATGTCCTTCCAGGCCTTGAAGTGGTCAGTGCTGGGCATTGCTACCACACAATCATTATACCCCGTACTAATCCAGTATCTGAAAGAATAAAGAATCGATTAAAATACATTGTAAAAGTTATAGACAGGTCTGTGGGGTCTCATTTATTGTTGCTATTTCAAAGTCTGAGTAAGCAACACGCACTTCTGGCCTGTATCGACCTGCCTTATGACTTACAGCGCTCTCACTGCCTTATGACGTACCCTCTAGTGTGTTCACTGTATCTCTGCCTTATGACTTACAGCGCACCGTATCTCTCTAATGTATGACTTACCCTCTATTGAGTTCACTGTATCTCACTGCCTTATGACTTACCCAATAGTGAGTTCACTGTATCTCTCTAATTTATGACTTACAGCGCACTGAATCTCTTTAATTTATGACTTACCCAATAGTGAGTTCACTGTATCTCTCTAATTTATGACTTACCCTCTAGTGAGTTCACTGCCATTCACCCACTGCCATTTGCCTTCAATTTTGCTCAATCCAATCCAGTATCCATAGCCGTCATAGAAATACGTTGTGTGATTATTGATGAAGCCCTAATCAATAGGACGACATATGAAATCAATGACAGAAGTGGAGGGTAAAACACATCAATATTCAAAATACATTTTGTTGCTACTAAGGAATTGTACATCTTTATGAGCACATGTTAAAATTTCTATGAATTCATTTCTTTAAATATTCTATTTATAGAATAACTTCTCTTTTCTGTCTTACCTGTTCCTCTGCTGTCTATGGTCACCAGATGAGCCCCCATCTTAGCACAATCAGCTTTACTCTCCTCCCATGATTTCCAGTAGTACCAATCTATGATGTAGATGAAGTGGTAACAGCTTGATTTATAGTATTCCCATCCTTCTTTGCAATATCCACTACACTTCCTTTCTGTGGTTAAAGGGACAAAGAAAAGTTGCAGGAATAGATCACACCATATTAGAGAGGTGTGTAATTGAAGACGGCTTAATTTCTGTATACCTTGTGTTGTGACTGGACAGAAATGGCCAACTGCAAAATCACTGAACTGGAAAATCACTTCAAGTGTCTGGTTGAGATGGTCTCGTTCCATCATCAGTGTCGTCTTCACCTGCTGCAGTCGAGCCATTGCTGAAAGCAGATGCTGGTTTGCAGCGCTTGCGTTTTCATAACGAGCCTGTGACATTTCATTGGAGCTGCTCAGGTTGGCATTGTGGGTCTTGACAAGTGTGAACTCAGTCAGTAAGGAGGTGTGTTTGCCTTTGAGCTGATGCAACTCCCTCTCCAGGAGTGCGTTAGATTCATACACATGGATCCTATCTGAGGAGAGAAAGACAACAACGAGATGGACAATGTAGTTACACTGACACATTTTGTTCATTTTGTAGGCCACACTGATGCGGACATGAGTACTCACAGTAAACAAGCATTGCCACTAGGAGTGAGAGGAGGAGAGCAGTCAGCAGCCCAAGGGCCACCACAACACTGCGGTATCGGTGAGGGCCAGGCAGAGGCACTGCGGTATCGGTGAGGGCCACCACAGCACTGTGGTATCGGTGAGGGCCAGGCAGAGGCTTGGCATCTGCTGTGGACACCAAACAACTGGCCAGTTATTATGGCCCATTGAGGGCTACACAGAGTCATGTACATTATCCACACACAAATTCGACTCAATTCAATTTTATTTACATAGCGCCAAAACAATAAAATTGTCTCAAGGCGATTCACAGAGCCCA
The DNA here is from genome assembly GCF_900700415.2 of Clupea harengus. Classification (NCBI taxonomy): domain Eukaryota; kingdom Metazoa; phylum Chordata; class Actinopteri; order Clupeiformes; family Clupeidae; genus Clupea; species Clupea harengus. Next base: position 5,922,140 of record NC_045162.1, on the reverse strand, counting down.
GTGCCTGAACCCCGTGTAGAGGGACACTTAAATTTCTTCCAGGTTGTTAATAGATGCTTCCATAATAAGCAACACAGAAAGCTACGTGCTCCCACTTCCTCAGAGAGCCATCTGCGGTGTCACCTACCTGCTGCTGGGCTGGGACTGAGTCCTCGGTGCGCTTCTGTCCTCTTTACTTCCGAGTACACGGTTTCTTCTGCATCTTGTTTCTCTTCAGATATAAAATGAAATGTGTAGTGGAAAACAGATAAGTTCAGTTTTAACATAGTATGTGTATGTTGACATGTATACATATTATTTACATTATCCTACAGTTTCCCCACAGTTCATTCTTATAGTGGGTTTTCCGAGGCTTAAATAAATAAATAAATAAATAAATAAATAAATAGTGGCAGGCAGTTTAGGTGGCCTTAGTCTGTCCAGTCTTAAAATTGATTGCATTATCAATGGCTGGTCAGACCTACACTTAGAAATCCATGCCCTGTACAGTTATGTTACAAGTCTGTTATGAAATACTATACCCATCTCATGGTATCCCCCAGAAACATATTAATGTGACCACAACTGTTTTGTAACCGTATAGAGATTTCACAGTAGTTTGCTTTATTGCGGCTCCTATAGGAGACCCAATCATAGCAAGCCTAGATCTGAACTCATCTTCCTCTTCACCCCCCACTGGCGTTGATAAAAAACTAAACTGTTTAAAGATGTGACAGTCTGAAGTCTACTGGTCTAATTTATTACTGAATCCAATGAAATGATGTCAACAGTAGTTTATTAATAGAACAATAATAGAACCTGTCTCTCTCCCTCACTCTCTCACACACCCCTTTGGATTCATCTACAGACATATTATGCATATATATTTATTACAAGTAAAAACACTTGTGCGAAACCTAATGGAAAATAGGAAAGCTGAATGAAGAAGACCAACCTCTTGTCTTTGATTCTTCAGATTTAATGAAAGACACGCTGGAGTAGCAAACCTCTTCATCCATTCTAGATCTTCACAGGCCGAAGAGTCACGGACGACAGGATGGCACATTTCACTTAGACCCAGTGAACGCTGGAGGTTCATGCCGGAATGATGCCTGCTTGCGTCAGGGGATGTTTGTAAAGCTCCTAATGTCACAACAAGTGAATGTTTCGCTTCTTCTTTCTTTGACATAAGATTGTTTTGTGAAATGGTTCATTATCTCTACCATTATATGTGTGATTTCCTTACATTGCACTGATAAATGGACTTACCCTTTTTCATACCTGCAGAATGCTAAAAACTTCTATTGGGAATAAAAACTGAAATAAAAGTACAGTACATTCATCTGGAGCTTAGTGGCCATGTCATGTAGAGGAAGTCACAGCTCACACTAATGGCAATGAAAAAAAAAATAACACAACACATGTCATTGTGTTACACAAATACCTTAAGACATATTGGACATTCCCCACCCCCTTCCTTTCTACTGTTGAACCCGATCCCCTGACATTTAAATGTAAACGTATACGATTCTGGTTTTACTATATGGAATAGTACTCTTGTAAACGTTAGGATTCAAAACACAATTATCCTCAGTCCCCTCAAACCATTCTGGATATCCAAATGTACATAATACATTATGTTGATGTTGAATGAGGTTGATGAAATATATGGAATTAATACATGTGCTAATTTCTGTTCTCTTTCTTTGGCTATTTACAGAGAACGATTCTATTCCACTTCCTGAGAAGAAAGTAAGACAGTAGACACCAGTTCCTTCTGTAATTCAGAAACTCAACACAAGAGGGAGCAGAGAACACAGAGACATACAGACTTCATGTGACAATGTGTGTTTGCACGTTAAGTGAAGACAAATTAAGACATTGTTCTTTTATGATGACTCATAATTAGTATTATTAGCTTGGGTATGTATTTAATCCTTGCATCATAGTATGTGGTCCCTTTATTGATTCATGTTTCAAGTTGGTTTGAATGTGATCAGAATGATCATGAATCATGAATCTTTAGAAATCAGGAAAATACCTCAAAGCATCCATAAGGTGGCGTGCTGTGTTTGATATTTAACATTTCTTGTATTGCACTGCATGTTACATCTCCCATGCCAAATCTAAACAGTGAACAGCAACTACGTGGAGAAAATACCACACAAAGCAAAGTAAGTGAGTTAAAGAAACTAGCAATCGAGAATGATAACTAGTATTGCCATCCTTAAAAACTATGAGAATGCTGCATTAAAGAGCACCGAGGGTATCCCAGCAGCACTGGGAGAGTTAACTCCACAATGACATCACTGCACTGCCCTCTTCCTTTATCCTGCCCCGCCCTCCCATGCTCTCCATCTCCATCCCCCAGGGCCCCCTTCCCCCGCCTTCTAACCCCCCCCACTTCCCCTCCCCTTTCACTCCATTCTAGAGCGAAAGGAGTGTCTCACTATGGGTCACTCTGGCTGGGGCACTCAACCTCTTGGCATGATCTGACCCTCTCACCACCATCCTGCTGAAAGACAGACAGATTCGCACACTGAGAGGAGGTTGACTGGTGCTCTCTCTCTCTCTCTCTCTCTCTCTTTCTCACTCAGCTTTCTACATCTCTTCTGTCGGACGGCACCACCTTTGAACCAAACACCATGGAGATCCCCGCCATCCGCCTGTCCCAAAGCTACACCTGTCTGGGCCAGGAGAAGCACCAGATGCTGGACCTGAACCGACGGCTCGAGTCCTACCTGGGCCGGGTCAAGAACCTGGAGGAGGAGAACCAGATCCTGCGCGAGGAGATACAGACGCTGAGCAGGAGCAGGGAGGCGCAGACGCAGGGGAGGAGAGCCCTGGACGGGGCGCTGCACGAGGCCAGGAAGGAGCTGGAGTGGGCCTGGAGGGAGAAGGACAAGGTGGAGGTGGAGATGGGGAACCTGTGCGAGGAGTTCCAGAGGGTGGAGCAGCAGAGGCAGAGGATGGCGGCCGCCCGCGCGGACGCCCAGGGCAGGCTGGCCGAGAGCAGGAAGGAGCTGGAGGAGGAGCGGCGGGCGCAGATCTGGCTGAGGGACTCGGCGGGCCAGCTGGAGAACGAGCTGCTCTTCCAGTCGCAGGTCCACCGGGACGACGTCTCGGCCCTGAAGGAGTCGCTGAGCCAGGCCAGGCCCGCGCAGATGGCACCACAGGGCCACACGCACATCCACATCCAGAGCGTCGTTCACGACCTGGGCCTGGAGTGCTCGCAGAAGGCGGCCCAGGCGTGGAGCGAGGCGACGGAGACATACCAGAGGCAGGTGGAGCGTATGGAGGAGTCCCTGGGCCAGGCTAAGGCCCGCATGGGCCAGGTCTCACAGGAGAAGAAGGAGAACCAGATGAAGCTCCAGAGCCTGGCCAAGGACCTGGACTCGGCCCGCGCCAAGAAGGAGGCGCTGGAGAGGAGAGGGAGCCATCAGAAGGACAGACAGACCCAGGAGATCGGTCAACTCCAGGTGAGGGGGAGCATCAAACGTGTTCCAAACGTCACTCGTGTTTCAGGAAGGATACAAATTGAATGTTGGATCAGTGATAAAGATAGCCTGTATGCAAACTCTAGACGCTCAAATCTCAAATAAGTGTACAGTTTAAGGCATGTCAAGAACATGTCATGGTAACAAAACACAGAAAATAATGGGACTATTTTAAGATACACAAACCTAGGCTTTAAGGATTCACTTAGTTTGATATTGAAATCTAGATTAAATAATGGGATAGTGCCTTAAAAGGTTTATTTTTCTGACTCTAGACTGTCTCTCTCACTGATGATGAGTAACTACATGTGCATGTGGGCTGAATAGTTACAGGCATTGGCCAGTTAGAACAAGAGCAATCCATCAAGTAGTCTTTCAATTAAAAAAAAGAATATTCGTGAATTCACGCGAATGATTACAAGGTCCCATTGTAAACATAATCATATCATCATGGGGGAATGGTTCAAAACATTCTTTTGAGAAACCACACTGCATGCAATGATGACAGGATTTCCTGCCAGTGTGCAAAGAAATCGGTGATGAATGAGACCCAGAATAACCTCTTGAGTCTAAAAACATTTCCAAGACTCACCAAGTCACATAACGAAAGAATGCAGATTGAACATCCCTGTAATGAACAAGTGAACATCCCTGTAATGCCAAATGAACATGCCTTTGAAGCTTTGCCTTTCTTAATAATAGTGATACATTTGTTTATACTTGTCTTCATTGTCATAATTATTATAATGTATTGTATGTATGTCTGTTGATTTCAAAAGATTAAATAATGTACCATAATGTAATATAATGATGTATTAGATTGTTGATTAAAAATCCCAATCAAATTGAGAATGTGTGTATGAAGCCAGCGATCTGCTGAGAGCTAACAGCTGGCTGCCGGTGGGAGCAGGCTGTACTTGCCTTGCTGAGTTCACTTCAGGTCAGGAGGGGTTGTGTGGGGTAGAAGACAACAGTGACAGTCAAAGCAGAATCTCACTCGGTGACAAAAAATGTGTAATAATTTCACTCCATTGCCATTCAATTGTATTTAACGTTTTAATTTTTTTCAAGTTTTGCTTATTAAAATTGACCGGCTGACATGGTCGTAATCAGAGTGAGAAGTGATGTTATGTCCATGAAACTCTCAGTGTGACTTTCGCCTTCGGTTGAAAAAGTTGGCAATCATATTTGCTGAATGAAAAGTCGCTCAGCAGAGCCAATATAGACATGGCTTTTAGAACTGATCTCAGGTCTGTGTGAGGTCAGTCAAAGATAAGCACTGTGGGTCGTCCTCAGCAACACTGAATCACAGAGCTGAATCACTTTCCATTTCATGCTGGTCTACATGGGTTAACCTTAACTTTGCCATTTGGCCTGTGTGTCTCAGACCATTGTGGAGGATCTGGAGGAGGAGAAGGCAAGGCTCGGGGTGCAGATTGATGACCTCATCATTGAGAGCCAGACCCTGCTGCAGCTGAAGATGTCTTTGGGGCTGGAGGTTGCCACTTACAGGTGCCTTTTTTTCTCCTTGTATTTTCTCTTTCAATGTCAACTTCTTTTCTCAACAGCGCATCAAAGAAAACTTTGTGAACATGTGAATTTTACACTCAAACAGAAACACAAAACAAAAGATAATTAGTTACTCTCAATTTCCATCCCTGCTACACAGCATTATTTAGTTTTATCCTACCATTGATGAGCTACTCAACTCTGTCACGCATGCAGTTCTCCACTGCTCCATTGAGAGGCTGTCAGAAAGATAGATTGGTCTGAAAGATTGGGGAGGAATAGTCTGGGTTGCCGTAGCGATAGTGGGTGCCCTTGAAAGAGGGGGTCTCAGCTTTCGGGTCGAGGGGTAACTTTAGATCAGTGCCTGCCTCCAGCAGTCTCCACTCCAGCATTGACCCTGGTGCATCTGCTGCCCACACCACCACCCCGAGAGCTCAGGGAGTCTAGAGTGACGGGGGAGGGGGGGGGGGGGGGGTAAATGGAAGTCGAGTCTCGCCGTCTCGCTCAGCCTGCAGTCTCAGCTGTGCTGATAACAGTTTACCTAGTTTCGTATCGCTTCTGTAAGGAAAAAAGGAGATTTCATGCAAAATTTCACGCAAAATTTCTTAAAATCACTGCGTTGATGAGATTTCATCCTACACTGTGCAGGCTTGTCTGCCTGTATGTCTGTGTGACTGTGTGTTGGTGTGTTGGAATGGGAGTGTCTGTGCCTGTATGTTCGTTTCACTGTGTGTGTGTGCGTGTGTGTGTATGTGTTGGAATGTGCCGAAAGGGGATGCAACATCTGTGCATCAGTTGTAAGTGTTGCTTGCTGCTGTTTGAACCCGACAGCAGGTGTGGGTATGTATGCAGAGAAGGGTGTTTGTGGCAATGTGTGTGTATGTGTTGCAATGTGTGCGTATATGTGGCAATGTGTGTGTTTGTGTGTGAGAATTTCAGTGAAAGGCCAAGCAGACGGTAACTCATATAAAAGAAAGGCAGTTGCTTTGGCCTGCGTGCTGCAGATGGTCTGACAATGACAGAAGTGTCACCCTATTTCCATAACAAGAGTGTGCAGCTTACCCTCTTGTCCAAGTGCAACAAAAAGCAGAGCCCTCCCCTCACCCGCTCTCAGACTGTGCATCTGACTACATGCTGGACTTTCTGTCTCCAACCGGGGAAATTCCTCTTCTGTTCTGTTATGTTATGACTGAGATTCAAATTGTTTGGAGAAAAAATAACTTAATTTAATCTTAGTTTGTAATCTACTTTTGGCAATGACCACAGACTCCAAAAATGAATGTCTGTCTGATTTGTTTTGTGTATTTTCCAGAACTTTATTGGATGGTGAGAGCCTCCGAGTCAACGACCTGTCCAGAAATAAACACACCATCCAGACATCCGTCTCCTCCGCAGGTATTAAAAAAAAAAAACCTTTTAAATCTTTTTTTTTTTCCAAAACATGTTAGCTAAACACACCAGACATCTTTTAAAGCATTTAATTGAATCTCGTGTTGGAAAAATCGGCTCTGCTTCCTCCTGCCCCTATTCATCTTAACCGTGCTGAATAATTTACTTCAGACTGGCTCTGAGGAGACCTAGTCCCATAACCTCATTATGGACTAATGGGTTAGGGAGGCATACAAAGCTAACTGCACATTAAACCTTGAAACTCAAGCTGCCCATCTCAGTCCCCATAGGTCAGTGGACCAATCCCTCTGCCTCTCAGTAACATAAACTAGAGCACAGGAAATCATGATCAATACGGGCTCCATTACAGCAAGTGCCGGAGCCTGAGGAATGGGTATCCTGATAAGACCTTTGGGAACGGGGTCCCAGGGTCTGTCTGGCTGATTTCGGAGGAGACATTTGATTGGCTCTGGAGGTTTTTCTGTTATAGATTGCAAGGTTTTATTGTGGGCAGGAAATGGGCAGATATCCGGAGCATCATCACTAGTAAAGTAGAGCTGGAGGTCAAAGTGTAGAGATCTATGAAATCTAACCGCCAGTCTAGCTGATCTTTAGTTTCCTAGAGTGAATGTCTAGTTAAACACAGTCAAACAAACCGGTTCACTAACATAAACTGCTTTGTTATTTACAGATGGATTCCCAAGCCTTCAAGAGCGGAAGCAAACCCTTCAAAGAACACACTTCTCTAGTCAAACAAGCAGACCCTCCACCACAGCCATGAGATCAAGTTTCCAGCCTAAACCACTGCTGACATCCACAACACCCCTCTCTGTCCCAAACTACATTTCTCCTGCATCTCCTGAGCATTCTCAGGCTGCACAAGGGGAGCAGGTGTCTGGGCCGGAACACTGGACCATGCCCTCCACAGACGACTCACTGAACGGAAAGGATTCTGTGGATCACTTCAGGCCTGAGGAAGTTTACGAGGAGGTGACACATGCATCAGCTTTCTCTACTGCCTCAGCCACATCAAACGCCCTACTCACAGAAGAGTCCTTCAAGGGGGAGGACAAGACTGGGGCAGAAGATCAGCAGGTAGCCTCTGACATGCTTGTTACAGAAGACAGCGTTATGTGTGATGAGATGGTTCACTATACATCGGCTGTCTATGGCAGTGGTGTGCTGCAGGACTTCAGTGTACAGAGAGCGGACGCGCACAGCACATCAGAAGCAACCGATCTGAATGCTGTTGAAGTAGGTGACCCGGAAGGTGACAAGACAGATGATTTCTCTGAGTGGATCCAGTCGCCTCCTGTGCTTGAACACAAACTCGTCAGGGCGGAGGCAGATCGAGTGACAGGTGTGGAGAAGACCGAGAGGACGGAGGAATGGCTGGATGTTTCTGGATCGGACAGAGTCAGTGAGCTTGATGTGAAGAAAGACATAAACGACCTGCCCATTGAAGCTACGGATCATGTTGAGACGATAAGCAATGGTTTGGCAGATCTAGAGGAAAAGAATGGCTTCTTTGACTCAGAGGGAGAGACGGACATGAGTCAGGCTCAGTCAGCAGAGAACATGGTTGATGAAAGTGACAGAATAAATGCATTGAAATGTAGGGAACAGGAAACAGAGAATGTATGTGAAGGTGGTTATGATAATGACTTTTCACAGAAAGATGGTGTGATACCGGAGGAAAAGGTTGAAGAGGAACTGAGGGGGTTTAAGGGTGAGAAAGATATAATGTTTACTGGTGAAATGATGGAGGAAATGATGGAAGAAAAATGTGCAGGCACAGAACAATACCTATCAAGAGAAAGAGACTTGGAGGAGGACGTACTCTCTATCCCATATCACAATTCCAGCATGAATTTTGAAGTAGATGCATTGCCTACATATCATGAACAGGAACAAACGCACTATAGCGAAGAACACCCAGATCTACATGAAGATGGCTACAATGAGAGGGAGGAGATGGAGGAGAAGAAGGACTACAGTGATTCAGAGGAGAAGGAGCGAGAGGAGCTGGACGACTCTCCAAACGTGTCCATGTCATGGAGAACCGACCCCGGGGACCTGGACAGTTACGGACTGGACAACACGCTCGCGGACACCCGACCCCTCATCCGGTACGAAAGTGACGACACCGACGTGAACACCCAGGCCTCCCACATGAGCGTGAGCGATTCCAGCGACAGCGAAGACGACCGGGAGGCAGGGACAGGACACCGGGGCGTCACCAAGTCCAAAAGGTTTGACACCATGGAGGACCTGTCTGAGGAGCCAGAGGTGGAGGCCATGGGTAAGATGGCACTCAGTGAACCCCTTCACAATGTGGTGAGAGATGCTCCTTCAGAAACCCACTACACTGCTCTCCAAGAAGACCACGGTGATGAGGAAAGCGAGAGCCTGACTGTTGACACAACGAGTAAGCTGGATGAGGAGAGAACTGAAATGGCAGAAGATCAGTCAAGGACTGATTATAAAGAGGCAGATAAAGAACTACAAGACTTTGAGGACACGTGGGAGGATAAGGAGAGGCTGGAGTACGCAGACGTGATGCCTGAGGAGCAGCCTGAGAGCACCCAAGCAAACATTCTATACGAGGACGACTTCCCAGAAGAGACCGTGGAGAGTGCGGTAGGGGTAGGGGTGCCCCCTCAAACTGAACCGTTTTTAAATGGAGAAATTGCCACGGCGACTGACAGTCAGGAAGAGACAACTGAAGACCTGCCAAAACCTGAAGACCAGACAACACAGTCTTCCGCCTTTGTTGAGCCACTTGCACTAACTCAAGACATCTTCGGTACATCACACGAGGCAGAAGAATTTGAAGCCAACCCCTCAGAGGACAGTTTTACAGAGAGAGGAACAACTCAGGCCAGCGTGGACAGCACGGCCCTCTCCATGCTGACTCACGCAGATCTCACAGACAATCTCTCCCTAAGCAGCGAGCCCACCAGCAGATCGCAGAGCCAGCCCCAACCTGCCAACTCCGACGATGATGGTGAGGATGATGAATCCCACTCCTCAGAGGAAGAGTCACCCAATGCCAGCCCGTGCTCATCTCCTAATGCCTTTGCTAAGCCACCCAATGCCAGCCCGTGCTCATCTCCTAATGCCTTTGCCAAGCCACCCGATGCCAGCCTGTGCTCATCTCCTAATGCCTTTGCCAAGCCACCCGATGCCAGCCCGTGCTCATCTCCTAATGCCTTTGCCAAGCCACCCATGGCACATCCGGCTCTTGAAGAAGCCTCTGAAAAGCTCTCTTACGCCACATTTGAAGCATTTGGTGATGTTCCACACGGAGCCTTTCAGGGACCCTCGGAGTGTGTCACAGAGCAAGGATATTCCCAGGGGGATGACTGGGAGGGTTTCAACACTTCCTCCAAAGGCCAAGGTGCAGGTGACCCACAAGAAGCCGCTGAAACCCTCAATCCTTTGGAAGAAAATGACTGGCTACCGACAGAGACCTGTGCCAAGCAAACATCTGAGTGTGTAGACATCTTTCAAGGTGACAAAATGGACGAGGCGCCTAAAAGTAATGGGAAAGACAACAGCCTCCACAGTCTCTTCAGTGGTAACATGGAGGAAGACTTCTGGGGCTCTACTCGACAGATGGCAGCCACCTCCGACGCGAATGAGATTAACCAGAAACAATGTCAGAGTGTCACCTTTCAAACCAGTCACAGCCTGAGGTTCGAGCAAGCCTGGGGGTCTGCCGAGGACCATCAAGGAGCCAATGAAAGTGATGAGAAATCCACCCACTTGTCGAACATGCCTTTATTCGGGATGGAGAAAGAAGGGCATTCCCAGATAACCACCCTGCTGGGAAGAGAGGGAGAGCAGGTTGCAGCAACACAGTTGGACGACTCCAATGACGAGGGTGACTCATGGTCTTCCGGGGAGGAGTGGAATGATGAGACAGTGATGGCTTAACTGAGATTAATGATGTTCATTAAGATAATTCAAAGATAGAACAGAAAAAAATCATCAAGACTATTTTCAGTTTTAAGTTCTGATATAAATTAAAAAGTATGAATTAAAAAAGTTAACCATACCTGAAAGAAGACGAGAGACATCAGACACTGATCTACAACCCATGTTTGTGTCTCAGACTTTTCATGCACCACAAACCTTTTTACATGTACAGTACATTAATCACCCACATGATTTTTGCAATTGGAATCTGTTGATACCACAGTGTGGTTTTAATTGTCCAAGACAAGTACAAAAGGCCCATCAAAACTACAGTCCTTTGTAAGTCTTCCCCACAAAGACTCCCTCCACAGAGTAGGTCAGTGAGGTCACTATAAAGCCCATTAGTCATTGACAAGAGCTTAGTGCACATGGAATATGCCATTACATGAATTGGGTATAAATACAGGGTGTACAAACATGACAAAGCCATCATCCCTTTCTGTAGGAAATGGAATTGGAACGTGAATAACATTTACTGATAATTATGTAAATGCAATGCACAAAGAGGTACTTTTTGCAACCCAAGAAAGTGTGACGAAACACAAGGCGGACAGAGTGAGTGCATGCGTGTACTGTAATGACCTGTGACGTGTGTGGCTCTACAATAATAAAGCCAAAGAGGGTTGTGGAACCCCTTTGGCTGAAGAAAAAGATCAACAAGACAGCGCAGCACCTCAGGATTCAGAGAGGTACAAAAACACAAATGGAAGAGATAACAAAAGGAAGGGACCACTTGATTTCAACACAGGATGAATATGAGAACACAGAGCAATCAGTTCGTATGGGAAGAACAGAGAAAATGAGAAAATAACTGTTCACTGCGTGACTGATGTAATGTCTTTATTATACCCTAGGGAAGACAATGAGTCACCCCCCAACACAGTCTCTCCACACAACTAAATCCCAACATCAGAGCCATATTGGGTTAATATGACCAGAAATATGTTAAGCCACTTATCTATATGTATTTTTGTTTCTAATTAGGCCTACTCATTTTCAGTATATTGTGACATTTCATTGCTGTGCTGCTGCCACAACCATAATGATGAATTATTTGACAGGAACTATCTGACAAATAAACTAATTGGCACAGATGCTGTGGTGTACTGTAATGACCTGTGACGTGTGTGGCTCTACAATAATAAAGCCAAAGAGGGTTGTGGAACTTCATATAGAAAAGACAGAAGAAAAAGATCAACAAGACAGCGCAGCACCTCAGGATTCAGAGAGGTACAAAAACACAAATGGAAGAGATAACAAAAGGAAGGGACCACTTGATTTCAACACAGGATGAATATGAGAACACAGAGCAATCAGTTCGTATGGGAAGAACAGAGAAAATGAGAAAATAACTGTTCAACTGTAGTCAGTGAGGCACCTACAGGAAGACTTTGATTTTGAAGTATTCTTAGAACAGGCAGTCAGAGGCAGCGTGGGAGGCCTGGTGGCAGAGATGGCACCGATCCAGCAGTGAGCCCCGCACAGATGCTTGCTTATACAATACAGAACTCACACTCTCCTGGAGACAGCAAGAGAGGATGAGAGAGGGAGAGAGAGAGAGAGGATGAGAAAGAGAGAGAGAGAGATGAGGAAAGAGATGAGGAAAGAGAGGATGAGAAAGAGAGATGGAGAGAGATGAGGAAAGAGGATGAGAAAGAGAGAGAGAGAGAGAGAGGGAGGGAGACGAGGAAAGAAGGATGAGAAAGAGAGCGAGAGAGGGAGAGAGATGAGGAAAGACTCAGGGAGTAGTGCACAAAAGGTGCAACAATTGCTCTTTAGAAATACAATTTTGAGTTTGTCCTGAGATTTGAGGCAAAGACATAAAGCGAGAGAAAGCATGTGATGGGATGGGTGAAAAACACGACCGTGAACAATGGATGACTTCACCTCCTTTCATTCCTGTTTCCTTCCTTTATCTCAGAGTGTATGAATATCATGAACAATGGTGGCCATTTTAAAAGCAGCTGCCCAGCTCTCTCTTTCCAAATTCCTCTCACACAGACTCAGAGGCGGGTGGTGTGTCATGCTTGCAGCAGCCATTGCAACAACAGCAGGTCATTTCAGAGCCCATTCAGACAGGGGGGCAAGTCCGGCCGGCTGTAATGGAATTAGCTTAGCCCTCTGCAATGTCCTTCTGTTCTCCTTGCTTCCCACTGTCGCCTCTGTGCTTATTAAGTTCCTCTGACCCCCCCCCCCCTGTCCAGCTCTAAATAAAAGTGTCCTTGTTGTCTGGATTGCCACGGCTACCACTCAGAATTACGTGTCCCCCAACTTGGTTTTATGATAACATTGCAATCAGTTGCAGCACAGGCACTGGTTGGAAATAGTCACAAAGGCTTTTGGTTAGGTTTTACCTCCCCTTCTGTCATACACAACAAAGCCTGGTCGTGTGATGTTTTGCCCCTGGGAGCACCTGTTATCTCGGGGGAATAGAGTCACTTCCCCCCGATGGCCTGCCGATGATGAATGACCAGGCGGCTCATTCCGGGCTGATGCAAGGGGCCGCAACAGCCCCGGTCACCGCATGTGACCAGTCTGGCTGTGGCTAGAAGGGGCTATTTCAGGACTCACGGGGGCCATGACAAGGCACAATAAGGCCTGAGGTCTGGGACTGGGGGTAGGGGTGCTGGGGGTAGTGGTAGGGGTAGGGGTAGGAGATGGGGTAGGGGTAGGGGAGGTCCATCTCACCTCCCCCAAAAGCCATCTGCCTCCATTATCCCCTCCCTCATTGATTTACTCCTCGTGCCGGGCCACTGACATTGAATGTCCGTGGAGCTTAAATCTGTGGGCCTGGGATTCACGTTATCCACCATCCATCACTTTTTATGCAATTTATGCCATTTAACATTACTACTCCATTGCTGCTGTTCCACTACTATGTATTATACTGACATGAATATTGATTGGATGAAATTCTCTAGGCTGTGAGAAGACACACCCCACTGACATACAGTCCTTGTGTGGGCTATTGAGACTGATTGAGGGTATAGATCCTTTTCAAAATGGAAACTAGGCTCTCAGATTTTTTATGAGAAGGCAACCAGGATGTTTTTGCTGACAAGTATCTGCTACTAGCATTAGACACTGTTAGCTTCCTTTATTCCAATGATAATGACATTTCAGATTCGACAGTTGCCCCTGTGAGTGCAGGCTTGCTTCAGTCACAGCCAAGATAAAACGGATCACTGCATCACCATTACGGATGGGGAACTGGTGATGCAATGACTCAGATATCCTGTAACTTACAGCGGAGGACAGCACATGACGGGAAATCCCAAAGCGGCTAAACTCAACTGTTGGCCAGAATGTTGCCACAGTTGTCCAGTCGCCAAGCTCTGGGTGGTAGCTATAAGACCTATAACAATGTTTTTAAACAAGGTTGTATTCCCTTATTACCTGATCATAGCTAGGTTCATAGCACAGCTATATTGTGAGTATAGATAGATTCCACATAGTAGAAGCCAGTGAGCTGACGTGACGACACAGCAATGGAGAGCCAAAGGCACTTGAGGTGTACGTATGGTGTCCTGTTGAGGACAAATCTAAGCCAACCTTCTGTGGAGGACAAGAACAGCTGACCCCCACAGCTGACAGTGAGGTCGGGCATGTGTTCTGGACAACGCCTCTCCCATAGCCACGAACAAGCTTTAAAACAGAATAAATACACATGCAGGCATGCACACAAACAGTGTAAATCTCTCTCATATACAGAGAGAGAGAGAGAGAGAGAGAGAGAGAGAGAGAGAGAGAGAGAGAGCGAGTGAGTGAGTGAGAGAGAGAGAGAGAGAGAGAGAGAGGGAGGCAGAGAGAGTGAGAGAGAGAGAGAGAGAGGGAGGAAGAGGGGGGCAGAGAGAGTGAGAGAGAGAGAGAGAGAGAGAGAGGGAGGCAGAGAGAGTGAGAGAGAGAGAGAGAGAGGGAGGAAGAGGGGGGCAGAGAGAGTGAGAGAGAGAGAAAGAGGGGGGCAGAGAGTGCGAGAGAGAGAGAGAGAGAGAAAGAGAGAGGGGAAGAGGGGGGCAGAGAGAGCGAGAGAGAGCGAGAGAGAGAGAGATCAATGTGGTCAATACATCATTACATTTCAATCATTAGTATGGACGCACTCTAAGCATCATCTGGTAGAGAGCAGTTCAGAACAAGTGACTAAATTCATTTCAAATGTGAATTAAAGTTGTGTAGGTCTACATGGAAAATGTAACTGGTATTGTAACCATTAAAATGCATGCTGTTGTGTGTCAGTGTACAGTGTCTGTTTATATAGGACATGTTATAGCTGAGGCGAGCAGGTAAGATTGTGGCCGATCCCTCCCACCCGGGTCACAATCTCTTCGAGGTCCTTCCCTCCGGCAGGAGGCTGCGGGCCATCAGGACCAAAACCTCACGCCACAATACCAGCTTCTTCCCGGCTGCCGTTGGCCTTATTAACAAGGCCCGGGACCCCCACCTGACGTGGACTCTCATCCCGCCCCCACACCTCAAGCCTGTGTTATGTTAACACACACTACTTTGCACACTGCACATTGCACATCCACTTTTGCACTCCTGCCCTGCTTTTTGTATTGTAGTACTTATTGTGTTTGTGTAGTACTTACTGTGTTTTTATGTTTTATGTTATGTGTAGTACTTATTGTGTTTGTATGTTTTTATGTTCACTATGCACCCATGCACCAGAACAAATTACAGGTAGGTGTAAACCTACTTGGCAATAAATACTATTCTGATTCTGATTCTGATCTTACAGTTGATTTTCAGGGAGCTGATTATTATATTATACTGCCATGTTGTCAAGAGTCGCAAGCACACTGTAATATGTACCGTTGCAATAAATTCAATATTATTTGTATATTTAACCACTGGTCTTAGACTCACTTCAAGAACCCATGATTTATACATGTTCTAATCTACACAAACAAGGCAATGGCCTGTCTGTGGACTGCCATCTACTGGTCGAGACACTGTAGTGCATCTCAGCCGAGTACACGCAGGAGATAAAAAAAGACCAGCCCTTTGAATTTACAATATATTGAACATATTCTTAACTACTTCCTTCAGGATCAGCAGTTCCCTACATGCTTAAATACCAGATTATCTGTATGGTGAGGTAAATGTATTAACCTTTAAAGAGATCTGGAAAAACAAACAAATAAATCAACAACAACAAAACAGAGACCATCTTTGTAGGTCAACTTGACTATTTAATATATAAAATACGGTAGAACATACGCAAAAGGGTAAGGGAATAAAGGACAAATGGATACTTTGGTACAATAACAAACACTTTTTTTGTAAAAGCAGTATAGAATTTGTAATAACATATCAGTGCATACTTTGTTTATGAAAATATACACAAATTGTATATCATTCTCCGAAAACAACAGATTTTTTTATACAACAAAACTCAAAAGCAGACTAGCCTAACACAATATATTAGCTATAATTTTCTTTTCAACTTTTTTCTTCAATTTCTATCCTAGGTTTGTGTGGTGTATATTCTTATCGATATTACATTTTCAGTTTATTTTGTATAACATGAATCATTCTTTGCTTGTTTAACGCCCATGCATCGACATCTTTGTGTCTGGTCTGAAATAAATTAAACGTGTCTTTGCGCCCACTTAACTATGTGTTTTTATTTTACATTTTTACTAAAAATTGCAGCATTGAACTGGTCATTATATTCAACTTGGTTTTGACCCTTCCCTCACTTACCAATAAGTACTAATATTACTACAATTGTTTTTTTGTTTTCCTTAATAAATCGTGCAATATTAGTAACACCCCTTTGAAGAAAAAAGAAAAAACAAAACAAATGAAAACAAAAATATATTTATATAATATTTATATATAATAAAATAAAATAAAATTCAAATAAAATAGGATGCCTAACCTACACAAAACCGCAGAAAATAAAAATTGCCTCTCTAATATTATCATTATTGTTACCATCTGTGACGATAACGATAATGATAACGATAATTATCATAACAACAATTATAATAAAAACAGACAATAGAACTGTCACCAGCACAAATTAACACTAGAAAATGAGTGAGAGTCTCTAAACATCATCATACATGGGGACTATGGGGGGCGGGGGGCGCAAGTTAACTATTTACTTGACGATTGTCTTTCGTTTTGATTACTGTGACTCCTACTGTAATTCTGAGATCCATGTTAGACCTTTTATACATCATTACATATGCCAGAACAAGCAACCAGGTACATCAAGGCTTCACTAAGCCTACAGATCCACAAACCTGTTTTACCAGCGAGAAACAGGACATGTTCCTTTTTTTTCGTGGTTTCATGGCTTGTGGCCTTTAAAAAGGAAACCCATTCAGGAACCAGAACCCTCTCTTTTTTGATCAAAGCTCAGGATACAACAGTCTTTAAGTCAAAGGGTGCTCCAAACATGCAGACCAGAGTGTTCACTTGTGACCGACAAACTGAAGACTCCCTCCCCACCCCCAGAGTCCGTGGCTGAGTCGCCCCCCCGCCCCCCCCCCAGATCACTGTCGCTATGCACATGGGAACCAAACAATCAAACACACACCATGGGCCCACCTTGAATGACAAAAACAATGGCCAATAACGCCCGCAAAACTCCCTTAATGCACCCCCTTTCACTGCCAGACTTTACCTGGAAACGACTGCTATATATATATATATATATGTATATATATATATATATGTGGCACAAGGTTATTCATAACCTGTTTCAGACTCTCTCTCTGTCTATATATGTATGTGTATATAATTGTCTGAAGCCGTCCTCTCCAATAAAAATGGTGGCAAGTTGGGAGGATCTCTAACACACCATGTCACCCCCCCTACAGCACGCGTTGAGATTTTAAGGCTTTTTCTCTGAGCTGGCTCAGGTGGTCGAATGGGACTGGACACAGAGGTCTTCCTCTGGAAGGGGATTTCAGAGGAGCGTCCTACTGCTCCGACTGACAGGAGATAGGGGGAGAGATGTTGGGTCGTTGGAGGTGGAGGTGGCGGAGCGAGGTGGAGGCGGAGGATGAGGAGAAGGCCGTGCCACAGGCGCGGGAGATCAACGGGGTTCTGGTCGGGTGCAGAGCAGAACAAGACTCGGCCTTTCGTTCATGAATGGATGGATATGCATGGATGTCGAAGAAGCAAGAAGAAAAAGAAAAAGAAAAAAACACACTCCTCAAGCATCCGGAAGAGCACGTGTCACAAACAGATCTGAAGAGAGTGCACAAGACAGACGAGTCCATTTGAAGCCAATAGGATATTCGAATGACAGGAAATAATAAAATAAAAATATTTCAAAAAACGATACAAAACAGAGAAACTGGTTGCCAAAAACGTGAGGCAGCTCCGTTATTAAGTCTCAACACCCAAGAGGGGAGACTGGAAGCAGGTTCACCCCACTTTCAACTTTTCAATCCTCTGGGGCTCAATGCAGCCTGTCTGAAGCTCTCTGGAAATGACCTTCCTCTGCATCTCTCAGACCTGTAGACACCTCTAGGTCACCCAGGCGCATGATTATGGCCGTACATGATACAGTGGGACATTCGGGCCATAGAAACCCAACGAATAAACCAAAGGCGTCTAAGCCCTCTTCACCACCAGCTTTAAATATCCTTCATCCATTATTTCACTCGGAGAATATACAAATGCACCATAAAACAATGTGTACATCTTTTAAATAATCATTAGACATAATATATATATATTTTTTTCTGTTCAGAATTGCACACTTGCAACACGTGTCAAGTAAGTCTAATCTAGATAAGTACAAGGTTCAAATTTACAAAAGGTGACTTGCTATGTTTATTTATTTTTTGTTTTGTTTTTTCCCCATTTTTTTTCCAAAACCGCAATCGTTTGCTGACCAGTGCAATACAGGCTTGAATGCGTGAAAATGGATTCTCCTTCCCTGAAATCAACGGCATGGGTAAAAAAAAAAAAAAATGGACTAGGCTGAGGGATGTTTTTAGCAGTAGAAAGAAAAGCAACTCAACACTCAATCACCTGAAACAAGGTGTGGACCTCTAACTTTAAGTGTCTCTGCACATGCAGGCCTACAGCCCAGCTGGCGTGAGTGAACACAGCATAGAGCTCATTACTGGAGACTGAGTAGGAGTGTATATGCGTGAGTGGGTGTGAAAGTGAGAGGGGGGGGGGTGTATGAACATACTGCAACATGGAGGGAGCAGAGGTTCAATGTGAACAGCGAAACTAGGAGCGGCAAGTGCATTTGAGAGTGTGTGGATGTGGAGAAATGGACTCAGGTTGGGAGAGAAAGGTTTGAATGGGCCACGGAACAGAGGTCTCTCAGGTTGGGAGATAAAGGTTTGAATGGGCCATGGAACAGAGGTCTCTCAGGTTGGGAGAAGGAGAAAGAAGGTGGTAGGAGGTAGGAGGGACGTGTGAACGGCTCTACCGTCTTACGGTAGACTCACCTGGTGGTGTCGGTTGGGGTAGATTCTAAAGTGCGCTGCTCTATCAGAATAATAACAATATCAATAAATCGTAGAAAACCACCCAAAACAGTCCAACACACAACACACCAGGAAGAAAAAAACAAAACAAAAACGATCCTCGGCTTTGTCCCTTTCCACCCTCACCAGCACTCACTCACGCTTGCCACACGTCACATTTTATGTACATATAAATGATATAGGTAGCTCCACTGAGACTCACCCAGTACGAACTTAAGTGTACACGTATGCTATGCACGCTCCCTGTCCTTTCGCCACTTCTGCAGTGTCGATGTTCGTGTGGTTTTTTTTCTCTTTTCATTCAATGCAAAAAGGTCTAAACTGAAAGAGAGGAAGAAAGGAAGGCAGGCGAAACGAGAAGTGGCCTTGCTGTCTAGCAGATGCCAGTCAGAGGTCAGAGGTCAGAGGTGACCCTCTGCTGCTCAACCCTGGAGAATCTCACTCATGATGGGCGCCGGGCGTCAGAAGAAACACTGAAATCAAACGCTGTTATGTACATGGGTTCTTCGCTTCGGGTTCCTTCCTTCGGGCCATCACCGAACTTTAAGATGACTCAAGGTGCTTTTATACATCTGTCTGGTTTTGTTAAAAAGCAAAAAATAAAAAAAATGTAATAAAAAAAAAGAAGACTCCTTCCTCCTGAATTAAAAAAGCCTATCCATCAAATATAATAAATATCAGGCTTGTGTCAGGCTGCTACTTGCGTAAACCAGTGGGAGCGGATTCAGGTTCCTTTGCATCTTCCAGAACAATTAAAAAGCGCACCCTGCCTCTCGTGATTTTGTGTGAATGAGTGTGTTATTCCGTAATGTGTGTTTCCATGTCAACACTTTCTGTTCAACCAGGGCTACATTTTCACTAAATAACAATCTGTATAAAAAACGTGGAAACTGAAAATGCCATCATTTCACGGTAAATAGAAGCAAAAAATTAAGAAAAAATATATCACTTCCCCCAAACACACAAGGGAGCACACACTAAACAGGATAGGGTGCCGATCACAGAAAGAAACTCCTTAAAGATCATTTAAAAAAACGGAAAACAACATTCAAAAGAGAAAGAGAGAGAGAGAAACAAAAATGAGATCAAAATAAATATTTGGCTGAGGTTCATTTACCTAAAGACCAAGTGTCAATTTCATCCAGCTGAAGGCTGCAGCATTTCATAGTCAGACACTCAGAAAACACACATGCAAGTGTGTGGGTGCACACACACACACACACACACACACACACGCACACACACACACGCTCACACACATGGCGCAGCCTTGGTGGCTAGCAACGGCCTGTCTGTTCTTCAGCTCTGGGTCTAGCTCCCACAGTTCATGGCATGTGGTGTTTCCGTGGTTACGGAATCTGTTCGGTTTTGTCGTGCGGGCTTCTTGCAGCCCTTCCCTGATAGAGAACCCCTCTACCTCACACACAAGATAGACTCTGGGTGATGATGGAACAGCCGTTTTTCGCAAGCTGTCAAACAAACAAACAATGTCCCCATGACTTCAAAGCCACATTTTCTGGCTTTTTTCTGAAAAGGATCCTGAAATTTCACAGACGAGCCTGTTCTGTGGATGTGGCCTCCTCAATAACTACTCAATGTAGTCCCGGAAAAAATGGCGGATTAGGGAAAAACAGCAACAAAGTCAAAGATATCCTGCCAAGAAAAACTGTGACGGAGAGGGAATGTCACCCATCCCACTCCAGACACTCAGTGGGGCTGCAGCAGGCAAAACACAACACTTGGGGCTTTCAGTTTTTTGTTGTGTCCTTGCTTCCATTTGCTGATTTTTTTGTTTTGTTTTGCTTTGTTTTTCACAACAGAACAGAACAGAACAGCAAGACTCAAGATAACAATTCACCGCAAAACAAGGCATCAGGACCTTTGATGTATCACTGTACAGAAGCCAACACAGCGCCCCCCCCCCAGGTTACCCATGCACCCTCTACGGTTGCCCCAAATCCATTCCAAACACAAACCAATAGAAACCAGGTTACAGAACAAAACGAAAGTCACTAACTCTCCCCAAAACGCTTGTATGTCACTCAACAGTCTATACTGACGTGTATATATATATTTATATATATCTCCCTGGTTTGGCGACTGTCCGCGACAGGCTCTGTGTATGTATATGAACTGTATACAGTATGTGCATACATCAATGCATATGTGTGTATGTGTGTGAGCTAGAGACAGAGAGAGCGTGAGTGTGTGTTTGTCGCATGCACGGGCATGCATGGGTGTTTCAGTGTGACCGCGCAAAGGGCATAAGTGGGAAGAGGAGGGTGTGTGTGTGTGTGTGTGATGTCAGTGTGCTCAGTATGTCCTGAACATGGGAGGAGTTCAGCTGTGTGTGTGTGTGTGTGTGTGTGTGTGTGTGTGAGAGAGTGGGAAAGACCAAGGGTTGAGAGAGGGCAGTGCCTTTTGAGGTGGTGCCAGTGCTCAAGTAACTGCATGAGTGTATTCTGACGACGTTTCTATATGCGAGAGAGTGAGTGTGTGTGTGTGTGCAAACTTGTGTGTGTCTGGGGGAGAGGAGAAGGAGGAGGGTGTGTGTGTGTGTCTGTGTGTGTGTGTGCTGGACAGGGCAGAACTGATTTATGTGACCCAGGTGTCCAGTCGCATGCGCTTGACGTTGGCTCCCTGCTCCGGCTGCTCGGCGGACGCTGCTCCCTGCGCCTCGCCCGAGGTCCTCAGGAGCCCCATGGTGGAGCCGAAGTCCGGGGGCCGGGGCTGGCCCCCCTCGTCGCGGTCGCTGCCGTCGTACGAGCTGCCGTTGCTGCTCAGGCTGTCGACGGGCGAGCGGCCCGTGACCTCCAGGCGCAGGGCTCCGGGGTACTGGCTCAGGCCCCCCGCCGCGCCCCCACCCGTCCCCGCCACGGCTGCTGCCGCCGCGGCCGCCGCGGCCGCCGCCAGGCCCTGACCACCGGAGGAGGAACTGGGCGTGCTGCGGTCCCGGTTGGGAGAGACTGGCTCCGACTTGATGCTCACGTTGGGGTTAGTGTTGACGGTCAGCGTGGCGCCCTGAGGTAAGTGACCCATAGGCCTGCGCAGAGGAAGGGGAAAGACAGACAGGCAGGGGATTAGTCCATTAGACTGGACAGGTTTGCAACTTTAGCAAAAAAAAAAGAGAGAGTGACAGTGAGAAAGAAAGAGAGAGAGAGAGAGAGAGAGACACACACACAGAGAGAGAGAGAGAGAGAGAGAATGAGAGAGAGAGAGAGAGAGAGAGAGAGAGAGAGACAAACTTGGATTACAATGAAGACAGAAACCCATGGTAACAGGTTAACAGTATTTCAGATGGCACATTGACAGTGATGGCGCAAACAAGGAGTATTATGTGGCTGCAGGGCTGTGTGGATTCACTCCCACAGAACTGAGAGTCTTGCGTTGGCAACACATCTCAGGACACACATCCAACACAAACAAAACAAGCTGACGACAAAAGTCAACACCACAAGAGAGTGTATTCACCGGAGTCACTAGCATGATGCTCCCCGCACACACACACACAAACACACAAATGTGAGGCCACACGAAAGCACGCCGTCCATAAGCCATGCAGTCTGATGCAGGACCCTGTTCCCTCATTAAAAAAAACAAACAAACAAACACACACACACACATTGTGTGAGGCCAGCATGCTCAATGTCTAAACACACAAACATTATTCTTACTCCTCACAACAAACGCTTCGGCTGAAAAATGTGGTTTTCCCTTTCTTATCTGATCTGGTTGTTTTCTGAAAAGCCACATAAAACTATGGCCATCTGCTGTCCCAAGTGTAGTGCTGTGCTGTGCTCTCCCTCCCTCCCTCCCTCCCTCTTTCCCTCTCTCCCTCTCTCTCTTTCTTTCTTTCCTTGCTAGTGAACTGGACATCTTTGTGTGCTAGTTATCGCAGCAGACAGGCCTGCCTTATGGAGCTGTACAGGTAGATGGATTGGGATGCCACTGAGGGGGCCTCGCGCTATTCTGAGGAGGGAGAGAATTTTTTTTATTTTCTTTTTGGCAAATTCAGCAAATCCTGTGACAGAGACAAAGACCAACTTTCACAGTGGAGCCGCGTGCGCAAAGGGCCAGCCAGAAGCAGAGAGAGAGAGTGAAAGAGAGAGAGAGACAGAGAGAGTGAGTGAGAGAGCGAGAAACAGAGAAAGGAGGTGAGTGTGTGAGAGAGAGAGTGCAAGAAAGAGAGAAAGAACGAAAGTGAGTGAGAGAGAGAGAGCGCAAGAAAGAGAGAAAGAAAGAATGAGAGTGAGAGCGAGAGAGTGAGAGAGACAGAGAGAGTGAGTGAGAGCGAGAAAGAGAGAAAGAAAGTGCGTGTGAGAGAGAGACAGAGAGAGAGAGAAGCATGGAGAAAAAGAGATGCAGATGTGGGAATACAGTACCAGCTGAACCCCTCATCTCTGCCCAGCAGTAAGCTTGCCTGTGAGGTCACACTGCAGAGGGGGGAGAAATAAGCTGTTGGAACACAAGGCCACCACATGCTACACACACGCTTGCTGAAGACCAAAGGCTATGCTACACACCTAGCACTGGGCTAACGTAGTTGCGCTAAAACCTAGCCTGACCGACCACACTTGTACATTTAGTGGTAAGCTAACCTGGCCTCTCTAAGTAACATTGCCCACTGGGCTTACCTGACTGATCTACAGTCTACAAACGACACAGAATAAACATGACTTACACACTTTAAGGAGTGGGCTTATGGGATAATATGACTGCTAAACTGAGCTCAACTGCTAACATTTTCTTGAATACTGTCCTAAACATGAAAACAGTACCTTAATTTTTTAATGAAAAAAATGTTTTCAAACCAATCTAATCCTACCCACACTTCAACACAGGACTGACCAAACAACACAACAGAACATGTCAATATGAAACCTTTAGCAATGGTCCAACCAAAACTAAAAATTATAGTATAATATAATATCATATATTAGTATGTGAGCATACTAAACAACATATTGTGCTTCGCTTCCTAATTACAGCTGAAGAATGAAAGAAGATAGAAACAGAGGCAGCAAAAAGACTATACAAATTATTATGAGACGACAATCAACTAGTTATTGTTTAAATTCTTTCGAAACTTAACCTAGCCTAAGATTTCACAGGTGTACATATCTCACAAAAAGACAGACTTTTGTACACAAATAAGTTTGTGAACTCCTAGTGACTGGATGAAGATGTAAAATACAAAACAAATCTTGACATTGGCAGACACTGTGCACTAACAACATCGACACATAACAACACGTAGCTTGGGCTTCATGACACCTGTTTAAAATGTTGTTTTCTTACTCCGACTTAAAAGAGCAATTAACACGATGTGCATGATCAGGAAAGAAACTAGGGTTTTTTTTTGCGCCCCTATCCCAGTAAGCACCACAGACATGCAGGGTCTCCCTCGGCCACCAGGAGTCATTGAAGTGCACAGCTAGAGAGCTGGAATTTACATATAAATTGGCCACTAGCAGTCACCACACACAAATGAGTCATAAACTACACAGAACGAAAGTCGGCATAAAAAAAGAAATCCCAAATCTGCCCGGAGGACTAAGTACAGCAGCTCTGACTAGATCTGTTTGCTGAAAGGGAAACTGAATCTGACAGACGGACATCAAATTGAACACGGCACATCAAAGGCGCACAGGAATTGTGCATTCTGTTTGGTGTTTCACGATGCAATCTGACCTCCGTATTAAACAATCATCCATTAGCTAATCAGAAAGGGTACTTATTTAACGAAGGCTACAAATGGCTCCCTTGGCGGTTGTCTGGAGCGTGATCATCATCATAGGCTTATTTGACATACATGGATGTGGCTTCCCCTTGCGCTCCTCAATGATAACTCTGCCTTTCATTAAGCCGTGGAGGGGCTGGAAGAAAATGAAGACTGTCTGGAGTCGTCTGCACCAGTATGCTGTTGTACTGCAGCCATACTTGTGTGAAGTCTCTTCTATGTGATGCAGTGTAAATGAATCACCCGAGTGAGTTAAAAGAGTTGCAGAGCAGTCAGTGTTTTTCCTAATAATCTGTATGCCCTAAATGCAAACACGATACAATCTCTCCATCCTACCAAACTGCTACTGAAGAGCTGTCTAGATATTTGTGTGCTAGCACAGACTGTGATCAGATTAGCCAGCTCAGCACAGCTCCAGAGAGGTCTCAGCACAGCTCCAGAGAGGGTCTCAGCGTCTCGGAGTGCAGCGGACATGGAGGCGGGACATCCCTCAAGGAGCCGTAACCCGTCTCAGGCTGGTGAGATCGCGACAAACGCCTCCCTGTGTGTTGCCAGGTGGGAGAGGTGTAAAAGCTCATTTTCTCAACGTTAAACTCCTGCCATCTTTTATTTATTTGTTTTCAGCCTCGCTCCTTCCTTACACGCAGTCCAGAGGGGATGCCGGTTCTACATCACGCACCCCAAACTCGCCACCTCCTGTACCCTGTACCCGGCACCTGTCTGGTACCCCCTCTCACTTCAGATGCCCACTTTACTGCCTACCAAAGATGGCATTGTTCTGGGCAACAACAACAAAAAACAGATGACTGATGTTGGCCCAAAACCCAGAGCGCTGGTATCGGCTGGCTCGTCTGCTTAGCCCCATCCACAGGGGCCCAGAACAGCGTTGGGTCCGTTTTGAGCCGGAGCGGAACAGAGCAGAGCGTAGCGGGGCGGGTCGGTAATGGGCGGCCGCGGCTGCTAATGACTCAGCCGAGGCCGCGGAGGATCTTCAAACGCGCCGCAGGAGGCCGACATCATTACGGCGTCCTGCTTTCACATCTCCGCCCTATCTGCCGCCACCGCCGCCGCTGCAGCTGGAGAGGGCTTCACACACCCGAGACTTCATTACCATTTCATTAACACACTATTCTATTTATTCAAGTCACTCGTTTGGGTGAGAAAAATTTGTATCATAAATACACAGCATTATTATGCTCTCAGTGGTGTTCGCTGCTGCAGAGCTGTTATGATTCAATTATTAGCTATGGCTGGTCTGAAGAGCCCTGTCTGAACACGAGTGCCAATCACCAGGGAATCATAGTGGCGAACAGTCAGTACTGAAATGACAAATGTTAACATCCAACAGCAAGAAACAAACATGTATATATATATATATATAAACAATATACATCATAGTGCATGGAACTGACACACTAAACTGAAGCATGGGTTAAGGACAGGACAGTGATTGCTGCCTGGGAATGGTCTCGTCACCACGACGACAACCACACGCTCTTTCACTGGACCAGCTTATCTGAGGCTGGTGTTATTGTGTTTGCCTTGTTTGTGCTGGCTTTTCCCAGCAAAGCTACACGCTCAAAAACACCAGACGGACGCGCGCGCGCGCGCACACACACACACACACGCACGCACGCGCACGCTCAGGAGGACAGACAGAAGCATGATGCCACAGAGTGTGATGCCAATTCACCTGAGGTTAGCCGCAAAGCTGGAGATGCAGTTAGCCATCTCCCCATTCTGTTTGTCTGCGCCCCACATGCTGTAAACAGAGCAGAACAGGGGCCATTACACCAGCTCCCACGGACACGCTGGAATCACTGAAACCTGAGATTACCATTAACACACAGACACACACAGGCACACAGAAACACACACACACACACACACACACACTGTCTCTCTCTCACTGTCACTCTCTCTCTCCCTCACACACTCACACGTATTGGCAGAAACACACACACATATTGGAAGGAACACACACACACATATTGGCAGGCACGAGGGCACACACACACCACTGCAAACCCAGGCACACGCTCTTGACAAGAGCCTGCATTACAGCCCTGAGAACAAGTCATTAAAGGCCGTCACTACACCTCCACCTCCTGGGAAATCAGCTCCCGCCCCTCCCCCACCCCGTTCCCAGCGAGAGAGAGTGGAAGTGGGAGGGGGAGAGAGAGTGTGTGTGTGTGTGTTAGTGTGTGTGTGTGTGAGAGGAGAGAGAGAGATGAAGAGAGCGATGAGGAGAGATTTAGGTCAACCTCTCAGGGAGGAAAAATCAAGCTATAGTCTGTGGTTGAGTCTATTGATGTGTTCCGTATACAATGGGCTCGTATAGAGCGTGGTGGATGTAAACACCATGCAGATGTAAATTGATATGGCGGTAAACGATGAATGTTGAAACCATATTCAATCTGTGCATTGCCATTCTCAGCTACACTATGATGATCTGCTTTATGTAATATCCATGGTCTTCCACAGGGGATGCGTAACACAACTTAGCTTTGTGTTTTTTTTGCCGGAAAGGGTCAAGTTTACACACAAAACAGGACTCTTTGGGCCGGACCAGGACTTGACCCGGACTAAAATCCCTAATGTCATCTGTACACTGCCTGTTTAAATACACAATCATGGACTAGTTTTAATCAGTCTGTGGTTAAGTGCATTTCATTGTGTGGGAAGTGTTTAGAAACACTTAACGTTAATTCATCACACTCAGACGGTCACGAATGAGGAGAGGCTAAAGAGGCAGAAAACAGAGGTCTGCTCTCCTTCTCAGGGTCTTTACTTCTCGGCTCACGGAGACAGTTGTGCATTGGTGAGTTAAGAAACCAGGTTAGCGAGCACTAAAATCAGGAAACCAGGTTAGCGAGCACTTAAAGCAGAAAATAAGGCGGGGGGTTATATATTATGTGGTGGCGATGTGATTGGTGAACTATTATCCGAAACACCATGCAAAGAAAAGAAAAGACTGTGAACTAAGCCGGACTACTTACACCAGGTTACTGAGCGAGGCCAGGCTTAGCTGCTGTGGCTGTTGTTGCTGCTGCTGTTGCGGCTGTTGTTGTTGCTGCTGCTGCTGCTGTTGTTGCTGGGATACTGATGGCTGCTGCTGTTGCTGTTGCCAAGTGGTCATGTTGCCTGGCAACAGCCCGCCCGGCGACGTGAAAGCCTGGAGTGCGGTGAGATCGGCGCTTGTCAGCTGATACTCTGGGATGAGGAAGGAGGGGAAAAAAAAGCGGAGCAAGAAAAACGATTAAGGCAGGCTGCTCGCTGAATCACAGGGTAAACAAATAAACTGCTTGTTTCCCTCTGTGATGTAAATCGGGCACCCATTTCAGGCTTGGCCTCGGGCAAGAGAGGTGTGTGGGATCAAACAACTGAGAAAACTACCATTACAGAGACGAGCAGCGGGAGAGACAGCCAGGCAAACTCCATGAGTCCCTGAGAAACTGCAGTCAGCCTGCTCATAACACTGACATGCATCTGCCCATTCTTCTAACCTCAACACTATGAACACAAAGTTCAACAAAGACACAGCTTTTATTACACACTGCACGTAAAACCAGGCAGTCTGTATTTGTATGACCCAACTTTGGGACACTAGGTCATTGCGGAAGTCTTATATCTAGCATACTAATTATTTTTAGTATCAATCAAAGAAAGCATTTTTTTTTGGAATACCAGACTTTTTTATCTTTTTTTTTTTTTTTTATCCGCAGAATGTTTGTAGTAACTCGCACAAGCAGAGTTACTGAGAATGTACATGCTGTATGCGCAGGGGATTCGAAGCTGTCGTTCTCACCTGTGTTGTAGGCTGTTGGCATGGCTGAGAAAGGAGTCAGGAGGCTTGGAGTTGCCACGGAAACCACCGGTGTGGTGAGTGGCTGGGTCACTTGAGAGGCGCCTAACCGCTGGGCATTCTGGGTAAACGAGGGGAAAGGAGAAAGTCAGCCATGTGGCATGGGTCGGGGGTGCGGGATGGAGAAGGAGAGACACAGAGACCTAAAAACATTCATCAATTAAAACTAATACGCTGCCGCCAAACATGCACACTATACACACGTACTGGGCACACGTGAGTGCATTTCAACATACATGTTTATGCAGGGCAGAAACTCCACAATAACAAAATTCTACAATAACAGGTCATTCAAAAGCACATCTTCATAGTCTGTAAATATGACACACGTAGAATGGAAACTAGGGCAAAACCAAGATGAAAGTAACAAACAGGTGACTCAAACGAAGGCAGTGAAGATGTTGTGGTCCATAGAACCTCAGTCAAATAAGACAACACCACAATCAGTGAGGCAGCCAAAAGAGTCGAAACAAATCACAAGACTGACACTTGGCTGCGTCCGTATCGACTCTAAATGCATGCATGAGAAGCAAACACACAGGTACCCCATCAGGTGTGTTTGGAGGTCAACACCAAAGCAAGTAAACATGGCGCTTGCCAATCAGTCACGCCTCTCAATAAACCTGTAATGAATGGGGGTATGCAACCTAGTGGAGGTGAAGTGAGGCACGCGTGTGTGTGGGGGGGTGGGTGGAGTTGTGGCAGGGCTCCGCTTCCTCCTGAGTCGAGACGTTTGACTGTGCTAGGCTAAGCCAAACTGTGCCATGCTAGACATGTCACTGGAGGCCAATCGTTAGCGGGACAGGATAAGGCTGCCTGCCTCTGTACTCCCCCATCCACCCCCACCCCCACCGCCCCCCCACCCCTAACCCCTTCACTTCCTTTCTGCTTGGCTGGATCCTGCCTTTTGATCCAGCGCATCCTTGCTCGCGTGCAATCATGCCGTGCAGCCACGCGAAGATGCTCTCACTACGCTCCGCTCGATGCATCCGACACCGTATGAGCATTAGTTCTGCCTCCAGATCAGCGGATAAACAAACACAGCGCTTCTGCCGTGCTGAAATGTGCTAGGCTCGCTAACGCTCCTCGCTAACGCACCTCGCACTGCCTAATTGCCTTAACGACTTGTGTTGTTTTTGTGCTTTTTTTTTTATATCCGAAATTTCAGGACATTTCTATGTGTATGTGCGCGCATGTGTGTATGTGACTGCCGAGTAATAATAATTTCATGGTTATTGGTCTGTGTTTACCAAGCGAGTGTTTATGACACCTCTGACTAGATGACGTCTTTCCATTTTTGACTCATCAGGCAGTGGGCGGCAGTGAGAGATTTTTTTTTTTCTCTTCTTTTTAGTTTAAAAGGACTGAATGTTCAAACCATGATATGAAAAAAGGCTAATTTTGGCTTTGTGGTAAATCCATTTGATAGCACTTTGCACCACATTTACATGCTGCATGAGTACAAACGTCGAACGTCATTAAGAAATTAGTTCATGGTGGGTTCAAGCCAATGATACATAAAAAAAAAAAAAAAAAAAAGGATTCAAAGTAAATGCTATGCGTGGACATGAGTAAGATGGCAAGAACATGAAAAAAAAAATCATCACGTCATCACGGCACAACAGTCAAGTTACGGGAGATTCACTTCACCTCACTCACCAACTCCAGCTCTTCGTCTGTCTGCAGGAGGGGAACAGGACACAGAGAGGGAGATTACTGCTAAGTTCCAGGCCCTCTGCGCTCGGCCTTCACAAGACCCACTGTCTCTTGTCATGGAGAACACATGGCTCACTTTTTTCAACACCAAACCTAAGCTAATGCCAACCTAATGGCTTTGGAAAGGTTTGGCTGCCGGTCAAAAGAATACTGGCGTCGACGAGAGAGAGGAGAGAGTCGTGAAGAAAGGGACTCAGGTCAGGCTCGTCACGCATGATTTTTCACATGGCATAGGCCACTAATACCTGCCATTAATTACACGGATTCCACTGTAATATTAGATCACACTGCATGATCCTGGATCATACTGTTTTGTATTGTATTGTATGCAGCAGATTTGTATTCTATTAATTAGATTTGAAATCTGTGCATTTTCAAGGTGGAATGTACGGCCAGGCGTACTCGTGACAGTTGTACTCGTGACAGGCGTACTCATGACAGGCGTACTCGGACAGGCGTAATCATGACAGGCCTCAGATATCTAACAAACAGGCCCTGAATGTCACCCAAGTGGTTTGAGGTGGTGATTTCATGTAAACCTATTATGAACTATTATTCAGATTTTTTTCCTTCCATTAATCATATTTCTGATGTTAATTGCTGAAAGATAATTAACTGGTCATTTGATGTGATGTGTTGAAGAATGCTTAATTAAAGCACCGCACTGACATTATCAGTACTGCCTACACCTTTGGAGATAATTGGAAGATAATTCGGCATAAGTCTCACTCTAAAAAGTTTTTCATTTGTAGTCACATAGGCACTGTCGTCTTATCTTCAATAGGTGGATTAAATGTACATGTTCTTGTGTTTATGCTTCCTGGAAATGAATGTCAAGAAAAAACAAAACCTTCAATGGATAAGACCGGAAAATATGTTCAAATCCGAGTTCAGGGGACTACCCGATACTCACAACTGGAATAATGCAGCATAGCAGCTCTTTACTGAGTCCATAGGCATCCAGGCCAAGATAACAAAAACATGTAGGCTGTTTGGCTGCGTGTAAAAAGCAGTTCTTTGCCAGTTAGTATTTTATGTGGTCTTGTTACAGGCAGTTTCATATCACCTACCGACTTGGATATTGCATTTTCTGAGCTGACCACTATGCTAAGCATGGTTATATTTCCAGTTAAACCTGCAATGACTATAAACATATGATTGATTTTTGTTGTTGTTGTTTTGTCTTGATGGGCTCCTTTGGCCGAACTGGGCTGCCATAGAATCTGCTCACCAGCTGCAGCAGGCTCTTTCCACTCTGCGAAGTGATGACCCGGAGGTCCGGCTTGCGGCTGTTCACCATCTGAGGGCTGGGCGGAGGCGGAGACTTGGCCGGAACTACTTTCCCCATGCTGTTGCCATTGGACACGGAGAGGAGTCCTGGGGAGGCTCTGGCGCTGATGTACCCGTTTGCTGATGATAAACAGACAAGGCAAAACGTGTCAACATACAACAGACCCTCACGCATGCATACGCACTTTTTTTAGCGTGGTGTGTGCGTGCGGCTCCTAATGAAAACGGCAAGCTTTAAACAAAATAAATAAATAAATAAATAAAAAGTAGGCCGCCAAAAAACAACAGAGAAGCAAGCAGCTCGCATCGCCCAGCGTGTTTCGCCGCAGCGCACTCTTCCCTCGCAAAACAAAACAACGGCCTCCTTTGTGTTACCCCAAACGTAATCCCTCGTTTTCCACTTTTGTAAACCCATTATGACATAATTGGCGGATTAGGTGTGACTGCGTTTTTTGAGCCGGGGTGCCACTGTTTGGCTTCCGGTGCCTTTTGAAGGGGGCTTCAGGCCTGCAGGAGTCAGGTGAGGGGCCCAGAGTTTAAAAAAGAGAGAGAGAGAGAAAAAAAAAATGTCAGCGTGCGGCGTGAAGGGCGCGCTGTGGCCCTGAGGCTGTGGTGAGGGACTTTCCCAGGACACAAGCCTCTGTCCATCTCTCAGGGATAAGGGAGGGCATTCACCAAGTGGCAGAGAGGAGAAACATGTGACGACCCGACCCCCCCCCCCCATCTTCTCTACTCCAACAACACACCCCCACCACAACTCCCACCATCAGCAACCCCCAACACACTACTGCTTTTCAGACAGAAACGGCTATCTGTTAAATCGGAATCTGTTTGGGGAGGGGGGGGACGACTGAGTGTCTGTTCCTCATATCTGCTATATTAAACGACGGTGACGAGAAACGCGCTCGACACGAAAACCAAAGGGTGCTTTTGGTGTGTGTGTGTGTGTGTGTGTGTGTGTGTGTGTGTGTGTGTGTGTGTGTGTGTCTCGTTATGTCTGAGAAGTCCCTCATCAGTGTGGGTAAGTCACTGAAGTGATCCAGTAGTTTGATTTAGACGGTGACGAGCCCTTGGCCCATGTGTCACTGGACTGAGATAGAATCATGTTGCATGCGGCGGGGCAACACAGGCTGGATTGAGGCGATGAGGGTGGGGGTGGGGGAGCTGTGTGTGTGTGTGTGTGTGTGTGTGTGTGTGTGTGTGTGTGTGTGTGTGTGTGTGTGTGAGGGTGGGGGAGCTGTTGTTGCCCCTCTACTTTTGGAAACATGAAGCCAGAATTTCTTACAGAGTTGGGGTGTGTGTGTGTGTGTGTGTGTGTGTGTGTGTGAGGGGGGGGGGGCGGCCACATGTGTGTGTCTGCTGTTGGCAACCGACCTCTGACCTCTTTGACCCCTACAAGAGGCTCTCGCTCTCACCCTCTCTCTACCTCTTTTTCTCTCTCCTGCTCCCCCCTCCCCCCCCATTTTCTCCTTCTCTGTTTTTTCTCTCTCTTCCAACTTTCCTCCTGCTTCTCCCTCTTTCTCTCCCTCTCCCGGCAGGCTGGAGGCTCCTCTTACCCCAGCCCGGGCGTGGGAATGTCAGGAATGCCGCGTGACGTCAATGGTGACATTCCCGCTGCCTGAGCCCTTTGCACAACAGCTGAGAATCGAGGGACACAAGGGGAGGGGGCGTGCGGGGGAAGAGGCGGAGGAAGAGGAGGAGGAGGAAGAGCAGATAGAGAGGGAGAGCTGGGAGGCATCGGGCTCTCAGTGGACACTAGAAGAGAACTCCCTTCCCTTTCTCAGCTTACAAACATGGAGAGAGGTAGAGGGAGAGAGAGAGAGAGAGAGAGAGAGAGAGAGAGAGAGAGGTAGGGGAAGAGAGAGGTAGAGAGAGAGAGAGAGAGAGAGAGGTAGAGGAAGAGAGAGGTAGAGAGAGAGAGAGAGGTAGAGAGAGAGAGGTAGAGGGAGAGAGAGGTAGAGGTAGAGGGAGAGAGAGAGGTAGAGGTAAAGAGAGAGAGAGGAAGAGGTAGAGAGAGAGAGAGAGAGAGAGAGAGAGAGAGAGAGCGAGAGAGAGAGAGAAACGAAAGCATGTAAAGGCCCGATGACAAAGGTCATCCCTGTAGTCCAGTTACATGTGTGTCCACCCCACACTAACAACTAATCCAACCTTTTCTCCACCTAAAAGTCGGCGTTGGTCTGCAGACAGAAAATCTGTTTCTGCAACCATTTGTAGCTGGCTTTGAAGTGAGGCGAGGATCAGGCGACGGGGCTGTTTTTTCGGGCGCAGCAGACAAGGATGATGTGGAGCGACAGCTGAGGAAGGTGGAGAGGAGAGGAGGGGCGGCTTGAAGTGTGTGTGTGCGAGAGCGTGTGCGTGTGTGTGTGTGTGTGTGTGTGTGTGTGTGTGTGTGTGTGTGTGTGTGTGTGTGTGTGTGTGTGTGGTGAGTGCGTGTCGTGGGGGTAGGTGTTAGTCCACACCACTCATGTCATTCATGTCTGTCATTCTGCTCACCCTCCCCCCATTACCCATAACCCCCCTGTGCTGTTTACAGACTGTCCTGTGACCCTCAGCTGTCGTGCGCAAAAAAAAAAAACAGGTGCGGGAGCGTCCAATGAGAGGACACAGCGTGTGGAGATGGTAGTGGTGGAGTGAGTGTGTGTGTGTGTATATATGTTTGTGTGTGTATACGTGAGTGTGTGTGTATACGTGTGTGTGTGTGTGTGTGTGTGTGTGTATATACATGTGTGTGTGTGTGTGTGTATACATGTGTGTGTGTATGTGTGTATATGTGTGTGTGTATACGTGTGTGTGTGTGTGTGTGTGTGTGTGTGTGTGAGAGAGTGTGTGTGTGTGTGAGAGTGTGTGTGTGAGGGTGGGGGTGTTGGTGTCCATGAGGATCCGAGGGATTGCTCTAAACTAGCTGCCTGCTTTGCGTGCCCAGCGGAGATAAAGCTTGTGGCTTGTACAGTCATGTTCAGCCTTTTCACGACTACAATCAAAGCCCTGAAGAGCACACAACCGGTCGCCACCCACGCCCGACCGACCGAAACAGGCCGCCGCTGGACACGGTAGTGGGGTGGAGTGTGATCGGATCTCACAGGAAGCCAAGCATCACTTCTGCACAGTAATAACAAACCGGTTTCATCGCAGAAGCAAACAGTACAAAGGCTGGATGAAAGAAAAAACAACACCCTAGTTAAAGTTCCAGGAACTAATATAGAATGACAGGGCTGTTCACCCTGGTATGACACTCACCCACTGGACTTGGACACGCTCCATTCGAGTTGTTGAGGTCACCGCCTAGAAGCGCACCTGTGGAACAGAAAAAGCGGATCCGTTAAGAGACCGCCTCGGTGCCAAGCCAAGCCGCACCCCGCACAATAACAAATGAAGCACCACTCACAGCACAACAAACACATCAAACAACCATGTCAGTCGTAGTTCGCAGCGGCCTGGATTGAATTAATATCGCAAAGGCAGAAAACCATCACTCTGTTCTTCAGTCTAAATAAGAATGTTTAGTTGTTGCCTAACACTGACAATGGCAACAGATGTTCTCTCCCGTCTCCATGGACACCTGTCCCAGACACCATCGGTTGCCAGGGCCTCAACCATCGCGGAGACACTCACCTGCACTGGCCGGCCGCTGTGGTAACCCGGGCGATACGGTGTTCCTCTGGAGGGCGGGTTGCTGTGGCGACAGGAGGCGCGGGTCTGTGAGCGTGGACGTGACGAAGGAGGTGGTGACGAGGGCGCTGCTGGGGTTGCTGCTGAACTGCAGCTGGCTCTGGTTGGACACGGGCACGGTGACGGGCATGGAGAAGGTGGGCGCCGGGACTGTGGACTGAGAGAGAGAGAGAAGAAAAAGAGAGAAAGAGAGAGAGCAAAAGAAAGAAAGAAAGAAAGAAAGAAATCAAAATAAAGAAAGAAAGAAAGAGCAAAAGAAAGAGAAAGAGAGAGAGAGAGAGAGAGAGAGAGAGAGAGAGAGAGAGAGAGAGAGAGAGAGTGTTCAGGCATGCTAGATACACATACACAGACACATGCAAACTGTAGACACACTGATGCACTCCCTAACACACACACACACACACACACTGATACAAACAGACACACACACAAAGACACACACAAAAACATCCATCAAAGCACGCACACACACAGTCTGCACATACTTTCACACAGACAGACAGACAGACAGACAGACAGACAGACAGACAGACAGACAGACAGACACAGACAGAATCTTCAAACACACTCTGGGGAGTTTCATGGCATGCTAGAGT
Organism: Clupea harengus; assembly: GCF_900700415.2. NCBI lineage: Eukaryota > Metazoa > Chordata > Actinopteri > Clupeiformes > Clupeidae > Clupea > Clupea harengus. The sequence goes on along the minus strand of NC_045162.1, from coordinate 5,886,444 downwards.
GACTCGAGGTAAAAAGAAAAGCAACTCAAGCAGTAAGCAGCTGAGAAGTGTGCTCAGAAACACAGGTCACGTGCAGAGTTACTCTCCCCCCACACCTACAGCCAGCCAGTGGGGCCACACGTCACTAAATGTCTCTCTCTAGCCCTCCGCAGATCTGGTCACCAGTCGTCGTACTTCAAGCTAATGCGATCATACTACAAACCCCTCGCCTGAACCTGGTATTGACATCATGTAAGTAGGGCTGCTATTTTACTGGAGCTAAACACAGCACTCGACTGGTCAGTAAAAGTGCACCACAAGTGGTTCCCACAGCACTGGTGCAGAAATTAAAAAAAGGCCTCTTGTTGTGGTACAGCCAGGGGAAAATGTGGGAATACTAGAACAGAACGGGGGACGGGGGACGGGGGAGGGGGGGGGGGGGGGGGGGGGGGGAAGCAACTAAAGCTTCCAGTACTGAACGAGGGATGAAAGGATGGGTGATAAAGGGGCAGTGTGTAGAAATGGTGCTTTATGAAGTTGATGGGTCTACTGGTGTAGGGGTGGCCGTAATCTACGTAAGGGGTCTCTGTGTTTGGGCACATTGGTGCTTTGCTCATGTGTGGTTCTACCAGAGTTCCACGGTTCTACCAGGGTGTGGAACCTATCAACGTGGGGCGTGCTGGATGTGTGCATAGCTTCAGAATGAACTCTCCAGTCTTCTGAGTGTGCCATGCCAAATTATTGTTATTTTTATTATTAATGAGTTAACAGTTCCACCTGGACCATGATGGTTCTCTGCAGGGATATGGGTGGCTGGGCGGGTGGTGGTGTGGTGGTGGCTGGGCGTGTGATGGTGTGGTGTGGTGTGGTGTGGTGTGGTGTGGTGTGGTGTGGTGGTGTGGTGGTGTGGTGGTGTGGTGGTGGCTGGGCGTGGTGTGGTGTGGTGGTGGTGTGGTGTAGTGGTGGTGTGGTGGCTGGGCGTGTGGTGGTGTGGTGGTGGTGTGGTGTAGTGGTGGTGTGGTGGCTGGGCGTGTGGTGGTGTGGTGGTGTGGTGGTGGTGGCTGGGCGGGTGGTGGCTGGGCGGGTGGTGGTGGTGGTGGTTGGGGTTGGAGTGTTTTTCAGGCCCTGGGTGCCGGTGGACTCAAACTGTCCGGTTGCTGTGTGCGAACCGCAACCCATTTTTGCTGCGCCGCTCCCCAGCTCAACTCTGGCGGCAGGCAGGCAGGCAGGCAGGCAGGCAGGGCCACTAAATATAGAATGTGGGCCATACGAGGCCTCCTGTGTCCTGTGCAAGGGGACCCAGTTTGGAGGAGTTGGGTCGGTCTGTTCGCTTGCCTTCCATCCTGTCCTTCTCCCTTTTCTCACTGGTTCCTCTGGCAGTCTGGATGGGGGAGGCGGGCAGAGAGGAGGAGGAGGAGGAGGAGGAGGAGGAGGAGGTGGAGGTGGAGGCATAACAGGAAGTGCTTGACCTTTGCCACTCTCTCCCATTCTCTCCTGACTCCCTCCACCTTCATGCCATGGCGGACCTTCACTCTGTGTGGAGGTGTGGAATCTACCTGAAGAATGAAGAACTAAACCCAACTAACTGACATTAGAAGCAGCTGGCAAACTGTGGCTCTGTCAATGGTGTAACTGGGTTGGCTCTGTCAATGGTCTGACTGGGTAGACTCTCAACTACGTAGTTGAGTAGTTGATGTCCTCTTGTGTATAATGTGAATGGGCAGGCTTTTAAAAAAAACTAAGCAGCTTCAGCCATATCATGACTCCCTATCAGAGGAAAACAGCTATATCACAGGCCCCTGCTCAGGACAAAAACCTTCATCATCATCATCAACACCATCATCATCATCATCATCATCATCTAGCATGCTGGTGGCCAGGACTGTGGGATAAAGCTCTGAGGTTACAGCACAGCACACCGGCCAGGCGGGGTGAGGGGGTGTGGATTGGGGGGATGGGGGGAAGGCAGTGGTGGGGGCTGTCACGTGACGTGACGTGACGTGAGGTTAGCACGACAGACGGAGGAGAGGAAACAAGGAGCATACAGCACTGAACCAACACCACTTTCTGCCAGAGAGTTGGGGGATTGGGGGGGGGGGGGGTGCAGGGGGGGGAGAGGGGCCACAGCCTTAGGGGACTAACACAGACGAAAACATGAAGCATCCCCATTGCTATACTTTATTTGGACTGTTAAACACGGGACGAAGACAGACATATACTTTTCACTCTTGGGCCGTAAAAGGCAGGTGTACCACATTCTGTGTCTGTGTGTAGGAGGGACAGATCGCGTCATGTGGGGCAGAGAGAGCACTTTTCCCCAAATACAGGAACAGACGACAAAGCTGAGGGGTGTGGCTGTGATGGGTGACGGTCGTAAGCTGATGTGAGAGTCCACCAACGAAGCATTGTGATATAGCGATCACCGTGTTTATCAAAAGCTAATGTATCTCTATCTTTAATGTAAATCGGACAAACTAAACAAAGCAACGTGCAATGAGTGATGGGGGTGGGGGGGCAAATAATGATGTCTTTATGTATTAATATATGGAATATTAATATGATTAATGTGTCTTTACTTGTCTAAAGTGTATGACAGTTTGACACTGTCAAGTTTGACGTCTCTAAGAACCTGTCCTCTTCCCTCCGCAGGGCCTGACACTTGGAGTGTTTCCTGGATGTAATGATATCAGAGTGAGTTACGCTGCTGCCCTAGTTTACGACGTTCCCCCGTGTGCTGAGAGCCTTTTAAATGTTCCCTCCGCACTACAGAGAAGCCCTGCTCTCTCTCTCTCACACACACACACACACACACACACACACACACACACACACACACACACACACACACACACACACACACACACACACACACACACACACACACACACACACACACACACACACACACACACACACACACACACACACACACACACACACACACACACGGCTTCAGCTGGGTCAAACTGCACTGACATTTATGGCCCTGGTTTTTGCGACGACCTTTCAAGGTCGTGACCACCGGCGGAGCACTCGCCCCACGTAACAGGCTTCTGTCTTCTTCTTATTAAGTCAGTTTAGTGTCAGAGGCCCCGTCCCTGTCAGAGGGCCCCATACTGGAGGTCACTGACTTTAACGTTTGACGTTTCTCATGACTATTCCCAGTGTGTTTAAAATACCAGGACAAACACCCATCTGCCAATCCCACAATATGGCCACCACAAACACCACTTAACATTAAAACAGGAAGAATTCTTCATACTGAGAAACCATAACTAATCCTAGACCTAACCTAGCCAGTACCACAGGACTGTAAGTTAGGCTTGGGCGGTATCTATTTTTTTTTTTTTTTCATACCTTCCTGACATTTTGCAGGGGTATACGTAATATGAGGGTATTTGTGCAACCAAAATCAATAATAATAAAAAAAAAAAGCTCAGCTGCTGGTGAGAGATGTATGACGTTGTCGAGCCTACAATGCTGTGCGTCTTATGTGCAATTAGCCTACTTAGACAAGTCTGGATTTTTCTCTTGCTGGAGAACTCACTGCCGTGGTGACTACTGACATATCATTGGGCTACTGAGCTGCTTTTGTAGTTGGAAGAAGTCATCTCAAGATCAAGTTATATGTGGCAATATTTCCATGATTCCATATCTCGTCATCTTTGATTGATTAGCTAGGAGACCTATAGAGCAGAAATGACCTAATTTGACCTAATCATGCACTATAAACTCAGTAAAGGGGTCACGGTGAGGGAGCTGAGCGCTAAGAGACTCCATGTTGAAGAGTTCAGCCTTCGTTTATTTCAACACCACCCCACGTCCTTTTTGTCGCAGGACACAAAACGCAATAATGGAAAATGTAGTTAAATACTCTACCAACAGTAGCGTGAATGTAAACACATAAGAACACGGGCGAGATCGCTGTAAATAATAATAAAAGAAATGTCGGTATTTTTGATTGAAAATCATGCCCAATGCCCCCTGTATAAATACACTTCTATCCTTTTACAAAAGATACAACACCACGCCACAAAACGATCCCACTTCATTTAAAGGTGACGAACAAACAGAAAAAGACCAAAAACAACAGTGCAATCACACCTACCATAAAAATAAACACACATAACATCATCATCATCATCAATAACGACTCCAACCACACTGTATCCCTGACCTCTGGGTCTGGGGCCCTACGCCGCCCCTACCCACCCACTCCCACAGACTGGGTTTGGGTGACGGACCCACTCACTCCCACAGACTGGGTTTGGGTGACGGCCGGGCCTGGCAGAGTTGGGCTTGGCACGGTTGAGGGACCACAGGCCTGTTTGACAGATTGGTGCTGTATGCTTCTGTTTCCCCCACTCATCATCGCCAGTGAGAGGTGTGTGCCGGGGCAGAGGGAGGGAGGGAGGGAGGGAGCGGACCAGAGGAGAAGCAGGACTGGAGGCAGAGGCGAGGCGAGGCGAGGCGCTGGACCGCATTTTTTTACCGAGCCGGTTGGTCTGGGTCAAAAGCCTGCTTTTGACAAGTGGCTGAGGTTGTGGTCGTTTGCAGCTACCCTGTAAAATTCCTGCCGGAAATGGCAGTCCAGATAAAATAGTTGTGCTGTTTATGTCCATGTCCTTTTCTCCAACATATAAAATCTGAGATGATTTACTTGAAGACATTTCAGGGCATCAAGATTGCTTGGAACTAGGAACTATAAACCTTTTTAAGATGAACTTTTCCCAAGATTTTTGTTTATCTTAAATAAGCCGGAATCTCTGCAGGGCCGTGGTTTGCGGAGAGAGACAATAAACCTGGCCGGGGGAGAAGAGCACATCTGGCCCTGGCTAAAGCACATCTGGACCTGCCTGCTCTGGAGCGGTTGGCTCTGCAGCTGCCTAAACCTCCCCTTTTCCAAAAAGCTCTTTCCAGTCTGCTCATCTTTAGCTTCAGCTAAAACAGCCTCAGCTTCCAACAACGAGATCAGCAACAATCAGACAAAAAAAAGTCCCAATAGAACATCAATGGAATTACGGGAACATATGGAGTTATTCCCTGGAAAAGGCACACAAAGCGAGGAGCAAGGCAGGCCATTAAACATATTGGACATGCCAAGGATTTGTAGTTATTTTTTTTATTTTTTTCAATCTACTGAGACAGATCCATTTGAAATTGAATTCGCCCCGCCTGTGTAAAACCTCATTGAAAGCGGCCGGGCCAAACCCCTCAACCTCTCCTTCTCCCACTCCTTGTCCGAGCGCACACATTTAGCGGAGGGGTGGGGGTGGGGGGGGTCAGGGATGAAGGGAGATGAAGAGTGGAGGGAGGGGAAGGGAAGGAGGAGGAGGTGAGAGATGGGTGGGGGGTGGAGGGGGGAGCAGGTGCTCTGTGAGTCGTTGTAGTTGCTTGCTTGTTTGTTTGTTTGTTGCCGTGGCCACAGTGGCCGCCGCGCTGGTACTCACTGACAGCCTATAGCTCTGCATCATTTTATCAAACTCCTCGTCAATTTTTTTGTATTTCTCCTCAGTGCGGGGGGTGAGTGAGAAGGGCTCCTCTGGATCTGGGCTCTCAGAGTCTCGCTGCTCTTTCTTGTTCAGAGCCTTTTCCGTTCCAGGGAGAACAGAAAGAATGAGAGAAAGAGAGAGAGAGGGGAGACAGAGAAAGAAAGAGAGAGAGAGAGAGAGAGAGAGAGAGAGAGGATTGAAGGTTAGCGAAGTAGAGAAATAGTAAGGTTTTGGGTACTCACGCCATATCTCTTGAAGAGGATGTCCAGCTCCTCGCTCTTGCGATACTTGTCCTCGTTTAACGGGCTTTGGTCAATGGAGTCCTCGCCATCGGGCTCGGGGCTGTTGCAACCATTAAAGCCTTTCTTTCGCAACGTCTTTAAACATTTAAAATAAAAACAAGGAGAGGGGGAGAGGAGGGACAATTTTCATTTTCACACTTCATCATTTCTAGACTGGAGTCTTTTCATTGTTAAGACATGCAGCGATGACCATAGCAGATTTGAACCCTTATCCAGGTCCACGCCCTTAGTCCTGACCTGGCTTCTCATCACTATTACTGTACTAAAGCAACAGCTTCTTAAAATCATACATGGTCATGAGAAATTATTTTTTAATTCAATTTTACGATTTCCAAAACATACTGACCGAAAATGCCACTGTTTACACACTTCAAAACGCAGTGTGAGCAAGTAAGACTTTGTACTGTAACTGGAGGATAACAAAAAAAAAAAACGTCCTGCACAATGAACGGGAGAACAGAGGCTCCACTACAGGAGAGGAAACAGCTCAGAGTGGAGTTTGCTCAGGAGTTTGGAGTCAGTGCAGTTCGCCTTCGCTACGGAAACAGGGTCTTATTTTGAGAGGATTTTCAAAACAGGCTTTCCCAGTAAGTAGCTTTGCTGGTTGGGGCCTCCATCATCAAATAGGAGGGGACAAACGGGTTCCTGAAAGTGAACTCTTTTTGCTTTTGCTAATCGCAGTTCAGTTTTAAAAATGAACCGGTTGATGCACTGAGAGATCATACTTGGCCTCCATGATCTGACAAACCACTGCAAGGCTTCAGAACAATCAGTGCTCCTTTGATAGAATCGAATTGCTAATCCTTAGCATATATGTCATCATATGGCATTCATCGTTGCACTGAAATAAGCTATCAAAGCAGCACAGATGCACCAAAGCTGTTAGGCACTGCTTGCTTTCAATGAAATAATCTGTCCCTGCAGCCTCTCTTTAGAGACTTCTTTAGTTATAGCATGTACACCCAGTGTACCAGAATGAGTCTCTTTGTTTAATCACATTTTTTTTTAGACTTTTGGAGACAAAAATTTGTAAATTCCAATTTACAGTAGCAATGGTGCCAACCCACACACACTCTCTCACACACACACACACACACACACACACACACACACACACACACACACACACAAGTCTATGCGAGGGGAGTCAGTCAGCTGATCAGCTTGTCTCTCAGTCAGCTCCATCTGTTCACCTGTGCCTTCGCACCTCTCCCCCGCTGGCACGCGCACGCTCACGCTCACGCTCACACACACACACACTCTCCCCCGCTGGCACGCTCACGCTCAAGTGTGTGGCTTCTATTGTGTTGCCAGGGTAAGATTCCCCTGCAGAGCAGCTCAGGCTGTGACTGGCTGCAGCGCCCGCTCCCCCGCCCCTCCCCCTCTGGCCCTCTCGCCCTATCCTCTCTCTCCCTCCCTCTCGCCGCTCTCGCTCTCCCTATCTCTCCGTCTCTTTCTCCCTCTCTCTCCCTATCTCTCTGTCTCTTTCTTTCTCCCTCTCTCTACCTATCTCTCCGTCTCTTTCTCCCTCTCTCCCCCCCTCGTTCTCCTTCTCCCTCTCCTTCACACGACCATTACTCTTGCTCGCTGCATTCTTGCGGACCCCCTTCTCAGCTCCTCCCTGATCCTTCTCCTTCTCCTTCTCCTTCACTCTTCACCTTCACTCGTTTTCCATTCTCCCTCTTTCCATCGTGTGTGAGAGACCCCCCCACCCACCACCACCACCCCTGTTTCTCTAGCTGCATTCTTGTGCATGCTCCATCCTGGTCTTTCTCATTGCCTTTTCTCTCACTCTCTCTCTCTCTCTCTCTCTCTCTCTCTCTGTCTTTCTCTGTCTTTCGCTCATCCTCCAATCTGACAGAATCTTCCCACGGCTCCCGCCTGACTCATCCATGTCCTCCTCTGCCCTGCTCTCTCTCCATCTCTCTTCTCTCTCTCTCTCTCTCTTCTTCTCTCTCTCTCTCCCTCTCTCTCTCTCTTGTTCTCTGCCTCTCTCCCTCCAATTCCCAAGCCTCTTTTTCCTTTTAGATGCTTTCTGTACGCTCACTCTCTCTCTCCACTCTCTCCACCCCCTCCTCCCTCTCTCTCTCCCTCTACATGGACTGAGTGGAGTAGGGGTGAGCCAGGCAGCCCCGTGTCCATTGGGTCCATGTAATGTCACGTCCCATTTACAGCGCAGCATACATGGAGGCCCCGGCCCCTGCGGGCGTCCCCAGAGACAAGAGACCGGAGACCGGGCTTCAGGACAGGGCCCCGCTCCAGCAGAGCAGCCCCCAGAGCTCAGGGAGAGTGGAGGTGGTGGTTGCAGTGGAAAAGACTGCTGGGAAGGCATGGAGAGAGAGGGAGGGAGAGAAAGAAAAAGAAGGACCAAAAGACAACAAGACAGAAAGAAGTAAGAAGTGGGAGAGGGGGTAGGCAAACAGACGAATGGAATGACGAGAGAGACTAATTAAGAAAGGGAAGATAGAGAGAAAGAAAGAGAAAGAAAGAGCCTACCCCCCCCCAAAAAAGAAGGAAAACTCTACCTTAAAAAGGAGAGGGTGCCAGAGGTGGGGCAGTGAGAGGGAGAGAAAGAGAGAGGGAGAGAAAGAGAGAGGGAGAGAAAGAGAGCACTTTCGCTCCAGTGCTACACGTCCCTTAAAAGGGCCCGTGTGCAGCCCCCCCCCCCCCCCATCTGGCCATGACTTATGCATGTGGCTAATGGAGCCTCTCTATCGGGATGGAGGGGGGTTATCACAGTCCTGTCACACCAGGAGTACTCAACTCAGGCTCTGTAGCCCTTCGCTTAGGCCCAACTAGGCCAAGCCTCCCGGTTGGAAAGAAAAATAACTTGGTCAGTCACCGGTAAAAAGGTGAGTTTTAAAAGTTTAAGAAAATTTAAACCCAGCCTTAAAAAAACTCAAAGACTCAAGTTCCTGAACTTCAGAAAAGTTGCGAGCGAAAGCATCGAGTCGAGGCACATCCCGTGCTTTCCCTACCAGCGGCCATGTTGCTCCCAGAACAACACGGATAATACCGCTGAGACTTCCTGTACTTAACACAATGACACAGAATATTAATCTGATCAGATCGTGTATCGCGCTGGGAGGTTTAGGGCCTCACGTCCCACGGCCAGGTGGGTGGGGTCACCTCCCAGGGGCAACACACCAGTGGCCCCTGTCTGCCCTTCTCTCCCCCCCTCTCTCTCTCTCTCTCCCTCCCTCCCTCTCTCCCTCTCTCTCTCCCTCTCTCTCTCCCTCTCTCTCTCTTTCGTTTCCTCTGCCCAGTGCAGATTAGCACAGGGAGAAATGACGGGTCTTAGAGGGGGAGCATGAGGAATTTGTTTGACATGGCAAAGCAGGATTAGCCCCAGGGGAGGGGCTAGTGTCAGGGCAATGAGAGGATGGTGGCAGGAGGTGGGGTGGTGGGGTGAAGGTGGGGGAGGGTGGGAGGGGGGTGTCGAGGAGGGTGTACTCTCAAGACCTTGCCCATGCGTTCTCAGCGTTCAGTAAAAGCGGGAAGGGACGAGAACCACCGGCAAGACGAGAACCACCAGGCACCTATTTTGGTGAGATTGGTTCCTTTAAAACGTAAAAGTTTGGTTCTGGTGCCGTGACGTGAGACGGGTCGTCTGCGCGGTGCCCCTGAGACCTGCAGCCACAGGGACCTGAAATCTGAGCAGTGGCAAAGTCCTTAAGCCGCCCACAGCACCATGATGCTGAGGCTAGATCCTCCCTCCTTGAGCCGCTTAACAAAAGGGCATCCCTCGCTTCTTCTCCTCCTCCTCCTTCTCCTCTTCCTCCCCTCTGCCTGGCCACCCTCCATTTACACTTATTCACACTCTTCCTCTCGATATCCATCTCCTCTTGTTAACATTCACTGCCCCATATGTCTTCCTCCTTCTCTCTCTCTCTCTCTCTCTCCATCTCTCTCTCTCGATATCCATCTCGCTCCTTCAACCCCAGTCCCCCCCTCTCTTTCCTTCACTCTCCCCTGATTGGGATCTGCAGTCAAGCGGATTAACACGCTCTGGCAGGAGAAGCAGGCAGCCCACACACACACATACACACAAAACACACACAGCCTCCCTCCCTGCACGTGCCGCTTGTGTGTGTGTGTGTGTGTGTGTGTGTGTGTGTGTGTCTCTGTGTGTGTGTGTGTGTGTGCATATGCATGACTGTTCAGGGGTGCATTAAAGGAATGCCTGGCTGTGTGTGTGTGTGCATGTGCATGTGTTTGTGTTTGTGTGTGTGCGTGAGAGTGTGAGAGAAGGCTACACAAGAGTGAGTACAGCAGTTTGAAGTGGGGATGGCAAGATGCTTTGTGCGTGTGCATATGTGTGTGTGCATGTGTGTACATGCATGTGTGTGTGTGTGTGTGTGTGTGTGTGTGTGTGCATGAGAGTGTGAGACAAGCCTACACAAGAGTGAGTACAGCAGTTTCGGGAAGGGATGGCAAGATGCTTTGTGTGTGCACATGTGTGTAATTCTGTGTGTGTGTGTATACACAACATTTTTTGTGTTCCATAATTCATACGCACAGAGAGCTTGAGGAGAGGTGGGGCGGAGGACCTGACACATTCCTGTGCTTTGGTGCTCCCTCACGGGCCTCCCCCCTCCCCCCCCGACCGCCTCATCCGCGGGTCTGAAACCCCCACAGCTGCCCTGTCCCTACACCCTGCACCCTCCGCCCTACACCCTCCGCCCTCTCCATCCCCTCTCTGGCTGGGCCCCACAGCCATAGTCTGGACCACGGGCGAGGAGGAGGCTGGCCTGGGCTGAGCTGTAGCCTGGCGCGCTGCTCCGCGGTCGGGCCTGACGGAGGAAGGGGACTCCTGGTGTGGCTGGAGGCGCTGGGAGTCTTTCACGCTCCGTGCCTCTCGCCTTGGCTCTGAATATTGCATGAGGCAGTGAGGCTTCTGGGCCGCAGCAGAGCGTGCATGTGTGTGTTAGCGAGAGAACATGAACACACACGAACACACACACACACACACACACACACACACACACACACAGCCACTCAGGCTTACACTGATGTGGCCTAGAGCGACCCAACGCCCCTAACATGGTACACACACACACACACACACACACACACACACACACACACTTAAGAGCCATCTGCAGCAGGAGCCTCCTCTCCCTCTCCCTTTTCCCCACTGCTGTGTGCTTCTGCAGCGGGGAGAGAAACAGCCCCAGTGGCCCATCATCATCACCACCATCATCATCATCTCCCCCAGAACAAGTACAACCTCTCACGCTGCCCGCTGTAAGGCCACAGCGCGAAGGAACACTGCTCACATGTCTACACACACACACACACACACACACACACACACACACACACACACCCCCCATCAGAGGTTTGGTACAAGGTACACAGTCTCTACAGTTGGAATATGTGCTGGAATCATTTGGCCTGAATCATTCCAGGAAACAAAAGGTTAACAGATCGGGAGCAAGGGCATGTGTGAGAATAGCTTTCTTGTAAGCGTCATACACACACACACACACACACACCCACACTAACAGGAGAGGCAGTATTCTCTCCCCCTGAAGCGGCCATCTTGTGGTGGCTGGGGCCCAGGTTAAAAGAGCAGACTCTGTGTGACTGTGTGTGTGTGTGTGTGTGTGTGTGTGTGTGTGTGTGTGTGTGTGAGTGTGAGAGTGTGTGTGAGAGTGTGTGTGAGAGTGTGTGTGAGAGTGTGTGTGAGAGTGTGTGTGAGAGTGTGTGTGAGAGAGTGTGTGTGAGAGTGTGTGTGTACACATGTGTGTTTGCATGTACACAAGTGTGTTAGCGCGAGCGGGTGCTCCTGCCCTCCCTCCATGCCAAGGCCGGAGAAGGTGGCAGAAGGGCCAGATGTCCCCGCCTCGGTTGCCCCACCGTCTCTCGGGCACGCGGCCAGAGGAGCTACGGTGGCCCATAAGGCCCAGTAATCTCCGTGCGGAGGAGCGGTGGCGAGCCTTCTGGCCGCGGCCCACAGGTGGCCAGACCGGGACCTCTACCGAAAGCCCACACAGGCCTGGATGCTTGCACACACACCAGCACAGGCATGAGGAGCTGGCTATGTGCTGCACACGCTAGGATTAGGCTCTGAAAGATCAAGACGCTTCTGTGAGAGCCGTTTGGACTACGTGACTCATTTAAACTGTGTAATATACAGTTATACACATATTTGATACTTGCGCTTACAGCTTCTCTCATCATCATGACAACACTTCACTGTAGATTTGTGAAAATGCTTGGAGTACTTGTAGTCGTAGTATAAAAAAAGGATTAAACATTAAATATTATTATATTATATAACATGCAATGTAAATCATTATTGAAACAAAGAGCTAAAAATATCATTCATTTCTAGCTCCTAATAAAACTGTGCGATATCAAGTGCATTAAGTGCATATCAGCAGTGGGAGTGGAAATGTCACGACCTTTAGTCCTGACCTAACACCGCTAACGCGCTACAGGGGCGGCGCCCCTTCGTCTCCTGCTCGGGGGCGTGCGGGCGGGCGGAGTTCGTACCTCTATGATGTCTGCGTTGGTCCGGCTCTCGTGGGGCTCGTTGTACTCCGTGTACTTGAGCAGCACCTTGTCCATGTCGGTGCTGGCGTACTGGAACAGCTTGTTGGAGTGGTTGAAGATGATGAGGGCGATCTCGCAGTCGCACAGCACGCTCAGCTCGTACGCCTTCTTCATCAGGCCAAATTTCCGCTTGGTGAACGTCACCTGAGGAGGAGGAGGAGGAGGAGGGGGAGGAAGAGGGATTCAGTCTGTTAATGCTGTTTCCAGAGATGAAGAACTTTTTTCCCATAATGACTTTATTATCAATGCTGAAAAGGTTCCATCAGGAATGTTGAAAAGGTAGAATGAGGAACACTGCTGTCAGGCAGCTCTTAATCACCTCTCTGTCTGAGGCTTTTGAGCAGTAATTCAATTGAATTCATCTGGATAACATCCCTAATTAATGAATTATTAAACACTCCACTTAATTAATTATAGAAAGGGGTCTGTTGGGTTTCAGCAGATTGAGTAAGTGAAACCATTTGAGGAGTAAGCATCAAATGAAAATAAATAAATACATCAATAAAAAAAGAAAAAAAGAAGGTTTACCAAAACTGACAATAAAATTATTAACCGGTCATAGCGTGCTACTAATTAACTGCATATTTCCATAAATGACTGCATTTCATTTGTGAATAAATAGGAGGAGATGTATGATACGCTATGTGCTCACGCTTGTGATCTGGGCTGAGAGAAGCTGAGGCAAAGGTGTGAGACGCAGGTGTTGATTAGAGTGCTACTTTCTGAAGATCTTCAGTGTAAAGGCATCTCAGAAATTAACAATGACACGAGGCGCATCATCGACAAGTCCTCTGCTAGGAGCCTCACCTCTCTCTCTCTCTCTCTCTCTCTCTCTCTCTCTCTCTGAAGACAGCTTGCTCTCCTTCTCTCGCTAGCTTGCTCTCCTTCTCTCGCTTGCTTTCTTTTCTCTTCCCTCCTTTTTCCTGCTCACTCACAGCTCACCGCTGCCACAAATCAAATTATTTCGGGGTCGTTTCCATTGGCAACCGCCTACTAAAACCCTCTTCAAATCACACACACCACCGCCGCCTCCCCCACCTCTTTGCACACACACACACACACACACACACACACACACACACACACACACACACACACACACACACACACACACACACACACACGCAGTACTATGAAGGGGGAAATCACAGAAAAAACAACTGGCATACCGTGAGAATTTGGGGCTGGGTTCAGCAAGGACAGTGGGAAGGGAAATTCACAACGCAGTAAGAAATGGAAAAAACAACAGTCACATGTGAATGTCTTTCAATGCCTACTGATTCTACAACCTCTGTTTATATAACTCTTCTTCATGGTCTCTCCTCAATAAGGACTACTGTACATACAGAGAGCAAGGTGACTGGAGAGAATGTTCTTTCGTGTTCCGTCAGAGCTGAACGCCGAGATAAACAGGCAGAACATAATTGCCATTAAGAATAGAAGTGCGGGTATCCAATGGCAACAACAGCAAGCTACTCTTTTTTTCTTTCACGCTCTGCATCTCTCTTTCTCCTTCCCTGTGAGAAAAAGACTGTGTTGTGACAGGAGGTGGATTCAGGTGCTATCACACCTCAGCCAAAGCCCTTGCCTCAGCCTGTGCAGAGTGTGTGTGGGTGTTTGTGTGTGTGTGTGTCTCTGCTTGTGTGTGCGTGTGTGTGCGTGCGTGTCTCTGTGTGTGTGCGTGTGTGTGCGTGCCGCTGTGTGTCTATGTGCCTGTGTGTGTGTATTTGTGTGTCTCTGTGTGCGTTCGTGTGTGCGTGTGTGTGTGTCTCTGTGTGCGTATGTGTGTGTGTCTGAGTTCTACTGCTGGTGTTTCCAACATAAAGTATCAAACTTAAAGTCGAGCAGTGAACATCTGTGCCTATCAGCTGTGTGATCCCAATAAACTTCTCTTAGAAGGAAACAGCACAATATGCGGACGCTAGTTAACAGAGACACCTAACATAAAAATGGTGGGAATGTCACCTGACGGCTAAATGGTTTGTTTAAACTTCTCTATGGGTCTGGCCCTCCTGTGAAATGTCAGACTGGATTGGTGGGTGTGTGTGTGGGGGGGGGGTGGGGGGGGGGTCTGGTCTGACAGGGGTTAGCTGGGATAGCTATGGCAGACAGGTGTCATCCAGGTTCAGGTATGCAGCAAGTGGTTTTCAGCCAGACATATTAGTGTGTAAAGAGGCCTCGGCTCTACTTTCTGGGAGATGACTGTGCAGATACTGTGTGTGCTGTCCTTAGAGAGCACGGAGAAGGGGAAGGTGTGTGTGTGTGTGTGTGTGTGTGTGTGTGTGTGTGTGTGTGTGAGTGCTGTGTGTGCTGTCCTCAGAGGGCACGGAGAAGGGGAAGGCAGGTAAGATCAAACACAGATGAGTAAGCAGATATAATGCCTCAAGACAGCACCAATGGTGGTGCGCTTAAACAAACTGGGTATTTTTTAATGTGTGTTGCTTTCCAGATAACCCTGGCACAGAGGTGTGTGTGTGTGTGTGTGTGTGTGTGTGTTTTTAACAGGGCTTTTACAGAAAAGCTAGTCCAGGTGACAGAGGGAAACCATTTGTGGAAAGGGATTCTTCGGCTCTGTGCCCACAGCAGTGACGACTTCATGATGACCAAACTGGAGGCAACACACACACACAATGCAATAACCACACTGAGTTAGCAGTAGAACATCCTCAGGAGTCCTCACCTGTCGGTTCCGCTCGTCCGTGATCCTCTGAATCTGAATCTTTTTCCTCCCCATGGCTGCGCTCTGCTGCTGGGGGACACAGGGGGGCACGTGTTGGGGTCAAAGGTCGTCTCTGTCCTGAGAGGGGGGTGGGGGGGGGAGTTGTGTGCGGGAACGCTTGTGCGTCGGGCGCTCGCTCTCTCTCGTTCTCTCTGTCTACCTATCCAAGGCCGTCGGGGCCTGTGTCGTTCTTCCTCCGTGGAGGAACAGGAAATAGAAAAAAGGGAAGTCAGACAGGGGCGAATCCTCGTGACTCAGATCATGGTCCGCTGCGGGGGCAACGTTGTCATCCGTGTGTCCTTCAGGAGCAAGAGCCTCTCCCTTCTCCTTCTGTGCAGCTAGCCGATGTGGTCTTACTCCTGAGGAGAGGAGAGGAGAGGAGAGAGAATTGGGGGAAGAGAGAAGAGAGGAGGGCAGATTAGTGGCTGGTACTCAGACCTTTTAAATAAACACACGTAAATAAACACATAAACACACACACAGACACACACACACACTGATGTCACATCAGAGCCGCAGATGATCATATCTGTTGTGACTCATCAACAAGTTCTTACACACACTATTTGTACGTGTGATTTCCCTGGATTTCCCCCATTGAACCTGGACATGTTCAGGCGGTTGGGCTTCGAGGCTAACCTTTCTGGTGACCACAGAGGGATTGGGGGGCACGTGCACGAGCATCATTACAGTACAACAGCTTCTACCCTTGCTAACCTAATTAGCCTCCTCACACAGAGTGCTAACCCCATTAGACCCAGCAGCTGGAGAGGACTTCCGGTGGGAGGAGGTCTTCTCCTGAGGTTTGTATTTCCCTCAAGTGGGTTGGGGATTGTGGAGAGCAAAAAACACACAGCAGAGCCTGCCCGAGGGTCGTGTGTGTGTGTGTGTGTGTGTGTGTGTGTGTGTGTGTAAGGGGGAGGTGGCACTGGATGAGAATGGAGTGGGTGGGGAGTAGCATAAGGGCCGCCGCACGAGTGAGCAAACGAGGGAGCGAGCGAAAGAACGAATGAGCAAGCGAGCGAAGGAGGGAGCGAGGGAGGGAGCGAGGGAGGGAGCGAGGGAGGTTGGCTGTGCTGTGCTGTGCTGTGCTGTGTCAGCTTCATTAGAGACATCTCCACCACAGCGCTGATACTCTGGGGCCCGCAGCAAGCTGCTGCCTCCCCGGCCTGACGTGCCGCATGCCATTACGGATCGAACCAGTGCAGCGCACAGAAACAGGAGCGGCGGTGGCGGTGGCGGCAGCGGGCGGACTGTCTGAGGGGCCCCCAGTCCCCAGTAGCCGCGGGGCCCACGTGAGCCATCGGACCCAGAACCACAGCTGTCATTAGAAAGGATGAGCTGGCCCCCAGTCAAACCTCTAACCATAGACTACATACGTGGTTAACAGAAATAGGTCCACCTATTTAAATTGTTTCTACTTTTAAATATATATTTCATTCTATGTACAATGTTTAAATTATATGATATTACTCGACATTGGTTAGAAACACGTGGACTTCTGATCCATTCATAACAAAAGGGTAGAATTAGGTCGACTATTTTTTTCTTTTCTGTGAATCAAACATCATTAAATGAGGATGAAGAAAGGGCTGCATAAAGATGCTGAGAGAGAGAGAGAGAGACAGAGAGAGAGAGTTTGTGCGTACAGCTGAGCGAGTGAATGTATGAATGAGCTGATTACGGCCTCAAAATAGCTTTAGCCGCCACCATCATTTTAAGACCTGCTATTACTGCTTCTGTAGGTCGAAAAAAGTAAGCCTTAAAATAGAGCTCTATATATACGCACACATACTCACAGACACACACAAACAGCCCAGACAGCATACACAAACACACACACACCCGAGGCCCAGCCACCACAACGGAGATGGGGAAACCCTTCGGAGGTTTCCTATTTAAAGAGTCATCCAACAGACCCTGCAAATGACAGAACTATTCACAGCAATTTCAAGAGGACAACAACAAATCAGGGCGCCTCTCTCTCTTTCTTTCTCTCTCTCTCTCGCTCTTTCTTTCTTTCTTTCTCTTTCGCTCTCTCTCTCTCTCTCTCTCTCTCTCTCTCTCTACACATCACGCTCTGATTCACATGTATGAGCCATATCCTCAGCAGGAATAATGTCTGTAGATTCACCCATTCGCACACTACTATGATAGCATACTGAGACATCTTTAATTAACAAGCTGAACTCCATTTCAAAAGTGGTTGTGAAGCTGCGCCGATGATTATATTTAGGTCTACTGTGTAGTGACGTTTCGTGCATGGCGACAGCCAAACACTTGTAAACACACTTGAGGGAAAAAAAAAAGAGGAAGTTTGTGTCATTTCGAGACTGTGATCTTGGCACCCGCTAGGTGCAAGACACATGACTGCTGAAATCCATTAATCAGGCGGAAAACTTTGTCCTGAACTCGCATTTCACCAAGGGGTGGGGGTGGGGGGGGTTCTAGCATGTCTCCACACTACGAGTGATTCTCTAGCAATTTCCCCAAACAATTCTTGTTATTTGTAATAACAGTAATATTAAAGTATTTTAAATATTTATAAGCCTTCTAGAACTCCCAAACAAACACCACCCCAATGTTGCCTGCTGTCCATACCTAACTATGCCTAATCATCTTAAGCCCCACAGAAGCCTGGAGTTAGACCCTTAACATGGACTCTCAGTGCGACACACACACACACACACACACACACACACACACACACACACACACACACACACACACACACACACACACACACACACACACACACACACACACACACGGCTGTAGTCCCTGCTCCCTCTCAGCCGGCGCGAGGACGTGATGATGGGCAGGCGGGGCCAGCGTGGCCATCAGGAGCACAGAGAGTTCAAAGGCAGCCCGTGAGCGGGGCGGGGCGGGGCAGGGAGGGGTGGGGAGGAGAGAGTCGCGGGGTTCGCAGGCGTACATGAAACGCCGGCTTTATCTGCCGCTGGGGGCCGGGGGCACAACCTTTAGCTCTGCAAACCGCGGCAGAGGGAGAGGGAGAGAGGATGGAGGGATGGAAAGAGGATGACTGTGGGGGTGTGGGGTGGGGTGGGGGGCAGAGTAGGACTCTCCCCAGCTCTGATGTGTAGGCCACTGCTTTCACACCAGCTGAAGCCAGGCCTGGAGTGTGTCAGTAGCCTGAGCGCATGTGCTACGGCAAAAGAAGAGGGACAAACTACCAATTATGCTTGAGAGTTCTCATAAACACTACTGTATTACCCCATCCTGCACATCCAGTGGATAAGGTAGCGGAATCATATGTGTAAATAACTGACTTTAATTACAACCTGTACAGAGAGATTTTGCCACGGTGTGTGGGTGCCACTTGCCCCGTTACCATGTTGCTGTCATTTAAAGGGTATTTGTGATAGCATTTACCACCTGGCTCTGGGTCCTCAGAGGATGATGGAGAGGTGTTTAATGTTAAGAGCATCTGGCTGAGGGAACACACACACACACACACACACACACACACACACACACACACACACACACACACACACTCTTTACATTGAGGGATAGCAGACAAACAGAACGAGAGAGAGTCTCCCCGGTGCCCGCGCCTTCTCCCGGTGTCAGGTCGATCTCATATTGCATTAACACCTTTTAATAGCCCTCCGCTTCCGCCCTGAAGACACCAGGCTCCTTTTCCGACGCGACACCGCCTCACATCTCAGCCACTGAAGTGCTCGGGAGGACAGGCTTTGCTCCGAGATAACACCATCTTCCCTCGACCCATGTGTGGGCATACGGGAGAGGCATGCCTGCCTCCCTGCCTGTCCTGCTTGCCTGCCGGTTTGTGTGCATGGATATCTCCTCAGCAGGGTGTGTGTGATACTGTCCAGTTTTGTTGTCCAAAGCCTGTAACTGGAGGCGAAGCAGCCTGGGGCCCAGAGATAACGGTCAGTGCCAGAGCTCGGGGTCTGGACCGCAGCCAAAGTGGCGCTGAGAAATCCATCACCTCTCTCCCTCTCTCATTCTCTCTCCCTCTCATTCTCTACCCCTCTCTCACGCTCTCTCTCACTCTCTCTCCCCCTCTCTCATTCTCATTCTCTCTCTCCCTCTCTCATTCTCTGTACCCTCGGCCCAGCACAAGTGCCTACCCATACCCCGCTACCTGTTGTTCTACTCAGCCCCTCTGCAACACAGGCTTTTTGCTTGTTGTCTTTCTCGACGCATCAAAAACAAACCTCAAGGGTCGACCATAAAACAGTTGTGTACTTTTTGAAAAGGTTTAATGCACCTCCGTCTCCGGACGGCACGGGGTGATACACCAGAGGACACAGGACACGGCAGGGGAAATTCTCCGAGTGCCTACTTACAAGAAAGCCAGATTTGTTGCTATAGCAGCAAGAACAGAATGACGGTCAGGAAGGTGGACGGACAGCTGAGAATTTACTGGCTGCTCGGTGTGACAACAAAATGGAGACGTGGTTGAGGTTGACTGTGTTACGCCCGGCTCAGATACATGTGACTTCAAGGCAATACATACAATTCCAAGAAAAAAACAAAAAAAAACATGCAGTGCTTGGTTGCAGCGATGTTGACACAAACACCGTGGGCCGAAATACTGGTGGGCGTTTCCCCAACAATGAGTCCTTCACTGTTTTAGGCTCTATGATAGGTAACTAGCTAAATAAAATAGCTTATGTTTGCTATATATAGTGGATGTTGATAGTGGTTTACTTGTTGTAACTGTTGTTGTGCCGTTGGTAAACAGAATAAGGTTTAGTTAGTTCTGATTAAAAAAAGGTTCCTCAGAAGGTTAGATTAGTTAGAATTATTTCGTTGGCTGACCTAATAATAATTACAGAAAATGCTAATAATTACAGAAATCATGTCTTTAAGGTCTTCAAATGGACAACTCCATTGAAAAAAACCTTCAAATTGAAAACTCCATGTAAACATCACGTAACCAAGTGGTTCCCCCAGCTGCAACATCCTGCAGTGGTTCTGAATCTTTGCTCTGAATAAGTCTCACAGTGTCTCACACGGTCAGTGAATGAAGGTCTATGAAATCCATCGTCCACCACGCAACGATGACTTAACCTGATGACGGATCAGTGGTGGGCTAAACCCTCATGAGTAAATTCACAGTTAGTGGTTAGTAGTCTGGGGTGAAAACAGTGAAAATGACTAATCAGTCTCTTTTGCTCCCAGATTCAGTAGAAAGGGTGTTTTCGGGGGGCACTGTGGCGCAAACAGTAGCCCCGACATTCGGGCTTGACACTCATGGAGGACACGGGTTCGAATCCGGCCCGATGTAATTTCTCCTGTCCACTCCCCACCTCTTCTCCCTCTCATTTCCTGTCCCACTCTTCACTGATCTATCAATTAAAAAAGGCATAAAAGCCCAAAAACAAATCTTTAAAAAAAAAGAAAGGGTGTTTTCCATTGGCTGGGCTGGGGAGCACCGGAGAGCACCATAGCTCCGCTGGGCTCTGAGAGCAGCTCCAGCAGAAGCCCAAAACGGGACGGCGATGACGATCCCTCCCCACCCTGGTTGTCCCCGCTGGGGCCCGTGATTTACTCCAACCTTGGGCTGTACTGCCAGCACCAACTGCAGGATATTTCCAGCCTGTTGCCTCACGTCTATGTGCCTTCCAGCCAGCGCTGGCTCTGAGGAGGGGGCCGCGGGGGGGGGGGGGGGGGGCTGCCCTGAGTTCTACTGCCCTGGGTTCTACTGCCGCAATGCTTTCAAGTTACAATGAAGTGCAGATGGGGAGGTGCCACTGGGGGGGGGGGGGGGGGGGGGGATTTAAGAGGTGCAGTGGATCCATAAGCAAGGATCAACAGCAGAAGCAACTGGGTGGGGTTGGGGGGAGGGGGGGGGACGTTCCGAGGTTGGAAAAGTCAGGGCAGAAAGGCAAGAGGGAAGGCAGGCAGGCAGGGCAGGGCAGGGCAGCAAGCCTTCAAGGGGAAACTGATCCCTCTGAACAACATGGACTATGTGTGTGTGGCTGCATGCCTGTGAGTATGTGAGGTGGGGGTGCAATGCAAGGGCAGCACTTCTCCTGTGGGGTGGGGGTGTGGAGTAAGGGGCGGGGCTGCTGGAGCTCCTGTGGATCCGTGATCCTCCGCTCGTGAATCACGCCTCGGCTGCACCACCTGTCAATACCCACCAATGCCGCCGCAACAGACTGTACCGGGCTCCGGCTCCAGCTCCGGCTGCGGCTCGCCACACAGCTCCCTGGGCTACGGCAGGGGACAAACACCCTCCTGTGCCAAGTCACGCAGCTCCTTTTCATTCAAAACGCTTGGGAGTTTAGAACAAAAACACATCACAGCCTTCTTCGTTTTTCTGCTAATCTCCTAGGCCTACCGTCCCTATTCTTGGAAATGCATACAATGTGCATGTGTGTTTGTGTTGGGGTGTGTGTGTGTGTGTTTGTGTTGGTGTGTGTGTAAGAATGAACCATGAAGCATAGGGGTACACTGGAACAATGCTCTGCGTTTGTTGTTGACACGCTCCTATCTGTTGTGGGATCGGCGAAGGCGATGTAGTCTGACCTGTCCCGATGACAGCCGAGGTGACGAGCAGAGCAGCAGCCATCGGGTGCCATAAACTGGGTCTCCTGCAACTGTTCTCGTCTCTCTCTCCCCCCCCCCCTTCTCCCTCTCTCTCTCTCTTTTTCTCCTTCTCTTTCTTAAGCTTAGCCGTGTCGATGACACTTGACAAGCTCAGAGCTCCAGTTATTACTGGGAGGAGGAGTGCAGGCAGCGAAGAAACACATGCCTTCACAGGGCTGCAAATCCCACCGAATGAACGTGTCTGAGAGGTGATTAAATGTAGCGACTTATTAAATGTTCAAAAGTAGCCATGGTCTGACTCGTCGTCTACCCTTTCTGAGTAGGCCAAAGTGGCAATGGCTTCTGGCTCTTCTTGTAAGATGTCTGCAGATGATAAAAAAATAAAAAAAAAACTGACAGCACTAGGGAAACACACCAGTTATAGACTGGCAGACGCTGACGACATAAACGTCACATGGACTGGATGCTTTGCGGTCACACAACAGAGATCACAAAAGGTTTATTTCCTGCAAACGCCCCGAAAAGTTTAGTGACTAAAAACAGAACTAATCAGCAACAACCATCACACAACAAAGAACCATCACTGTCTATCAATACTGTTTATGCTTTCAAAAATGGAAAATATGCCTGGAATTTCAGTTACCATGATTACGAATATCAAGCCGTCTATGATGGCACAGTTTGTCTAGCGGCAGTTAAGAGCACTGGAACGGGGTTGAAAGGAAGTATAGAAATGATCAAGTCAAAGGAAGTCAGAGCACTAAAAGACCTGATAATTCTTTACTTTGTGGGTAAGAAAGGTGAAATATGACTCCAACAATGGCCAAGAGAGAAACAGTGGTGAGTGCAAAGGGCCGATTGAAAATGGAGGACTTCTCGGCTTGTGCTTGTGTGTTTATGCTGAAGAATGCTTCAGCGTGTTTGGCTCCAGGGCAAAACACCTACCACATGTCCCCCAGGGACCTTAACCCCTAGGTCCTCCATTTTCAATCGGCCCTTTGATCTCAACTTTTCTCAAGCCTGTGCAACTCAGGGGTGAGCAGGCAGCGCTTGGGCTACAGTGGCAGGGAGAAGTCAGAAGCTTCTTTGAAACAAGAACACATTTCAGTCAGCCTGGTGAAAAGCCAGTGGGCGGGATTCCATTTGTCATCTCGCAGCGTTTCATATCGAGCGCCGAGATACCCTGAAGGTGTCAGACGTCTCTGATCCTTAGCAATGTAATAGCACTTTTTAGATAATACAAATCTGTGGCACATTACAAACGTAAGTCATCTGTGATATTCCTCTATTTTTGAAAATGCTTTCTGAAAAAGTATTGGTTGGTTTGGTGGTCTGATTTTGAGAATTTCTTTCATAGACTTGACAGGCAAGGCAGCTTTAAGCAAGTTCTTGGAGGGGAAGGTAAAAGATTTTCTCAGTATTAGTGCTGGTTCACTTTTCCCGTAACGGGTTGCAATAACAGAGCTTTTTGTTTGGGCAAAACTGCTTGCTGAAACCAAAAAAAAACTTTATCCTCTTTCTGTGAACCAATGAGTCTTCCCCCAGTGCCCACATTACACAGAATCTTGAAGAACAGACCGCAAGAGCTGTGTGACATACAAAACCACTAGTGCTAGTTCCTCATGTCCGAAAAAACTCTTACCTCTGCGTTCCAAATCAGGATCTCAATGCTCAGATGACCGAATTAGCAGAGGGCACTTTCTTGATAAATCCCAAGTCAACGAAGACATAATCCGAGAGAAGGGGGTCCAAGAACGTGGTGTGTCCCCTCTGGCGATCAGATGACACGAGTGACTTCTCCAATGATGACCACCCCCCATTCTCCAACTACTGAGCCCTCCCCCAGATCCTCTCTCCAGCAACAACACCCCCCCCTCAACTAAAGGCACACACATGCCCCCCCCCCTCAACTAAAGGCACACACAACGCCCCCCCCCCCCCCCTCAACTAAAGGCACACACATGCCCCCCCTCCTCAACTAAAGGCACACACATGCCCCCCCCCCCCTCAACTAAAGGCACACACATGCCCCCCCTCCTCAACTAAAGGCACACACATGCCCCCCCTCCTCAACTAAAGACACACACAACGCCCCCCCCCCCCCTCAACTAAAGACACACACATGCCCCCCCCTCAACTAAAGGCACACACATGCCCCCCCTCCTCAACTAAAGACACACACAACGCCCCCCCCCCCTCAACTAAAGGCACACACATGCCCCCCCTCCTCAACTAAAGACAGACACATGCCCCCCCCCCCCCTCAACTAAAGGCACACACATGCCCCCCCCCTCAACTAAAGGCACACACATGCCCCCCCTCCTCAACTAAAGACAGACACATGCCCCCCCCCCTCAACTAAAGGAACACACATGCTCACACCCTTTGCCCTAATATGCCTTCAGCAGCAACTGGCTCGAATTCATCAGTGTCTTTGGGGGTAATTGAGAGAGTGGCAGGGGTGTAAGCTGTCAGGCTGTAGTAAAGGAGTTTGTCAGATCCTCATCCTCTAAACCCCCCACCCCCTTGTATACACGTGTGTGTGTGTGTGTGTGTGCGTGTGCGTGTGCGTGTGTGTGTGTGTGTGTGTGTGAGTGTGTGTGTGCGTGTGTGTGTGCGTGTGTGTAGCCTCTCTTCTGATTTTTGCAAGCCGCTCAAAGTGCAGTGGCAGCTGCCCACACACCTTTTGTTCCCACTCCCCCTTGCTCTCGATACACCCTCACAGCTGTCGGAGCTTCAGCTCATGTGTCTAGTGGTGTTACACACACCGCTGACACCAACACCCACCAAGCTTGTGTGTGTGTGTGTGTGTGTGTGTGTGTGTGTGTGTGTGTGTGTGTGTGTGTGTGTGTGTGTGTGTGTGTGTATTGCTTACATTCGAGGTTTGTTAGAAAGATATAGGGAACAAGGTAGCGAAACTACTGAGGTGGAGACTCTGACCAAACCACTGAGGCATTCTTCACACGCTTTATGACCATGTATTGTTGGAACCACAAAAAAATCTCTGTCAAACTCCAAGAGTCCAGTTGCTTTCCCAAAGAGCCCAGCTTTGCCCTTCACTGACCTTGAGATCTCGGACAGAGGTTGGGAAATGGGGGCAGGGTGGAGATTGAAGGTGACTCAGTTTGTTTAACACTTGTGTCATTGAGTTTCCATGAGGAGATGGAGAACCCCCCCCTCTCTCACCCTTCCTCCCTCTCTCTCGCTCTCTCATTCTCAACACTGATGAGCGATGAGCACTTTTCCCACTCTAAGCCAAGGAGTTAAGCATAGGGCTTGCAGAAATACCAGTCATGTTGTGTTGCGAACCACATAACTAATATGGGTAAGTATCGGGGAGACACAGCAGGGGGAAAATGAGAGTCCGGCTTGCTTTCCAGCAGGAAATCTGCCTACATCTATAAAGCCTCTTTTGACGAGACAATTGCTAGCACAACAAACACAAGTGATTGGTAATGGCCCTGTTACAATGCATCTCCTCCCCTCCCCAAAAGATCCTTCTCTCTCTCTCTCTCTCTCTCTCTCTCTCTCTCTCTCTCTCTCTCTCTCTCTCTCTCTCTCTCTCTCTCTCTCTCTCTCTCTCTCTCTCTCTCTCTCCCTCTCTCTCCCTCTCTCTCTCTCTCTCTCTCTCTCTCTCTCCCTCCCTCTCTCCCTCCACCATGCAGACCTGACTGTGGCTCCCTTGTTGAACACAGTGTGCTGGCCCCAAGCCTAATAAGGGGATCTGTGTGGCTGCCTCCTCTCCTCTTCCCTTCCGGCGACAAATGTTGAGCGTGCCCAGGACTGCGTGGCGCTCGCTGCCCTGTGGCGAGGTACAGCCGAGGAGGATGTGGAGGACTGGGCACAGGGACTGGGGAAGGACGGACACCGAGGGGAGAGGAAGAGGAGGAAGAGGAGGAGGGGGGGGGGGAGGGGGGGACGGGGGACCAAAAGGCTTTCTCTGGAACTCAGCCCTTTACCTGTTCAGCCTGTCTTCCAAGAGCGCTCTCAACGTGGTGAATGCTTTGCTGTATCATGTATACATACCGGACATTAAAATGTTTAACAAAAGCTGAGAGGGTAGGAAGCTTCTGTGATTTTTGTTGGCATACAGCCGTCCCTCAAGACGCATATTGGGCACGTGAAAGATTTCATGGTAGGTGGAAAGCCTTATCTCTTCAGATCGGTTTCACGGCGTGAGAATGTGTCATTTCAGAGACGTCGAAATGTGACGTCGCAGAAAAAGACAAGTCATTTTTTCCAGCGCATGTGGCTACAAATGACTTCTCATCTCTCTGCCAGAGATTTTGTCCACCTCAGGGCTGGCTGGTGTTCAACATTTCGGGGGGAATGAGGCTCAGCCAACAGAAGAACATTTGGGACTTAGCAGTCAACAACCTCTACACTGATCCTCAGCAAGAGGCCATTTTAAGACAAAACCCTCAAGATTTAGACATTTGAGAGCAGTTTGTTTACCATAACTGGGTATGCTTGTGAATGTTTATCCTAGAGGAATAGTTGAGTAATAAATCTAGAGTGTGTTATAGCCCAGTTCAGCTCATACAGCAATATGACAGTCATTCCTCAAAAGCTCAGTACCATCCAAAAAAAACTAGAGGCCGAATATGCTTTCGAAACAGCTGCATTCTGATTCCTATGTGCTACATAAGGCTATGTTAAGCTTTAAATGCTAACTGAAGTGGTTTACTTTACAAAATAAAAATAAAACCATTACATTTGTAAAGCGAGCAATTATTTGGGATGAGAGGCCACTTAATGAATTAAAATTAAAACAAAACTCTGTAAATATTCCTTAAAAAACAAACAGCTAAGATGCTGTAGGTCTGTGTGTTGCTGTGTCACTGTTGGGGTTAGGTAATGCGTTCCCATTGTCCCTCACTGGCTTTAATCGGGGGGAAAAATGCAGCTATCTGCGAGGCCGTGCGCTGTCACAGCTAAAGGCCAGGGGTCAGCGGGAGCAAGACGGATCCTAACAGACGCTACAACTTGTTCCCTCCTGCCTGCCTGCCTGACTGCTCCCCTCAGCTGCCAGCACTGAAGGCCCCTGCCTTCACACACACACACACACGCAAGGAGGAACATCATCACACACTCACACCCGTACAGGCATGCTCAAAAGCGTGCACACATTCAAGACTCCAGCACACAAACCCACACACACACTATAGGCCTATACATGAGGAGGTATGGACAATGCGAGGACACACACACACACACACACACACACACACACACACACACACACACACACACACACACACACACACACACACACACACACACACACACACACACACACACACACACACACACACACACACACACACACACACACACACACACACACACACACACACGAGCACTGTGCCCAGGCCCTTGCCCAAGCAATCAACCTGAGAGGCATTTGGAATGTTCTCTAAAGAGCAACTGGCTGATCGGGGCCAGGGAATGCCAACTCCTTCAAATTGAAAATGTGTCGGAAGGGGGTGTCTGAAAACACGGCCCAATCTCAATGCAAATCATCCGGAGACGCAAGAAAAAGTGAATACATTATAACGACCCGGGTCGCTAGCACTAACATAATCTCAAGACGGTTAAAAGGCTGTCTCGACACAGCATCGCTGATTAATGTTCCCGAGCCTGATATTGCTCCCGTCACTACCACGGGGTACGTTACAGGCCCTTTGAATAAACACTGAAAGCTTTTGCAGTGGGGCCTCGTGGAAAACGGGAGTGAATGAAGAGGACAACGCTAACACAAACAGATGCGATGCCCTTTCCAGTACCCTCGTCTCCCACTCCTCGCCGCCGATGACGGGACAGATGGCATTTCCCACAAAAACCACATCAGTCAAAAAAGAGGGGGGGGGGACGATCTGGAGAGGTGGCCCAAATCAAACAGAAAAGGACAAGTTGGAATTCTGTAGGGCTGTGTAAAGCCTCAAGGCCAATGATGAGATACACCATCTTTCTGAGCTTCACAAATGTAGAGCTATTTGGAAGGGTCAGAGTGTGGATGCAACGGTCAGAGTGTGGTGTGTGTGTGTGTGTGTATGAGAATGAGAGACAGACAAAGCGTAAGATATAAATGGTTGGTGAGATGGAAAGAAAGACTGAGACAAACAGTAGAATCATGCGAGCAGGTGGAGCAAGTGAGAAAGACATTCAAGGTGATTTTATGCGCGTTCATTTTCTGTGATTTCTTTGCACTCAAAGTTGAGGCGTGCTTCCGTGATGTTTTGGCACAGAACCTTGCGAGAGAAAGCGAACAAAAATCACGTGAAAAGACTACACTCAGAACGGACGCACTTACAATTACAATATTTTATTTTTTGCAGTTTTACAGATTGGAAATTACAACTGCAAACTCCAAATTGCGTTTTCGCAAGTAGTTAATTACAATTGCGTTCAGTGTTTTGTTTTTCCAGTTCATCATGTACAAGCGCAAATCCTACTCTGCGTTTCTTCTTTTTTTAGGCACAGTTCTACCTTCCCACAGCCCAACGTCCAGCTGCGCCTTTCCCCTTGGAGGATCGGGGAGCTGCTTGAGCAATTAGGACTCCGTCTCTTTGAGGTCACTTCTCTAGCGGGGACAGGATATGGTCTGGTGATGGGCAACTGTCAAAACGAACACCACTAAGGCTGTGGCTTTGTGTGCGCGTGTGTGTGTGTGTGTGTGTGTGTGTGTGTTTGTGAATAAACAAATCCCCACAGGACGCCCGTGGGCAGCGAGCAGCCCACACACACGCAAATCAGCCTGGCTCGTTTCCTTTCCCCTCTACTTTTCGATCTCTTTCTGACACTGACACATACACATACACATACACGCACACACACACACAAAGCAATATCATGCAAAACACCCCGATTCAGACAAACACACACTTGTACCACGCAAAATACACTTGCACACAGAGACACACACACACAAAATGGCCTTCTTCAAACACACGGACAGACACTTCTGCTCAGAAACAGCTGACGTTTTAACAGGCCTCCAGCAGCTGACAAGCTACAGGTGGGACAGCAGACCCTCTTTAACCTCTTCCACTCCACAGAGGCCCTGAAGGCACGTCGCCACGCCACCCCCGACCCCCCCCCAACCCCCACCACACCTGTTGCCACTTAACAGGAATCTCTCTCTCTCTCTCTCTCTCTCTCTCTCTCTCTCTCTCTCTCTCTCTCTCTCTCTCTCTCTCTCTCTCTCTCTCTCTCTCTCTCTCTCTCTCTCTCTCTCTCTCTCTCTCTCTCTCTTTCACTCACTGTCTGAGCAGACTTTCTTCCAACCACCCCTCTTTTCCAGAAGCTTCTTTTTTCCCCCCCAACCGGTCTCGTCCAAACATTGTCTCCACCTCCTGTCCTTCATGCTAGGGCTCTGTGACCTTTCGCCATGTGCGGCTCTGGGGTGCCGAGTTCACTGAAAGGAATCTCTGTGGACAGGCCACTGCTGTTGCTGCTGCTCCTGCTCCTGCTGCTGGGGGGGGGGTGGGGTGGGGTGGGGGTTCCTGCGGCTCTGCTGTATGGGGTCTGCTGAAGCCCCTCAGGGACACAGGGGAGTGTGACATGCATGTGGTGCATCCTTGGCGGAGAAAGAAGGGGGGGGGACTTAAGGGAAGCTTAAAGCAGCAGTAGTTTTGGTCTAAAACTAGCGAGCTAACTACCAAAAGGTGCAAACACCAACAGCAGCACAGCTGGCACTGATAAAAGCTTGCTAGCGTGCTAACTCATGTGTTACGGCGATATAGTCGGCAATGTCATGCTGTGAAAGCTTTTCTTACATTTCTGGATCAAAGAACTTCATAGTAGCCTATAGAGCCTGTGCAGCTAGTGGACACGACTTGACGATGATACCAAAACTAGTTGTTTATAAAAACATAGCTAAAAAAAAGTGACAAACTGCTGCATACTGTTGCTTCAAGGGGTTTAATGAAGGCTTCAAAACCATGAGCTGCCTGGACCCTGTTAGTAAACACATCATGGCAGAAACCTGAGCCTTGACTAATGCTATGGCGGCGTGCAAGTAACTTGACTCAAATGACAATTTTGTCTGTTAGTTCCCATAATACAGTCCTCCTCGGCACTGACAGAATCACTGGGGCCGGCTGATGTTGATGAACATGGCCCACTTTGATATCCACATAGCACCGTGGCTGATAGAATGGTGTGCCACAATCTGTGGGGACCCCATTGCTGTTGGCAAGACACTGAGGCAAATGCTTCAGTCTACTTTAATATTACACAGCCATCACGCTGATATTTAGCTGTTGAGACATGTAGCAGACTGTACAAAGCAACTTCCAGATCATACCGCCTTAAATACTTCTAGATGCTGTGCTGTAATGCTATTTAGTGAACTGAGGACTTACAAACAAACAAACAAACAAACAAACAAACAAACAAACAAGACACTGATAGCATTATGCACCAATGTCATAGTTTCTTAGAGACTAAATAAAGATTATTTGATGTTGCTGTTGAACAGGGTGTGCGTTAACTACATGACTAATAGAGCAGCTCATTTCCAGGACACATAAATGTGCACATGTCTGACCTTTGACTCCAGTAGGAGCATACTGGAAACCCTGTGTAAGGTGGGATGTGGTTGAAAACCAGTGAGGTTTTCATCGAGCTACCAACCACAGAGAGTGACTTGGCAACCCTTTTTTTTGGTTTTGTTTATTTAGTTTTTTTCCCCAACAGGCCCAGGTGCCACTTCCTTTTTTGTGTGACACTGGCCCTTTTCCTTTCTGGTCTCTGCGTATGTCTCACACAACAAAGTACCAGTGAGAACTCGAGCCGCTTGCCACTGACCACCACAGAACGGCCTCGGTAAATCATAGTGGAGTGGGGCTGGCACATGTACTACACCATTGTCTGTATAGAGGGGGGGGGTTGAGGGCGAGCCCCATGAATGTGAGTCTGTGAACTAAAATCAGGGCATCAAGAGTCTCGAGATTGGGTCCCTTTCCAGGACAATTTGTATTTGCGGAGAGGAAAATGGGCCTTCTCCTGGCAGCTTTCATAGCAGAAGCAAAAAAAGAAGAACGCAACGCTTTCCTAAGGACTCCAACGTTACTCAAAAAAAAAATAGAATAGCAAGTAAGATACTCATTGGCATACAAAGATCTAATTTGGAAATCCAAATGTAAAATGTATTAACTTTCTTCCACAGTCAAACCCATGTATCTCCATGTTTGCATCTAGAAACGTTAAAAACTGAGCAGAGCAAAAGGGCATGTAAATGTGTCATCGTGTTTGGATAATGTGACACTCATTACAGACACAGTAAACAGCAGCAATAAGCCGTGTTGTGGCGAGGGAGGAAGAAGTGGCTCAAGAGTCTCTCAGAGCACTGAAGGGACTGCAGACATGAGGAATGGAGGAACAAACAGCACACTCTGCATGCGTGAGTGTGAGCTTTCACGTAACGTTTGTGTGCATATGTGTGACTTACAGGAAAAGTGGGAGAGGGCTGAGACACTAAGCTGGCACACTAACACACACACACACACACACACACACACACACACACACCCACACACACACACACACAAAGAGGAACTAGATGATAATACTGAAACAGGGCAAATGAGGTCGGCAGACACTAGACATTAGCCACTACGCCACAGACCACAATGCAAAAAAAAAAAAAAACAGCAGCAGTCAATGGTTAAAGTGACTTTGGGAGGTTTTGACAGCCTGCCAAATGTGACAAAGGTGGATGTTTCTGCATTCACTCGGAGTTGCGTTCCTCACCTCTAATGCACTAATGCAAGTAGAGGAAGAGAAATGCTCCGTCGGACAGCCATGAACGACATTCCAATGGAAAATCCTGAATGGGAATGAGCCTGTCCTGTTCCAGGGACATTTCACAGGCATTTGGGGGATGCCCGGAGGCTGACCACCACACTGCGTGGGTCCCGACCTCATTCCCCTTTTCTCCCTGATGATGTCCAGGGAAGCTGGACACATAGGACACGGCTAAGAGTGCTGGGCTGATGTTTGCGGCGAAGAGGGGCAGCTGTGCTGATGCCTGGCACAAGGTTGCCGCGCCGTCGTCGCCATGTCCACGTCTACTCGCACCCCCCACCTCCCGTGCTCCTTCCCTTCCTCCCTCCCTCCTTCCCTCACTCCTTCCCTCACTCCCCTCTCGTCGCTGCTCCACGTCGTCTGCACTCCCATCAGATTGGCTCTCCCTCCTGCCGCCTGTGCAAGGCATTGCTCCGAGGGCTCCCGACTCAGACAAGCGTGCACACACAAACAGTGGCACTGGCACATGTGCGCGCGCACACACACACACACACACACACACACACACACTCACACACACACACACAGGGAAGTGTGTCACTCTGGAAGGATGCAGAGGGGATTTTTCTTCCAGCCTCCTCCCCTCCCCACTGGAAAGCTTCCCAGCTCTCCTCAGTAATAGCAGCTAAGAGAGAGGGGGGGGGCAGCTATCCTCCTCCTCCTCTAACATGGAGCCTTCACACATGGGGAGTGAGAGCTGAGAGAGAGAGAGAGATGGGAAAAAGAAAGAGGGAGAGAGGAGAAAGGAAGGCAGACAAATGGAGAGAGAGAGAGATGGGAAAGAAAGAGGGAGAGAGAGGAGAAAGGAAGACAGACAAATGAAGAGAGAGAGAGAGAGAGAGAAGGGAAAAAGAAAGAGGGAGAGGAGAAAGGAAGACAGACTAATGAAGAGAGAGAGAGAGAGAGAGTGCGTGCAGATGGCCTGCTTATACCAGAGCACATCTGCACAATCATAAAAACTCAAACAGGCCTGAGAGGGCAACCAGAGAGACGTGTCAGAAAGAAGGTGAACCAGCAGGACTGAGACAATGTGAGCAATCACATTAGAGCGAGCGTCTCCGGGAGAGAGACATAGAGAGCAGAGAGGTGGGGAAGAGAGAGACAGAGAGAGCAGAGAGGTGGGGAAGAGAGAGACAGAGAGAGAAGAAATTATACACAAAGCAGTAAAGGAGAGATGGAGGTGAGAAAGGATGAATGAGCAAATGAGAGAGAGAGAGAGAGAGAGGGAGGTGTAGAGAGAGAGAGGGGTAGAGAGAGAGAGAGAGAGAGAGAGAGAGAGAACGAAGGCTGTGTGAATGAGGAAAGAAAAAAGGGCAGGTGGGATGACAGTGGAGGGCAGCAGGTTCCCAGATGAAAGAGAGACAAGGATAGGAAGAAAGCAAGACTAATAAGAGAGAGAGAGAGGTAGAGAGAGAGAGAGAGAGAGAGGGGTAGAGAGAGAGAGAGAGAGAGAGAGAGAGAGAGAGAGAGAGAGAGAGATTGAGTAGAGAGGTGTAGAGTTTCATCTCCAGGCCCAGGCGCTTTGCTGTTTCAGCTGTGCTGGAGTGCTGGCCAGCCCCTGCTCTCATGCCACTGTAACCCTGTGCGCTCCCCTCGTCCCCTCGGCCTGGCCTGCCTCCTCTGGCCCTGCCCTCTGCCAGCCCTCTCCAGTGCCAGCAGCCTCAGTGCCATGCTGTCCATCCGCTCCTGCAGCAGTGCCCATGCCCGGGTGCCATCTGATCTAATACCAACCATATCTGGAGCCACTTATGGCTCTCCCCCCCGCCCCCGCCCCTGCCCCCTCCCACTCCCACGTAGTCCCACATGCGCACACACACTCTTGTGGAACACACAAACATTTTAAAATACTTCTCTACCTTCAGGTGAACTCTCTACGACTCTGTATCTCTTTTTTTTAAGATAAAAATGATACTGAGATCACAGGATTTTATTTTTTATTTGTATTTAAAATCAGGTCACAAGAAATGTTCACCACTACGGTCTGCCAATAGCAACCGTCTGAAATTCTCAGTCACACCGATGACACCCTTGGCACCCCCCCCTCCCCCCGCCCCTCGGTCCACCGAAACCATCCACACGCTAAGTGTAAGTGTGCTGATCATGATATCAACAAAAAGCAACATCTCCTCCGTGTCTATTGAGCATGGATGTGGGGAGAGCAAAGTTGGTCAAACAGGAACCCATTATGGCCTGGAAACTATGACCAGCGGGCCATCCCCTTCTCCGCTCGCTCTCGCTCTCTCGGAAATGTTGAAACTGCCTGAGAAGAAAGCGACCGTGCCAACAAAAATGTCATTACACACAGACTTAAAATCCTATAACACTGGGGAGTAATTGGTATCGATTCATTGATTATGCAATCACAAGGTTTTTGTTGACAAATTCCCCCATTCTACCTTTTCTTCCTCAAGAACAAGCCATTAAAAGCCACCGACCAGCAGTGAGTGTAATAGACTGGCTTCACATTGTTTTTCCATGGCAATTTGACTTCATTGATGTCTTATGATCCGCATGGTATGCAAACAACAATTCTCAGGAATAGCAAGAACATCAGATTAAAACGCAGTCTTTGTTGTGCGCATGAGGGTATGATGCTGAGTAACGATAAATGCACACATTCTAAACAGGTTTCATGCAGAGTCTTGAACTCGTGCCAGCGCAGGAACAGCGGTGTGTTGCAAATCAGCGTATTAAACCACTTCTCTCCTCTAAATAGAGACAATGCCATCTGATGCGTCATGAGAGGCTACTTATAGTGTGTGTCAGGAGAAATGTGTTAACTGACTGACCAGCTCTAATCTACAACAAGACATTTTGGAACACTATATCCCAGCTATGGACACAACAATCTGAATGCATTCATGAAGCAGGGCAAGAGTTGTGCCATCGTATCTTAAAGCGGCTACATGTCATGCTAAATAAAATTGTAAAACAGTTCAGCAAGATGACTGTAAATTCAGAGAGCTAGCATGAAATCAACAAACAAACAAATTCGACGGGACTCTCCGAAAGGTTTCCAATTAGCAGCTAGCCCCAATTAGGTATGGATGTTTACACCAATCAGGAGACTCCCAAAAAGATGGGCATCTCTTCCAGCCAATTACTTTTCACTAAGGAGGGGGAAGGCTCCTACGGTGGCTAGTGGAAGTTAGCATACGCAGCAAAAATTGCCCGCCAACCTCAGCTGTGAAGTTAATTGGCACCACAGAAATATTGTGTGGAATGATTCATCATTACAGGTGACAAACAACTATAAATTCTATGATTAATCATCACAACAAGTACAAAACCACAGTTAAGTACAGTAAAAATGTAAATAGCCCAACTATCAAAATCACATGCTGTCAACCTATGATGTAAAATGTTGACCGTATTAATCTTACACATGTGTGCGTTTAAGTTGTGTCTGACCTATATAAAGCTTATTTTCTGTTTGGCATGTGACCTTAGCGGTGGCCCCATGCATGTTCATTGGAGTAGGCTTTATGGATGAGGACCATTTTATTGCTGGAACGTATATGACCAGGGATCGGGTGGGGAGAGAAAAACTTAATCTGGATAAAGCCTGCAGCTTCGCAAACCTAATACATGTTCCAGAGAACCGGAGTACTGAAGGGCGTCGCAGACAGACCCACGGTGTATACTCAGCTGAGGAGTTTTAGGATGGTCCTTTGGTTGGCCTCTTTCTCCCACATCTAGCCTGAATTAGGTCATGAATCACACAGTTTATGTCGGGAAGACACCACAGAGGATACTGTCAGTTTATGTTGGGAAGACCCTTCAGGAGATATTGTAGAAAACACTTTATCATACACCACATGCATAGCTCTTCCTAAAAAGACTAGTAGTAACTGCTTACTTAGCAATTGGGCCGTCTGTTCTTGAAGGCAATATTACAAAGCAGTTTGAGAGAGTATCACCAGGACCTTATGGCAGGGGGTGGGCTCAGAGTGGCTGAAGTTCACTGATTCCAAGTTCCTGATGCCAAGGTCAATAAAAATATTAGATGCGGCGAGGTGTAAGGAAGACACACACATCTCAATATCTTCCTTGGGAAACCATTCTGGCACAAAATCCCAACAACATGAACCCATGCACGGCCATAGGTCTTTGTGAAGCCGACAGCAGGGGGGGAATACTGGATGAACAGTCTGAATACAGAAGCACTGTGGTTCTGTTTTGCCAGAGGCTGTTGACTAAGCCAATCCTGTGTGCATGATAAATCTTGTATTCTGTTATTTACATACAACATAGCTTTATAGAACTCCTATGTGTGCTGACAAGGCACTAATTTGGTAGTTAGACAGCCAGTGGAGATTAAGACATTCAGTGAGCCCAGTACATAATCTTGTGTGACCTATTAATTCCCATTTCTAATAATCTTTTGTCACAGTGCAGGTTTTACTGTTAGGCCTACAGTTCACTAAACCCCCATTTGTCATAAAATGGTGATAAATTGTGTGAATATGTTACTGAGCAAGCAGCGGTCTTCAGCCGATTCAGCCGAAGATCCTTAAGTGGGCGAGAGAAGTCAGTGCGCAGGGCTTTTTCTTTTATGGGGCAACAGCTGCCACCACTTCAGTAAGATGACACCAGTGGTGGCCACCAGCCTGTGTAGTCCAGAGATTTTATTCATCTCTGGCCTAGGAAAAATGTCAGTAAATCAGTTATGGATTGCAGATAGACCAGCGCCTGCTGCTTCGATCAGGCTGTTGTCAGCCGGCTGTAGCGGCTTCTCGTTTCCACAGTACATCACCTGATCTTTTATTTTTTTACCATTATCGGGAACATTTGTCATCAAAGATTTATCAACTGGGCTTGGTGACGGTCATTAAAATTGTACCACCAGAGTGAAAAAAAAAAATTGTTTCACACACAAAATCCACCACGGAACAGTTCAAATCTGCCAAGCTTCACGATGCTGGCTTCTCATCATTCACTCTCTGTTCTAAAAAGCCAGTAGAACTCAGGAGGAGCCAATTATGGCATTTGTTGCAGACAATATTGTTGCTATGCCTGTTGTCATCGAGACCATTCTGACAGCAACTGCTGGGTCTACCTGTTTATGAGCTCTTAAGACAAATTATTTGTCTTATTGCTGGAGAAAATTAAAACAGCAGGTGGCCACAATTTCCCTGGACCCAAAACATGAATAGGAGGCCAACCTGAGTTTTGTCTTCATATTTTCGAACCTACAGCCAATCTGCCAGCCTATCAGAAAACACCAAATTAAATCATCCACATTGCATCACTGTCACTAAATGTCCTCTAACTGTCAACATAAGTAACATGCAAAACGTGCACTTTGAAATCCAAATAAGCAATGCCTATTATCACCTGAGAACACCGACTCGATGAAAAGCACTAAAGACAACACAGAAAGACCAAACTTGCCATCCTCCTCTCCATTCAATTTCAGTTTTCTGATAATATGCAAATCGCCCAAATCGGGTGTTTCAGACACAAACAACCAACAGGAAAAGCACAGATTTCTGTCTGGCCGTCCATGTGGGAGATGGGTCTCCTTTCCTTCTCGCCTGACGTGATGGAGTATGACTGCACGAGGGGGGGGGGGGGGTGTTCACCTCCACTGGCCCTAGGCTCCCTGCTCCTTCAGAGCCATGTGCTGCTCCGCTCATTGTCTTAATTGATGTTTAACCCCTGGATCAGCTGATGACGACTCAATTAAGGGCTTGCTGCAAGAAAGATTAGTCCTGGTAAGGGGGCCTCTGCCCTTACTGGAGAGTACCTGCCTCACTTGACTGTAATCCCCCGATGGCATGGACAAGAGAAGATGGAGGCCATTTTGGCAGCTTGGCTGAGCTGGCAGCTCTGTACTCTCCATGTACCATACGGCTGGTGGTATTGCCAAGGTGAATTAACACCTTGCTCAGGTACTTTTTCGCTCAATTATGATTATTATTAAAATAATTGTTATTTTTTTTGCTTTGTACACAGGAGCTGCAGTTAAGGCTTGCGACTGAAACATAACAGAGCATAACTGCGCTTGAAAAGAATCTAGTTGGGAAACGGGTGATCTAATCTCCTAGCTTGGACTCATGTGAAAAAAACAATTTTAAATAAATAAATAGCAGAATTGCATTGGAAAAATGAAATGCTATTCTCACAACTGCCAGTCAGGACACATATCCTATAGGATGAGTGGTGAAAGTGATTTCCCACCTCATTAAAACTAACCAGAGCCTGGCTGAGACCCTGCTTGCTGACTCCATGCCCAGGAAACCTCACTATCTAGGCCTATTTTCATTTTCTAGATTGGATACTGTTGCCAACAAGGATGCACCTAATGATAAAGTAAAAATATATATATATATATATATAAAGCTACGGTCAGACATAATGCCATCCTTACCTCACTCATCTTCCAAAATTGGGCAAACACAAATTCAAAGCCAAACCCACTTATAAATCGGGTCCTTTAGAAACCTTACCCTCTGACTGTATGTTGTGTTTTAGGCTTGCCGACAAGTAAAGATATGAACATGCGTAGTGTAGTGGCTGGGTCTAAAAGTCACACTGAAATATTACGGTGACAACTGAGATGAGCTTAGGCTACTCAAGAGTATTCTTGGTGACGTTCTGCCTAAAGAGAACCTATTCTCTCATCAGTCTTGATCTTTTACAGACACAGAGGAGCAGAAGTTATGAAATGTTCCTAGGTAAAGAGAAAACACCAGTCCTATGGTCTTAGCCATGCTTGCATCACACATGTGGCAAAGGATGGGCGAGAACCAGCAACCAGATGCTTCCCAAACAAACCACAGGCCAAGATGGGCAGATCTGCAGAGTCAGAGAGCTGTTTCCACTTAATAATCTTGATAAACATTCAACATCTTTTTAAACATTATAAACAACAACATTAAGAGTATCACAACAAAATAGAAACCACATGCACATATAAATTGGAAAAATATTTGAATAGGACAGCTTGAGCTCAGAGTAACAGAACTACAGTTATAGAACATTCTGCCGTCTCTGATACTTCCCGTGTGTGAGACTGACTGGCTCGAGATTCAGAGGATTCAGTTTACGCCATGTAAGTCTCTGCTGGGAATCACAACACGCACTACCTGCTGGCATGACCACAGCACCCGCCTGATAATGAGCTTGGCTTTCCACTCACAGCGGAAAAAAATTAGGCAGTGTGTTACTGTCACTCACAAGAGACATAATATGCTTCAAAGAATTTTCACTAGTGAGGTCTTGAAATATGTAGGCAATTCAGGGCAGCTCACATGAACAACTAGGACATTTGGTCTTTTACTGTTTTTGGAAAACATCAAATCAGTCTACAGACTAAATTATATTCCAAATGTGTTGGTAGAAAAGGTTTACGATGCTAGCCTATGTATGACAATATGTTATAACGCTATTAACGCAGGAAATAACGCTGACAAATAACTCCAGGAGCCATAAATATTATTGCATAATGTTACACATTTGGTGCCAGTACTTCATGAGCAACTTTTTACGTGGGTTTCTTCCAGGTACCGTTAGTTAGTTCAACCGAACTTGACGTGTCAAATGTTTTGAGCACGTAGATTTAGGAGAGCATCTACAAAGTAGGCTTCTGATAAACTAGTAGGCTAGCCTACCTGTCAACAATTCTGAATGCTGGAATTACGAACGTAATTATCATTACCTACATTATTTTCCTAAATTAATAAATAAGGGTCGATGTCCAGCTATATAGTCAATTGTCATCTAGCAAAAGTACTGCCGTGCAGTTGAGATGAACATCACCTCTTAAAAAACAGAACAAAACATATCCATTAGGTAGGCTATACTGAATCGAGATGCAATCTCGATGACACTTCTTAGAACGTTAATCTTTTCGACAGCTGCCTGTCACGACTGTTGCGCACACGAATGCAATGACAACAATGCGTAAATTCTTCCTGCAACACTTGTACTTTGTAAATGTATAATCACTGGTTTGCTTGTGCGCGTATTGCTACATTTTAAAGCCATCAAGCCAACTCTGTAAGTTAATAATAACAACATGTACCCTTGACACTCGCAATAAAACACGAGACCTGGACCTCCATATCGAATTGATGGCTGCCTAGGAGCGATAGGTTAGCTAGCTCTACTTGTCTTCCATTTCATGAGCTCATTCTCTGTCCACATCTAACAGAACGTGCACTGAGTGGCATAACGAACAAGTTTGTTTTGACACTGTTGTCTCGCTTAAAAATATAATCAGTAACATTGCTGGTTTAAGTTCAGAGGTAAATGTAAATGTCAAAGTGCAATTATGAGCTAGCCAGGCAGGCTAGCTAGCTCACCAAGCTGCCGAGCTAGCTGGTAAAGAGTGACTTACCCCGGAGTACTGTTTCCACATCTGTAGGGTTGAGACGCTATTTCAAGGGGTCTAGTTAAACGTGTGCCGAAGAGAATGAAAATAAAAACAGACGATCTGCCATTTAAATGGTATCTGCATCAGTAACAAAAAATCCTTTCCTCTTGATGTACTAGGTAATTATTTAGGTAGCTTGTTCAGTCAAATGATACAATGTA
The DNA here is from genome assembly GCF_900700415.2 of Clupea harengus. Lineage (NCBI taxonomy): Eukaryota > Metazoa > Chordata > Actinopteri > Clupeiformes > Clupeidae > Clupea > Clupea harengus. Next base: position 5,846,494 of record NC_045162.1, on the reverse strand, counting down.
AGCGATGTTCAATCTACCATGATTGGCATCGCTTTATGATTGACACATGAGTAGCCAATAGAAGCTGGGTATTCATCATGCCTAACCAATCAAGAACGATGCGAGGGGCTCATTACTTGTGAAAGCAAAGTTGGTAGGCGAGGGTTAAGGTGAAATAGGAAGGACTTACAGAGAGATCATACTTGAACACAGCGAAGGCAATGTATCCTTCCGCCTAGCTACAGTATACAAGTGTGGGCAGTACAATACCAATATTTAGACGCTGGCAATGGGTTATTTTCCTGTTAAATGATTAGCTGTTTAACCACCTATCATACTTTAAACAAACGAAGACTATGACTCTCTTCTTTATAAATAAAAAATGCCGCTTTATTATGGCTAATTATACTCTTATTGCAGTCTAATGCTGAGCATACAGCATTTGGCTACTCAGACTAAAGTATAATATAAAATCCAGAAAGTCTTTGGCTTTAAAACAAGTTGCAATCAACACATTACAATTCAAAGTCCTTTCAAACGTCATAACAACTGAAACTGCTTTTTAGGTCGATGCATGATATTGCCATGATTTTAATACAGAATATAAAATTCACCTTTACACTGTCCTTTATTTTCGTTTAGTTCTAAACACGTCAAACTAGAGTGCATTGAAATCATCCTCGTGTTTGTCTATAAGGCCTATCCCACTACTGCCTCATTAAATTACCTGTCAAAGAGAGACTTGTATCATACGGGATTTTAGAACATTACTGAACAGTAACCTACGTTGTATAGCATAGTAAACACATTTCATTACTGTTACTTCTAAATAATGAACAAGGCACAGATAGCCCTTATATTTCCAGGAATTACAGAACAGGAAATCAGAAAAGGGGGCACTATTCTATCACGTGGAAGAATATAGTGTTTACAGTGTTGAAGGCAGTGCTACAGTGAGAAAAAATGAAAAACCGGATGGCGATTCAGCGGAATGGACCGACAAAGATTGTGTATTCTTCAAACACAAATAGTGTACCCCATCTATCAGAATATTCGTCTTTGGCTGGTTTCAATTCGCAGGGAATGTAATTCTTTATGTGAAACTGGCCATTCTTTGAATTCAATTTGCGCCATATTTTCCGTAGAGAAACACGCACGTCATTTTGTCACAGCAAGAGACTACCCGCTCGCAAGAAAGAGTTTTAAAGGTACAGTAGGCCTTCGAGGCTAGGTCACAGCCTACCGACCGTACACGTCCAGCTGTCTCCCAGGAAGTGTGGCATGTACGTGAACAACTTTGTCTGCTGCACATACAATCTGACCCATTAATAAATAGCTTTGATTGAGTTAATAGAAGATAAATGTATCACTCCCTCTCCACAAGGTAGCCGAAGCTAATCAGCCTATCGCGCAGGGTTATATCTTAGTGGGCCATATCTGAAGAGCTGGCCATGCATGTGCCTTCTATCGGTTCTTCGAACTGATTAAATCAATATTGAACCGAATCCACTGTTTGACACTGAAGTGTTTTCAGACTGTTTTGCCCATATATGTTCTAGGTTTAATGCAAATTCATTAATTATGACAATTAATTCAAGAGGGAGGAGATTTTGAGGGTAATCAGGAGTAGTGGGGGAGCGGACCAGCTAGGCATGGAGAAAGAGAGAGGGAGGGAGGGAGAGATTACACTGTGTTTTATTCTGTAGTAAGAGGCTTATGTACTGAGGTTTTGGTGGAGGAGAATAAATGCAAACAGATGGGCACCCTGTTGCCCTCTCGCACATTTGTCCACTACCACAATTGGACAGAGTGCCAGTCAGCAGTCAGGAACAGGAATTCCACAGAAGATGAAAATAAACAGGCAAACAAACAAATAACCAGTAGGCTTACCTACACAATTTACCTTTGCCTTAACATTGGGAAAATATTGACGTATGCTTCACACTATTACCTTAATCTAGTTTAAGAAGAAGAAGAGTTTCATGAGTGTGAGTGTCCGGATTTCATTTTAAGGTCCACCCAACATTTACCAGGATAAGTGTTTGTACCACAGAATATGATTGCATCAAAGATTTGCCAAACAAGCTAAATCTAATGTCCTTACACACCTGTGGCTATATCGTCCCCATATCGCCAGGCTGCTGTGGCCATTAGAAATAAAATGTAAACTCTTTCTCTCTCTCTTAAGTGTGTGTGTGTGTGTGTGTGTGTGTGTGTGTGTGTGTGTGTGTGTGTGTGTTGCACCCTTAACCAGATAAGTGTCTTGAAAAAAAATACACCCTGCTTGCTTTCTTGGATTTCTTGGACCCAAGGCAACCAGATCTTCTGAGACAAGCGGATATGTACATTTGTTTTCGACACAACCTGTCATGCCCAGAGCTTTTCTTTGGTTCCCTGTGGGTCCAAGTGTTCTCAGAGATGAAATGCAGTGGTCGATGTGTGTTTTAAAAAAAGTTCTCACACAGACTAACTAGCATCTTTGACAGCAACTACACTTCTAACATCAGGCGCATCAATAGCCCTGAACTCAGATGATGTAGCTTTATAATACAGATACCACATGATGTAATCACATCATCACATGGCTGATATGACTACCACTCATATGTTCCACCTGCCACTCCACCCTCAATATTCTCATATTTCCCACATTAGTTTCCTAAACCTAGACAATGAAAATTGATTAGTTACATCTAACTGGTGGTCCTTATCAATTGCTTAAGCGTTTCAACTTCTTGAAAACAGCAAGCCTTTCACTTAGAACTCTGCCTATGGCAGTGACACTTCCTCTCATTGATTCTATACCACTCATAAGTGTCTGCCTGCCCCCCCCCCCCCCCTTCCATTTATCTTGTTCTATGGAGTGTATTAGTCTAGATGAAAGGTGTGTGGGTGCAAATTCCCCTCTCTGCAGTGACCTGCTGCTCTGTCGCACTTGGCTTCCGTAGCATTCGGTCCGCTGCCTAGCAACACACGGTATCTATGGCAACAGAGCCAACAAACCCTCCCACCTCCATCAGCTGTACCCCCACAATCAGTGTCTATGTGTGGCAATCAAGAAATGGAATGGAGTCCGCTAAATTATAGTGTTGAAGTTAGTGAGTCAAATGTTAAGGTAATCAGCATTTCAGAATGCTTACACTGTCTGTAGTGCTCAACATCATTTTGATGGACCAAATAAATACAAGAATCTCCAAAGGAGACTAGCAATGCACTGCACACACACACACACACACTCACAAACACATACACGCACATGCAATTACCCACCCATACACTGACACACACAAATGTTGTAGCCTATGTATGTCACAGTACATGTCTACAACCATTAGCCTAACAGGACAATCATTTGACCATTGAAAAGAAGCTAGAGAAGGCCACTTTTTGTCCCTTTAACAGTGTAGCTAAAGTAGTGTTCTGTAAATCTATGCTGAACAGATCTCACAAGACACTGACATATTATCAAGGTACCATTTGTGTGGGATTTTATTTTAGGAGATAGGGAAACGTAAAACTAACTATCTAAAATGCGTATGGATCGATGTGGTGTTTTAATATTTGCTTGAGTGGTTTTTGGCTCCCTCTAGTGGTTTATGTTATTCCTCTGACATTCCTCTGAAGTTTTAATTCCTGACTAAAACAGATTTGTGTTTTTAAAAACAAAAGAAAGTTTATAACTCGAACTAACAACAACTTATACATTATTTAGTTTAATGCTAAATCCTTGAGAAATACATTTTTTTTTCAAATGTAAAACAAAATTTCACAGTGAGAGTGCTTTATATGGCTTGTCCGGATCGAGATAACAAGATGACTCATGGTCTTCATTTAGATATCTGATATGTAGATTTGTATGGTCAGATGTAGTTTTTTAGAAAGTAAAATTGAGCAAAGCAGCAGTTCTGCACATACAGTACCCTGTGTGTTATCAACCCTGTGTTGTCAATCTTTGTTATCAAAAGTCTTTATCTTTATTTATTTATGAAATTATGTATTTCCTGTATTTCTTTCTGAATTAATCCATTATTGGTATTTCTAGTATTTTCTTTTCTATTTGGAAGAGTGACTGTTAATGTCTCAGACATAAGTCTCAAAATGGCCTCTCTCCGGATATGTGTGCTATTACTGTGAAACCACAGGATGGCGACAGAAGGTAAGGAATTGACTTGCCCCTCAACACAAACACAGACACACACACACACATACCTCTTCAAAGACCATCCTCTCCCAAGGTTGTATGTATTTCCTAATATCCCTGTAATCTGTAATAAATCCTGTGTAAACATTTGTATCGCGATTGGCTAAATGGCAGGGGCTTAAATAATACTTCCTCCTATTCTAGAGGTTTTGATATACCATGTCATTTGTCATTTGCAGTCAAATATTTTCTGTGCTACCATAAAAGGTCTACCACATTAAACTATGCCTCTACTTAGTGTTGTGTAAAGATAAGAGCGGGCTTCTCTCCTAATCTTTTTTTTTCAAACTTGTGTGTGCTGAACCAAAATCGGACCAAAGCCCAGGAAAAGGCAGCACTTTGCATAATTTGATTTGTGTTTGTCAGAACAGCACAATGTAGCTGAGGCCTATAGGATGCGTATTTTCGATGCTCATCGGTCATTTCTTAAGGCATTGTTGTTTGAACGCCTTTTTGGTTGCCTATAGCATCTACAGCGATTTGGCATAGCCTACTGATCAAATTGCGCTCGAGTGACGACATACCACATTGATAATTTCATAATGCGTTCAGTTGTAGCTTGGAAAATATTGTGATGGGCATAGGATGGGTGATGAGACAAAGTATAGGGGTGAAGTGGAACACCGATGTGTGAGGTGTGTGTGTGTGTGTGTGTGTGTGTGTGTCACAGAGAGAGAGAGGGAGATTGAGAGAAAAACTAAAAGAGAGATGAAAGGATGGAGACAGAGGGATTGCTATACATCCAAATTTGAGAGAACTCGAAGCAGCATGGTTAAAACGCCTTTAATGCTGTGGACAAATCGGCTGTAGGTCTACAGCACCATCGCAATCATTCAGAGAACAAAATGGATCGATTTTCAACCCATGATACCAAGGAAAAAAAAACTATTTTGTGTATCAATTGCAACATTTGCAATTAATGGGCGGTGGGAAAACAGATTAGAGAGAATTCATATGCTGTGTGTGTGTGAGAGAGAGAGAGGGAGAGAGAGAGGGAGGGAGAGAGGGAGGGAGGGAGAGAGAGCGAGACGGAGTATTCTTCCCTCCTCCTCTCAAAATTGAGCGTGTGAACAGTGCGCTTGTTACTCCGCCAAGGCCTTTTTGTTCTTAGGAAACCCGCCTGTGCTCGGAATTTAGAACCCTCTCAGTTTTCATTTATGTGCATATTAATTGCCCGCCATTGTAATTTCCACCGTGGGATACAACATGCAAATGAGCAGTGTGTGTTTATGTACAATTTCCCCTTAATCCAACAGAATGGTCGATGGAGGAAAAGTAAAACAAAACTCGCTCATTCTTCTTTTACGCTCCTAAAACTACACTGCCTGTGTAATAGCTTACTACTACTACTACTGTTGCTGCTGCTACTACTACTCCTCCTACTACTACTAATAATAATGATAACAATAATTAACAAAAATAAAATAAAGAGAATGTTGAAAAATGAAAATGTATTTCAGAAATGTGTTTGGTGAATTTTCTATACAGCCAGTTAATTAAATGTGGAGGAAATAACAATCTATATGGCTAGTGCTAGCAGTGTGATAGCAGCAAAAGCAACAAATTAACAATTGAGTACATTTGAGTCTATTGTGATTTTCATTGTTTGATAATGTTAAGATAACAATGACGATGATGACGGGGATGAAGATGACGGCTGCAATAGCGTTAAGGACGAGGATGATGGTATAGTATGTTGATGGAGGATGAGATCAAAGATAAATGTACTGTAAACGGCACTGCGACTGGTGGCTGACATAGCCTGTGCAGGAGCTATGTCGGTAGACCTTCACTCCATGACACATGGCCAATTCAGTCAATAGGCTATAATTACAGTACACAACCGTCTTATAATTCATCTGAATGTATTGACTTGAACACTGATAGTGATTGATTTCACTGTTTGTATTTTATGACATAAACTAATGCAATGTGTGAATGAGAAACCATGTGAAAATCGTTTTGCTTTTCGCAAAATCACCTGTTCACAACATAACTCAGAGATTTAGGCCTTCGACAAAAAGAGCCGACTACATTAATGAAGGCTCATTATTTCAGTAGCCTGTTGCTGTGACATGTTCAAATAACTTTTCAACATTTTATTACGAATGAATTTCCCCACGTGTTTAAATAAGTCCACCAGGTGTAATGACGATGAGTGTAACGCAGTTTACCTTATTGAACGCATATAATCTCCCTCCTGTTCCAACAGAAGGGAGAGGCTATACTGCATATTAACCTACATTTTATTTAGCACCCCTGTGGTTAGAAGCTTAGTTCCGAATACCTCCTGCCTAAGACATCACTGATGTCAGTTTTTGGTGTTCAAATTAACCATTATAAATATATTCCCGTCCCTGGTTGATATTTGACATTGTAACACCACACAACCCTACTTTTTTGACTTCGGCAATGAATGCATGAACAAACGGCCCACTTGGAGAAACGAGCATGTGAATTGAATGCATACACACACACAAACAATAATGCGATGCTGCACCACTTCTCAGTCAGTTGACAACATGTAGTCTATTATATATATTAATATTCTCGTAATGTAGGGAAGGAATATGCTGTATGTTTCGCAGAGCACTAGTAACAGAGGGTTAGGATGATAATGATGCAGACTAAAGAACTGAGTGAGGCTGGGTATGAACCCAATACCTCCCGGGTACAGGCTACGGGTGGGACACTGCTAGAGCTGACGACAAAATGTATGTCTATTCGGAAATACCACAAAAGGCCTAAAGTTAGTTGAATGCAGACAGCAATTTCACTACAAGAGCTAATCCTGTATGAACAAATGCATATTCTATATGACCTCGGGAATTTGGGTGAAAATGATGAATGGATGAAAGGTATCCCATGTCTATCATGATTTGCCCCTCATTAAAACACGCAGGTATGCCAGTCCTTGTGCTACACTACGTCATTAATCGCGTAAGTTCCAACGACTAACATGGTTCAGACTTTTAGGCTACATAGTACTGTGTTGGTCCGACAGCTTTTGGGAAACAGTCGTAGGCCTACTTCAGATGTTAGTTATTTTAAACTAATATTATACGATGCATGATTTATGCTAACCTCCGTTGTTGTACTGGAAACGCACCCCTGGTTTCAAACTATGTTTACACTGTCTGTTATTGCGCTTTGGAGAGGTTCTCGCCTTAGGGGGCATGCATGCCTGCAGCATTGAAGTTTCATAAATCTTAAGAAATGCTGATCCCTCCCGCTACTGTGGTGGGCTATACGTGTAGCAGAGCTCAGAAATAATTACCTGAATATAATGACAACAACAGCTATATATATATGACAAATACAGCTCGTGAGACTGTTTCCAAGAGAAGTTCGTTTATTCATTGCTTAGGCTTTCGGTAGTGTTTTACTGATTGGCCTACGTTTGCATCCGCTGGAAAGCAAACAAATAAAGAACTAGAAAAATCTATCTTCAAAATATGGTCTCGCTTGAAAGGAATTTAAAATCATGAAAAACAACACGATTATTATTGGAAATAAGTAACAGACTTTCCAAGACTAATATGACATTAGATAGGCTAGGCTTCATTCAGAAGTAAGGAGGTAAGTTCAGAGGACATATGGGCGAGCTTTAACACCTCGGCACGGTCAGTGCTATGCGGTAAATGTGAGGCAGATGCGTCCCCTGTACCTAGGCCATATCAGATGTGTCTTCTGAAAAGCATGATTGGTTGGCTACTGGTCAACTTAAATGGCAAAATAAAAGGATAGCCTAACTGTTGGTTTGGTTAAGCAACAGACAAGCATGAGCACATTTGTACCTGTCAGATTGAGAACAACGTTACAACAATATATCGAATGGGTAATAATTAAATTATAAACCAATAGACATTCATCAATAAACAAAGCATTCAAACATGCGTGTAACATTTTTTTTTTTTCAAACTGGGTAAATGTTCATTAGCCCTGAATCCTCTAAATATTCTGATACCAAACCACAAATTTGACCTCTGATAATAAATCCTAAGGGGCTTCCGTCCATGCCGTTTCCCACCCATGATTTTGCACATTAATATCATAATCCCATGAAAGGACATCTGCTTTTCACCCCCCTTGGTTCTCATCCATCGCTAAAATAAACAGGCGTGTAAACCTTTTAGATCATTCTTTGAGCTAAGCGGGAGGGAGACTGGCGAGAGAGAAAAAAAGAACTCCACGCAAACGCCCCCAGCCGCATGCAGGCGTGCAGGGGAACAGAAACAAACATCTTAAATCCTGAGCTCTGCCCTCACGTCTACAACACCTCTCAGTTATAAAGGGCTCTGGTTCGTGTAGCCCAGGTCAAGCCCTTATACATCTTGCTGACCTTCAGGTCCCAACACAAGGGGCACATGCTGACAACTCAATCGCATAGGTCAGCGGAACACAATACACCAACTTCCATTATTTTACTTCTTACACTGCCACCCGCCACTGCCCCATACAATTCCTCTTTAGTTCTCTCCCATGCACTGTCCCTGTTGAAAGGAAAGCAGTGGCCCTGTTATTGGACTTCCGCCGTTTAATATCCTGTTCTCACCATTTACTTAAGGAGTATGAATGATTACCTGGGGGACATTATCAATTATACACATATACCGCAGCATGGCGCGTTTGAAGGCCTAGATGTTTGAGTTTCGACCGGTCTTGGGAACGTGAGTGACAGCAATCACCAACACATGCACGTTGATTCAAAGGCTTCTTTTCTTTACCCTTGCTGGGGGTTTTGTGAAAAAATAGTTGTGGACATTGCAGATAGCATACATAATGCTTTAAGAATGAATCGAATGAGCTACAGGTGTTCTCATACTGAGGCAAAATAATCACTTGCGCCCCAGATGGCTAGATTACTGTTTAGAACCGGCTGAAGAAAAAAAAAATGTGGCCGTACGGCATAAACAATCACCTACATTTTTTTCAGGTGGCCTATGGGCTAAGTTTATAAGATGCAGGTTTCTTATCTTTAAAAGTAAAACGCAGGGTGCCACTTTGGTCTAGCACCTCGGTGCACTAGTGGTAAATACAGTCTGTCTAAAACAGACTTCTTCTCTAATTATGAAACTGAAATGGATAAGCATATGTACCGTCCATGTGCACATTTTACAGACTTCGGAAAATACTGTCAGCAGGCGCAGGATGGGGTTGCAGGATGGGGTTGCAAAGTATTAAAATGTACGACTCTTTACAAATACCAACAGGGTACACATATTTTCCTTCTAAATTCCAAATACTAAATTCCAACTACTTAAATCTCTTTTGTTCTTGTGGTCTCAACGCACAGCAGGGCACATGTAAGTAGGACAGTTATAGTTCATTGACAAGGGGCGTGCTTCCAACTTTCACAATTGCAGCCGATCTAATTATTCGTTCATTATTCAATGTTTTTTCGTTAAAATACCATCTTAGTAAACGAATGGAGATTCATGAAAAATAAAAAACGCTCGCACTTCTGTCAATTTAGATACTGCTAAATGCATGTGGGTTGACTCCATAGGGAACGCTTTGTATCGTAACGTAACGGTGAATTATGAGGTAACTTCACACACAATTGTCGATTGAGGAAACTTGTCATAGGGTCATTTTTCGCGCATTAAACATAACCGGAGTTCATTCCTTGCAATTATAACGTACTTATAAAATCGGACATCTGAAGTCATTTTTAAAGTTACTTAGAATGACACGAAACACTGCTGGGGTGAGTTTCCCACAGCCACACGTCATTCGAAAGTTATACCTTAAGATGTAGCTATACCTTAACGTTCCGAGGTGTTTCCCAGAACGTCTTAAGTTAAGGTCTACATTCTCTAAGAGATAGTTAAGGTTGGACAGGAGCACATAACACAGTTTTAAGATAAAACAAACGTTTTAGAGCCTTAAAAGTGTATTGGCTGGGTTAGTGTCTGGGCTTATGCACTGAATGCGATGCAAGACCAAGATATGTGTTGCATTACATTTTGTGCTTCATTAGTCTATATAAAAAGAGAGAAAACACATGTGTAGAAATGAATTAGCCGTTGAATTTGAATCCCTCGCATCTAGCCTTACATTAGTCCTTCTTTGGGAACATTTATTTTGACTTTCATAGTATTTCTTGTTGATGTTCGTTCTACTAATGATGACCTCCGCTCCAGTCCGAGTCATGTGCATCCTACTCATCTCATGCATGCTCAAAACTAAGTGAATGACAGTAATGGATTCCAAAAACATTGATTCAGACCCTTGAGGTATATGTAGAAAGGTGTCTTTTCTCTTTGAGGAACTCTTAAGAGATGGTTTGGGAAACACGCGTAGAAAAGTAAGGTGTACCTTTCAAGTCTTCATAGAATGCTAAGACAAATGTTACTGGGAAACACACCCCTGTCCAGAAGCCTGCTTCTGTGAAAATAAAAAGGCACATTGTGCAATTTAAATGAATTGGCTAATGCGTTGCCCGGTACATGCTGACAAATATTTACAGTCCTCATCCGGGGAAAAAAACAATGGAAATAGTTAGCAAAGCTAATTTAATTCGTGATTCTGTACATGTAAACTTTGTTTAGTTGTCCATACAACAGCACTCAAATATACTGAAAGCATCCAGCACACGCATTCTGCTGGGCGCCCATAACCTTGTATACTTATACAAATTACTTTATAATTTGCAAGTTTAAAGAAAATGTGGTTCCTGGTTTAATGTAAACTAATAAACAATTTGCCTGATGAAATTGTTTAGGGTGGAAGGCCTGTTATCACAGCCCATTGAATTAACAAAATCATCTGTTGAGTGGCATGAATGAAGAAGAAGTATAAACCGAATGGACCAGAATTTGGTAGTAGTAGAAGATAGTAGCGCCTGTGGTAACGCTGAAAACTGAAGCTGAAAAAGCTTCCATGAAAACTAAATGGCAACTTGTAATACAAACCCCAAACTCATATATGACCTATTGTAATATTGTTTGGTGTTTAACTATTTCCAATTTAAGATATTTGAATTCAGTCTTTCGATCGTGCCCTTCATTTGGAATGATTCAGGTGCCAGGAGTCAGGTCCAATGTGTGATTCTGATCTCCACCAGTAACCGTTCTGTCTTTTATCCATTTGGAGGCTGAGATGTTTTCCGCTAATTTGCATATGGAAATGAATGTTAATGAACACGATGATGCGTGGGAAATTTCTCACCTAGCCATTTTTGTTTATGGTTGAGTCAAACCGTAGAGCAACCGTAATTTCCATACTTTTACAAGCACGTTATATCGACGGAGTGCAACAAATCATAGCATCACATATGCTGGTTTTGTAGCAGGCAACATCCTCCAGAACAGTGCTGCTTAAGGCCATCATTTCTATTTTAGTGGTAAGATTGAGGAACTGTTATGCTACATATGGGATTGTTGTACGATGGAATTGTGCATTCCAACGTATTATGTTCTTCAATGGCAAAGACGTAGATATAGATGCTGGACCTGTAAAATGTACGATATTTTATTTTCATTAAGCAACACGAAGGGGTGTCCAAGACATGCAGCTGCTTTCCAAGCATTAAAAATAGGTGCACGTATGTGCATACCCGTAAAGAAAGAGACGTTAGAAGGTGACGTGACTAAATAAACAAATAAAATATAGCCTATAAATACGGGGGGGGGGGGGTAAAGGCTTCCTGAATGAGCAATTAAGAGAGCGAGCGAGAGAGAGAGTGAGAGGAAGAGGTGTGCGTGCGGCAGGCTCCCACGGAGTCCCGACAATATGGTCAGATTTAGAGCGACAAAAGATGAGGTTTGAGCTGCTAAGCACGTTCCAGATTCGAAGCCAGCGAAACAAAGGTTCCAGTTTAGAGGTGGTGCAAAGAGACAGGGACAAAACAAGAGCAAATTAGAGAGTTTGGGGTAAAATACTTTTAAAAAACAGGATGGACGCCGTCTAAATACCGTCTAGGATTGAGTTTAAGGAAACTGATGAATGATTTATGACAAGCAACTTTCATCTATCAGCCTGCGTGTAGCCTACTTAGTCTAGGTGACATGAAGAAGGCTAACAGACAACCTGTGCACTTCTGCACTGCAGGACATCATAATGGCTAACGCCTTAAGCTCATTTGTTTTACAATTTTAGACTGGCAAGAGTGACCACTGCCAGACACAGTTCATCAGTTATGAGCTTTTCATGATCTTAAGTGTTTTTAAAACTCGTCCCTGAAACAATTAGGCTACTTCAGAGTGTGTCAAAAATATGCAATACAATGTGGTGGTTTATGACAAGGTATTTTATTATCAGTGAAAGTAATCAGTGTATACAGCTTCCAAGTTTCAGTGGCAGGAGAGTGTTGGTGAGGCGGGAGTGGAGTGGAGGTGTACTGGTACCAAACCAAAGCAGGTTAGACTGCTGGACACAAACGTGTATAATTTAAGACGATGTTATGAACTAAACACACGGTCAATCTGAAAATGTCTGCGTAGTTGTCGACGGCGCTCTCCCATTGTTAAAATAAAGAACTTAAACCATGAGCGAGGGGAATAAATCATACAATCCTGTCATGAGTTTCTATGAGTATAATCGCATTTTGGGCCTTTGCCACCGTCGGTCATCTGCATCACAAGAACCAGTGCTGATAGAGCTCACTGAGAACGCAAGGGTATTTTTCTCTTAATTAAATTACGTCTGCGCATTATGATGTATGATTGGTTATAGACGATGGGTGCTGATATCACCTGGGTGTGCTCCTGATGGGACACAAGCGCGCGTTGGTTACATGCAATGTCAAATGATACAATTTTTCACCCTTGCTTTTGTTGTTTCAGGCGAAGCGTTATACCCATTTAGGCATGAATCGCCAACACAGGGGCACACATAGATACACTACATATACGTAGCCTACACACACACACACACACACACACACACACACACACACACACACACACACACACACACACACACACACAAACACACACACACACACACACACACACACGCAGACACACACATAGCACATACCATATACAGAGAGAGAGCAACAAGATCCGGCAACAATATATATTATGCCCACCCTTAAATATAGCCTTCCAAATAGATTAACCCTCATTATAGAATAACTAAGCTTGACCAATTATATTTTGTAATATTTTTTTCAAACAAACACACAAAAATAGGACAAATAACACGTTGTATCAAGAATTTGTATCTCAGAGGCATTTTGTTACGTTCATTATATCAAGACATTGCAGAGCAGGCACTAAAGTCTTACTTCTCACAAATCAACGTGATCTCAAATATGAACACATTTTCCAGAAAACTCAAAATGTGATAATACGCAGGCTAATGCAGGCCTACAAACTCCCATCACATTGTGATGGCATCAAAAGGAAAATAAATTGATCTAATGTTGCAAATAAATAAATATGGACAATTTCGTTGAGCGCTTTCTACCACACCACTTTCAGGGATTTTTTTCTCAGAGCTATTTTTGAGACACGCACACACACACACACACACACGCACGCACGCACGCACGCACGCACACACACACACACATACATACACTCACAAAACGTCTTTCTTTGTGTACACTTTTAAAGGAATAAAGCTTCAGAAATGGTAAACCTTTTAAAATTAGGCAAGGCAAGACAGTCCTTATCGAGTGATAGCCCAAACGGCATCGATTTAAAATACTGCATGGGGAACATATGGGTTCCCTTACGATTAGTGGACTGATTACTTCATGTATAAATATTGATAATGAACAATGACCCCACAGCAATCTTCGCATCTATGTTGCAGCCTGGGTCCTTACGGAATCTCTATGGTCAGCTGTGGGAGCCGCTGGAGAGATACACTGTCTGAAGGCTGATAATGAACTTGAGTCATGTCAACACATTTCTGAAAAGTCCCTTGTCTACTGCGGTGTCTGAGTTTCTGCGTTCCCATGCGTTTGACTGGGGGGAAACGAAGCCATTGTGCATTATCCATACTCCATTACCCTCCTCCACGTTGGTTTCTAACGAGTGTCTGAGGCCTGCCCTTGGTTACCAAACATCGCAGGAGACTTTTCTTAGGGGAGGACAAACTCAGCCGGGCGTACAGTGGCTGTATTTATACATTGGGCCCTAGGAAATCGTCCAAAGTTTGAAGTGAGAAAAAGAAGCCTGACTGCTCGAGTGCATAGACATTTGCAAGAAACGTAGCTGACAGAGTTGTCTGTTTGGCAGTCGCGCCTCCTATTGAACAAGTAATTTATTCAAAGGAGATTTTCATCCCCACGATCTGATTATTATGATAATCAACCATCCCAGACCCTTTTCTGCTCCGTTGTCAAAGGGTCTGCAGTGAGTTCTGACAGTTAAAGCTGATTTGTACGGTCTCACCCCGACGACCCAATGGTCACATTCCTAGACTGCTATATGTCAGTGGGTGAAACAAAGAGGAATTAGAAACGACTGTCCTTGACTTAAGAAGGGTAATACTCTATAAAGCACAAGAGTTTAAAAAATATTTGTATATATGAACACATTAGGCAGTGCTTACGTTATACTTGGGCTTAGCAGTGGATCACTGCATAACTGCTTTACACGAGATATATAAACTGATAAAAAACTAATAGATGGTCACTAACTTCAGAATTTCTAAGTGGCATTCATTCTCACCATGTACTATAGCCTAGCGAACCCATTCAGTCTCTATTATAAATTCCCACGTTACACTATGTAATCAGCAAACTGTGACGCAAATAAAACTATACTCGACTGGCCAATATGTATACACATGTTTGCAATATATAGATCGAAAGATAGATAGATAGATATATAAGTATATAGATAGATAGACAGATAGATATATAGATAAAACACGTGACTAAAGAAACTATAGAGGCGGGGAGCAGTGATTGACGAAAAAAAAAATCGATGCTTTCTTAATTTCAGAGGGTGGAGACTAAATGCAACTGCATCGTGTCATAAGGAGGAGGGTCTTAGGGATGCTATATGTTTTTGACTTGCATGGTAAAGTCCATATGCATTTTGTTCGGTGAGTGGCAAGAGGGCGAGGGACGAGCAGCTCCACTATGCTCTCGGTGGGGGAGGAGAATGCCATCTCTATGGGAAATAATTGTGAAAAAAACAACGGGGCAACCCGCCCGAGAGAACCTGAATGGATGGGGCCAGTAAGACGTCACGGCGAGCCGCAGCCATGAAGCGAAGGATCAAGAGCGAGACATCATTTGGAGGCTCAGTCGCGTCGCGCAGATTGACTAATTCTCTTGATCGTTGTGGAGCGCGCGGGTGTCTGTGATTCCATGAAAAAGTGAGTATTGTGTGATTTGTAAATGTGCCAGTTGATGCCTGATATGTGCGAAAGTGTGAACACGGTCACCTGTCGTTCCAGATTTGGTTGAAAAAGTACACAAAGAATGGAATGCGTTCTGACCACAATTAATGTTGGGTTTGTCACAAAACGTGGCTGTGCACGATATACTGTGCTGTATAAGCTTACAGGGGTGACTATGGAAAGCGTTTGAAATGTTGTTTGATGGAAGAGGTTGTTGTTGTCCTCTCGCCAGGAACAACTGTTATATCAATGTATCAGTTATGTGCAGTGTTATATTGTACATAGCAGGTGTACGGCACTATACTGAGGCGAACTGAAGACTGTGTAGCTTCAGATTTGATGTATTGTTGTCTGAGTTCCTCAATTGTCAATTGTTTTGGAAGGTCACCGTCGTCATTTTTCAAAAGTCAGTTAATCTTCTTTACTTTATTTAGTAAACATTTGATTTGGAATAATACTGAAGTTTGCGCTCAGAGAGGTCAGAAATACCGCTAATGAAGAGGGAACGGTTGTCCGCCCCTATATGTTGCCTTGTCATCGGCCACTTGGCCAACATGACGGTGTAGCCGAAGTCAAGCGGTCTTCCCTTTCTATGCCATAGGTGGTGTGGCGAACAGAAAAATCAGCATGGTTTCTTTATTAGTGTGTATTAATGCTATAGGACAGAATTCCGGTATTATGGTGTGAAAACAGCTGGTCTCATTACTGAGTTCCATCTAGATTCCCAGTATAAAGGACGTCTCATGTACATAGTCTGGCTTTGTGCCCGAACATTCTATTTGCCTTCATTTTAGAAAAATACTTGTAAACAGGTATTTTTGTCCCTGGTAAGTCTAAAATTACAGGAGTATTATCTTGGAGCGGGTGGATTTCCACAATGGGCACAGTAGGCATCAGACAATTGTAATCCCGAAGGCTGAGCGTATTCAGGTAATCACAAGGCCGAATAACTAATCTGCACGTGGCAGAAGAGAGAGGGAACCATGGACACATGTGTTTTCACGAAACAGCTGCACATCCCCGTATCCAGCAATCTCGAACACGCCATCACTCTCTTTTTTGATATAATTATATATTTGAAGATCATTGTTTGCTTGTGGGGTGAAGACCGCCATTTGAACATACAGAGACCAAATTGAACCGTTTCTTTGATAAAAACATGTCAGGAATACATAAACTCAATATTATGTCTCCATGCTTCTTAGAAATAGAAGTATTTGACTGTGTTTAAAAAATCTTCAAGCTCTCCAAAGAAAGGGGCGCTTTTTGACTCTCTCTCTCTCTCTCTCTCTTTCACACTCACACACACACACACACGCACACACTCACACACGCACACACACCTAAAGAGAGAGAGAGGATGATGATAGTGAAGATTTAGCGTTGGCCCACTGTAAGAAGGGAATAACAATAAACTTATACGCAGCATCTGGCCTTAAGGTGCCATAAACTCAGAAGCTCATCATCAAAGATATTGTATGGTCCCAAAGTTGCTTGAGCTACTATTAACTGTAGTGCTACGGCATGCTTGAGGGTCTATATTGTAGGCTGAAGCATTATTTAAAAATGTACTTGGATTTTCAACAAACAAAAGACTAACAAGTCCCGTGCTACAGTAAAATGGATTTATGCCATCCAACCCAAATTTTGAATGTCTTCATGTATTATGTTTTCTTCAAATGCGCTGAATGAGGGCTATCAGATCATTCACAACGAGCGAACATACATCTAAAGCGGAGTACATGAGCGTTATTTCACCGACCTGTAGCCTATTTAACAGTTGGACATGACATCACGGTTACTGTCCAATGAGCCTGGAAGCAGGCAGCATGCCTCATTCGAATCTTACTTCACCTTTATGGCCTTATGGGTGATGTCACCTGACACCGTCTCACGAACGTCCACTCGAAAGATATATTCGCAGCCCGGAGCTCATAATAGCAAGATAAGTTCATTGATGAGTTTGTTACTGAACGACTCCCTTTAACTTTGTCTTTCAATCTATTTATCACAGGGTGATCTTGAACAACGCCGGAGGAATCAGACGTCATTTAGGTAATTGTCTTCTGTCTTAGTTTACTTAGCTGAGGCAATTCTAGCACGAATCTCTGAAGTGACCGCTACTGAAAAAGCCATGTCAGCTGTAGAAAACACTTTGACTCAGTTTAAAAAAAAAAAAAAAATCAGACCCTTTTCAGAGAATCAGGATATATTAAGAAAATATTGCTGCTGGGCTACTTTGTCACAATTCTAAATCATAATTAAGATTCAACAGAAAATGTCAAATGTTGTAATATGACAGTTGATTAAGTGTTGTTCAAGTTTCCCAGAAAACAATACGCTCAAATAGTGTAAATGGGTGTAGACTGTCATCATCACTCTGAAATCTCAGAGGTCGATGCCTCCCCGTCGTTTCTTCTCGTGTAATAGTTGTAATAGTCGTTTGTGCCTGCTGTATATTGTATACGGCAGCCTGTTGACATTTCATAACTACTACAACACAATCCTTTTAGACTGATGCAGGTGCAATATTTTATCCTGATTAAGCGCAGCTGTTTCCTACTACCAGCAAGATGGGTGCAGTCATGTGCCAAGAGTTATGTTTCCCGACTGTTGAGTAGTAGAAAAGCTTTTTCTAAAAGCCAAACATAGCCTATAGGCTATAGGCCGTTCTGAACAGGATATTTTCACTGGAAGAGGAAAGGTGGAGAGCTATTTCAGTAATTCCTTCAAGTATTTTAGTATTTCACGAAAGCTCAAAGAATTCGCTTGGCCTATATTAAACGATTACCCTTTATTTTAAACAAGGCATTTTTCACCTCTAAATGTTTTTAATGTTTTTATGTGACAAAACCTCACTCAGCAAGCTGAAGACGTCATCATCATTCAGGCCAGTGCCAAAACGTGATGATGTTTGTTGGCGAGCCAGTGAATGAAAAAAATCCCATGGCAATTGCATGCAGTTTTAGGCCGTCGCTGGCGAGAAAGAGAACACCTGGCAAGGAAAGTTGGCCAAAGCTGATAAAACATACAGGCTTAGTATCATTCACGGTGGGCACAGTTCGAACAGCCCACGTTTACAATGTAAGGAAAGCATCATTTTCGGAGGAGAACACATTACTAGATATTTTCGATTTGAAGTGCATTTTCCTTGTGCTACAATATAATCAGGAAAAGGAAAACACAACAGTGAAATTATTCTTTTTCTTATTAGTGTTATTATCATCCACATATATTTACAAATGTGGCATGTTTAGGTCTAATTCATATTACAATTATTAAGACGAGGTTAAGGAACGTTTCTTATTTTTATTGGAACTTTAATTAAATAAAGACAGAGAGCACATGCTCATACTGTGACTGTACAATACCATATAAATTGACCTGCCAGGGTCTAAAGCCAAGATGGCTTCTAGTTATTAGATTTTGACTACCCTAAGTAAAGAGAAGGTTCTACATGAATTTTAAGTGATATAAATAAAAGTGTATTATTTATAAAGTGAACTAGAATATTAAGAAGAATTTATCAAAATAAATCTGTCAAATATCTTAAATGACACAGACACACTACTGATCAATACAAAGTGCTGTGTGTTGTGTTCTATGAAAATGATGAAATTATGTATCATTTTTGGAGAGTTTTAATATTATTTGCAATTCAGGGATTTTGAAATACTTGTTCAGTCTGTACAATATTATTGTAGGGAAATAGAATTCTATGCGAGAGCACTGAAAGGCCTGTATTTCACCATGCCCTTATGCTGTGAAGCCATTAAGACATCTAAATATTTACAGTAATTCATACTACAAGTGTTTCTACATTAATGCACACCTTTCAAGCCTTTTCTCTGCTGATGGTTGTGTGAGTTTACAAATGAATATGTGCTTGTGTGTGTGTGTGTGGGGGGGGGGGGGGGGTGTTGCGTTGCAGAGGTGTTTGAATGCATTCTTTGTCTGTAGGCATTAGCGAAGCGTCCAATGAGAGATATTTTTGCATGTTAGATTTTAAGATTTTTTTTTTGTAAGAATTCAATCGACACGGCACACAGTGAGAAGAAAACATGCTAATATCAAGCATTTACTAGTTCAGCCATTTTGATCGTGCATGAGGCTCTGGTCCTTTCAGATCCCTGTTAGTCATTTACACCATTCTCCCTCTTTTTCTCTTCATCTTATTCCTTCTCTCTCTCTCTCTCTCTCTCTCTCTCTCTTCCTCTCTCTCTGTCTCTCTCTCCCCTCCTCTTTCTCTCTCTGTCTCTCTTTCTCTCTTTCTCTCTCTTATTCTGAGTTATCACAAGAAATGGGAGGAGCTTGGACACAGACAGGCTTTTAATTAGGCCTGCGATAATGTTTCTATTTCCATCTTTCTATCTCTCTCTCATTCTCATATTTCTCTCTCTCTCTCTCTCTCTCTCTCTCTCTCTCTCTTTCTCTTCCCTTCTTCCTATCGTGTCCAGTGAACTAAAATCACTACCTGCCTTTTATGCAGTGACAATTCAGCACGGTGGAACACCTTCGTTGAGACACGGGGTGTCTGGCTTTTGTTGGGGGATCATTATTGGGAATGGTGGTGTGTGGTGTGTGTGTGAGCTCCTGCCATGGGGAGACTGAGAGGTTGAGAGGCCTGCGTGGAGAGATGCCGCAGCCAGTTTCAACTGGTTCTGCAGCCTGAGAGTGACAGCGTGGCTCACGCTGGTAGCTCGGCTGAAATGACAAGTGTGCCACTTTTTTTTCTTCTCCCCCTGCAGCCACAGTTGTCCTAGTGGCCATCTGAGCCCTGCGGTGCAGATGTTCAGCAAAGCAACAAACAAAAATTGCGTTTAACGAACAGGACTGTGTTTTTTGGCGCATCTATACTATAAAGAGTCCAGTGTGGTTAACCCTGAGTATAGGTGTGGATAATGTAGCGGCTGCGTTTAGATCCTCGTCACATAAATGCATACGGTTTCCCCTCCCCTTGTTGTCTGTGCGTACCTTATGTGTGTTAACCAAGCTCTTTTAAATTTTAGGCAAAAGTCTGGCATCTCTGGTTCCCCACGGCGATGTGGTTACGGGTAGCCTCGGGGTTGGCTGTTATCTTTGGTTATCTAGCTGTATGAGTGATGTACATTCTTCATAAAGCTAGATAACCGAAAGTAACAAGAATCCCATTACGCTCCTGAAAGGCCTGCCCCCTTACTGTCACACGTGGAGTCACCAAGAAACACCAGATACCTTACAGCTTCAAAAAAGGTAAGAAGACCTTATGTATTATGCTGATCATATTGACATAACATTCATGTTTTTTTGGCCAAAAGCAAACCCATATTTTGTCAGCATTGACAAGGGAACAATAGGACGATTACAACACACTATCACTAGTTTATTCAAACCCCCACTAAAGTATGATGATCCTTACCTAACACAACACTGATAATGGTTCTTTGTAGATTTTTTACATTTATATAGCTTTGCTTACAGGCCTATTCTGAGAGGTTGGATGATATCCTTTTGAGAACTTTACATTTTTAGTCCTTCCTCCATATCACTGTGCATTGTTCAACATGTAGAAGCCAAGGAAATCTTTCCTCATTGCACCTGATATTCCCATAATGCGGTGTGTAGCAGCTTGCTTGGTTGAACGCGACCACTTTTTAATCTAATAAGCCACTGATCCCTCCTGCCCAGCATGGAGCATGCAGCAGCTTAATGCCGGGATCACATGGCAGACACCAGTGCCGGGCCTGTGGCAGCACCACGCCAGCCCCTCCCCAGGCCGCCCCAGGCCACCTCAGGGCCACCAGTTAACCAGCGCGCCAGTGGGCTGCCAGCTGGCCACCAGGCAGAAGGCTTTTGGGTGCACATCGCCCAGTCTTGTCTTAGTCATGTTCGTCAGAAGTTTTCTAGAACAATCTCTTATATGGTTTTGAAGATCTTACGCGTAACACTGCCCAAGCCTGGTGTCCTCTCCTCCCCAACCCCCTTGCCTACGCCCCCTCCTTGGTTACGAGAAAAACACGCGTAATTTTCTCTGGTCCAGTTTTGTTAAGTTTCTTTCTTTTCTTTTCTTTTCTTTTCTTTTCTTTCTTTCTTTCTTTTTTTTGGATCAGAGATGTGTTTGATTTGACTTGACAGTCGGCTTCGATTCTGAATGGCCCCCCCAGCGAAGAGCCTCTCTGTGGCGGGGAGGTGCTGCCAAGTGGAAAAAAGTTCCATCAGATCCAGCTGAATGCCACTCTGTGCTCCACGCTCTGGGGGGAGTGGACAGAGGCGCTCAACCAGAACAGGCCCCGGAGACAGCGCCATTAGGGGAACAATCCGAGCTGCCATTACACGGCCGTAACCTGCGGGAGACCCGCGGTGAATCAGATCATCACACCGTCCGCTGCGTGCTATTGACATGGGGGTGAGTCCCCCGTCAGTGCGCCGAGAGAGAGGGGGGAGAGAGAGGAGGCGTTGAGGCAGGCAGAGAAGGTGCGACGGGACACAACGTGCGCATCTCCTCACACGTGAACTGATGAACCACGTAGCAAACGACAAACGTCATTTGCATCTTTTTTTTTTGGTCATGGAAAAAAAGGCAAAGAAGTGAACTTCTGAGCTGTTGCGGAGAAGCAGCCGGGCTTCCAGCCAGCAATCACACCCCATTAGAGAGTGTCCATGCATACTTCACCTTCACCCCCCTGTGTGTAGTGAGGCAAGCAGACACTGCTCTCTGTCATTCAACCCCTGTCCTTTCCCCTGCCTGCATCAGCTAAGCTGCCACTCTCCCTGGCTGCTGCATTGCAGGTGCTGTGTGTGTGTGTATGTCGTCTCTCATGTCCCAGCAAGTGAGCAAGGCAACGCCGCGGCAGTGACAGCTGAGAAGAGAGTCAGCTCTGTCACCCCACAGGGTTGCCTCAGAGAGCTTTGCATTAGCTTACCGCCTGAGCTTTTACGAGTTGTACGGTGTGGGTATGGTATATGCACACATAACAGATCGGTTGTTTGAATCTTCAAACTTTTCTTTGGTAATGCAGTTTAGCGTTGTGAAAGGGGAGAAGCAAGAGATGTTGAAATGCTTGGCCGACAGCACTGTTTAATCCAGAATTAAGCATATTTGAACATTAATCCCATCATATAGCTGTATGCCATTTTTTCAGGCTGGAATTTACCCTGAGCTCTACAGTGTGTGTCTCACATGAGGTTTGGAATGAGTGTTTGCGATCATTGTCATCCCTATGGTGACCACAGTGATGACAGCCCCACCGTTGCTATGGTCATATTCATTGTGTGCGGGGGCCATTGTGCCCCTTGGCCTGGTAGATAGGCATCGCTTTTTTGAGGTGGGGGTGGTGGTGCCTTGAAGTGGCCGAGGGCTGGAATTCTGGAATTCCGCACGGCCCCAGTGACTTTTCGCCTCAGCACGACTGGAGTGTGTGTGGCATGGGAGGGGGTCGGCGGGGGTGCGGAGGCTGGTGGGTGGTGTGTGGGGGGTGAGCCGTGGATTTGTCTTGGTCTTTATGCTCTAGGCAAGCAGATTTAGACTCAAGTGTCAAGTAGAAAAAACAACCATTATGGGCCCTCCTCCTCCTCTTCCTCCTCTGGCCCACCCTCCCCTCCCCTCCCCCCTTCACTCTCCCACCCACCTCCCCATAGACAGTACAGTCAATAGAGCTGGTCTACTTGTCACCACGACACAATGGCTCCCTTTTGCCCTTTCTCCACTGTAGGGTCAGGGCAGCTAGACAGCTTTGCTTGAAGGGGAAAGGACAAAAAAAAAAAGCGCAGTGATTCTTGGCCCCTTTTTCTCCATCGCTTTTTCTCTCAGCGGAACACACCAACAGGGCTCCTAAATGGCCTCTCTGTTGGGTAGTCTGGAGGGCCAGCTCCGGCATCCCCCCCATCCCCCCCGACCTCCCCAGTAATTCTGCAGGAGAAATGAATACATTTGGGGCTGTTACTAAAGTCAATGGACTCAAAGTGGACAAAGGAGATTACGTTTAAAAACTTAAAGTAACAGGTGTACTCTGGCGTCGGTCAGACCACACCGGAGCCAAGGCGCTTGTTCTCCGTCTCTACGGAGTGGAGAAGCTCATTCTATAGACTTCCAGCAGAGAACATGTGACCATTTCCATTTAAGGTCCCATTTAAAGTACATTTCAAAAGTACAGTTACTCATAAGCTCACAGTCTTTTGACATTAGGGGTGCAGGAATGAATCTAGGACCAGTCTTTTGTAATGTGATTGGTTTTTTTTTTTAAAGCAAATCTTGTAGTATGTAGTCTATAACTACAGTTTCAATATAGGATTGTGAAGAACTGGCTTTCAGCACAGACAATTACTCCATTCCCCATGAAAGGGTCCATTTGAAGTGCACTCTCAAACTGTTTGTGTGGCTGTTGTTAAGCATTTTTGGTGGCTCAGCACTAAACCATGACATGGTCCGATAGAGCGACAGAGCCTGGGCGTTTTCAGCGTAGCTGTTCATTTGCGAGCCACTTTGCGCCCTATTGTTTTGCTCTCACACACCTACGTGTCCAGATTAAGCATACAGTTGCATTGTTCCCTCAGTTGTCCGTGGCAGGGGAGGTTTTTTACAATAGTCCTGATTTGCTCCCTATTTGCATAAGGCACTTTTCGAACAAGGACTTGGAGAGGGCTCGAAAGTAGGCCTGCTTTAGTACCCAACAGCACAAAAAGGGAAAAAAAATGTCAAGTGCCAATTAGGAAAGGTTTGCAACCATTCAGGGGTACCCCACCCCTCTGATTCTGTGCTTGTTTCCTCCCGCCCATCTCCTACACTTAACCCCCCCTCCAACCAGCACACCCCCCACCACGCACGCACACACACACACGCACACACACACACACACACACACACACACACACACACACACACACACACACACACACACACACACACACCATCTCTCTCACCCTCTATCCAAAAGCCCCAATCTGCCTATTTCCCAAATGGCGAGAGCCTACCAGAGGCGCCACCTTAAAATGAAACCCCCACACTGCCCCCTTTCCCCCCTGACCTGGGCACGGTCCTTTCTTCTGCCCCCTTCTACCCTGACCTGGGCACGACCCTTTCTTTCTGACCCCTTCTCCCCTGACCTGGGCACGGCCCTTTCTTCTGCTCCTCGGGGCTGGACTGGTTCGGTTAGAGCAGGCAGGACCGTGGCAAACGATGCCAAGGCACACTGAGGATCGATGCACAATGCCACCGCCAGGATCATTCAACACAGGGCAGCTCACCCCAGCCTGAAACATACTGGCTCCTCGTTTTATTTCACTGGATGACTGATTCATCGTCTCTTCACTGTAGTTAACCCTTTCTGTTCCACTGAGGACAGTCTCCAGACCGGTATCTTTATCGTGTTTAATTTCAAACACACAGGGCCGAGGTTTTGGTGTGTGTGCGGTTGGTCTCATGGCAGCTCTACTGCATGGTCATGTTTGCTCAGGACCACATTTTGTATTTAACAAAAAAAAACTCTAATCTACGATAATCAACAGTCTTTGTTTGTAGTCATAAGTGACCCCCTCGATCAGTCAGAATACAAATTCGGACAGATGGGATTTCAAACTGCGGAACTGATAGAGAGAAACCACGGTTAATAAATCTATATATATATATTTATATATTTTTTATATATATATATATTTTTTTGTTCAACCCAGGCAGGCCTCCATTACTCCTCCCCAGTGTGTTTACCTCCTCCACAGCCAGCCACCTCCTGCCACCTCCTGCCACCCAAAAGGATTTACTCCTCCTCTCCTTTCTCTCTGTCATTCAGGCGCTCTGTGTAGATTTTTTCCCAGCCTTGATTCTCAGATGGTTGGATCTGATTTGCATGCATTTGCATAATGAAAGTCATTTGCATGCTCAGAGGCAGACTGTACCATGAGAACATGAAAAGGTATGTGTGTGTGTGTGTGTGTGTGTGTGTGTCTGTGTGTGCGTGTGTGTGCGCGCACGTGTACGTAAGCACGCATGCGCATACGTGTGCTACGTGTGTGCTAACACAGCATGCACATACGCACACACACACACACACACACACACACACACACACACATACACACACACGCACACACACACACACACGCACACACACACACACCAACACTACAGCCTCTGAACTCTCACCACTGCCTCCCTCTCTCCATCTTTCTTCATTCTTCTCTTTTTTTTGCTTGCAGGGCACCACCACCATCAGTCCTTCAGAGATGCCAGTGGGAGAGTGAGAGAGCGTGGTTCTTGGGAGGAGGGGCTGCCCCCCCCCCCCACCCCCACACCTCCCTCCATCACCCCTCTTATATGTAGCCTCTCCCTCAGCCCCTCCCTCCGCCTCTGCCTGCCTGCCTGCCCTCTCCTGCGTATCACAAGATGCAGCCTGCGCCACCATCTTATGAGGATGCTTGGCATAAAATGGAAGTGGGGGGAAAACACGAAAGGAGGTACGGACAACACACCCCCCCTACCACCCCCACCCCTACCCTCCTCCACCATTCCCATCATATTGCGCCATTGCGCCAACCTCGCCTGACGTCCTTCTGTTTCTTTCTTTCTCCCTCTCTCTCTCTCTCTCTCTCTCTGGCTGTCTTTCTTTCTTTCTCTCGCTTCCTGCCAGCCTGGCGGAGGTCGGCGTTAATTACGGTAGACGTGTTTGTTAATTGTGGCGATCACGCAATGCTGCCGCGGGCGAGGCGGAGGGCGGGGGGGGGGGGGGGCGTTTTGTACTCGTTGGCATTAAATCATTCTCTTTTCACTGAGCCCTTCTGAGGAGGCGTACGTAGGCATCTGCGCCATACACAACCCGGGCGAGGAATAATCCTGGCCTCCTCGTACATATGCCCAAGATGGCTCTCGCTGCCATTTTGGGAGCAAATGAAAAAGAAAAAAAGAAAAAAAACGACAAGGCGATGACTTAACGCAGAATGCAAATTAAAGGCGTATACTGCCTGAACAGAATAAACAGTAGCCCTTTTTCCTGTCCAAATGCGTATTCCATTGTTTGTTTTAATGATAGAACACTCACTTTTAAGGCTGTTATGGTTAAATTATCATTACCAGTGCTTAGATTTATACGTACAATATAATTACAATCATTTTTACACAGGCACGTTCATATTGTGTGTGTGTGTGTGTGTGTGGGGGGGGGGGTTGTTTAACATGAAGAGTGAAGGAGTGGTGTGTGCCTCCCTGCAATAAAGAAATCAAAAAAGTTAAGAGATGGCAAACATCCACTGGAGAGAGAATGAAAGGAGAAAGAGAGGGAGAGTGATTGATTGAGAAAGAGAGAGGGAGAGTGATTGATTGAGAAAGAGAGAGGGAGAGGGAGACGAACGAGTGCGAGGCGAAAAGAGGACAGAGGGGAAGTGGGAGAAAGACAGGGCCAACATGAAAGAGAAACAGACACAGACAGACAGACAGACAGACAGAGAGATGGGGATAGAGAGAGGAGGAGAGGAGGGGGGGTAGAGCGTGATAGTGGGGTTTCAATAGCGGAGGACTCTCTTTGTGTAACTGGCGGAGTTTTGGGGGGAGCCAGTGCCCAGACAAGTCCAGCATTGTTCTCCCTGGCAAGCTTGTTGTGTCCCTCCATTATTTAGGCCAGGGAGCTATAAGTTGGAAAACCGCTTAACCAAAACACCAATTAGAGCCGGCTGGGCCCGATTAACTAAGGGAGCTGGTAAACAATGTGCACCATTGTCCTGGTCACACTGAGAAACCTCCTTTTGTTTGTGTGTCTTCTCTGGAGGTCGCGACTATGCTGACAACCTCCTGTTTACTGAGAGAAGACCAGGGTGGCACGCCAGTAGTGAGAGCCATGAATTTCCCCAAGGGACCGAGTGGACCGCGAGGGGACCCCGAGTGGACCCCGAGGGGACCCTGAGTGAACCCTGAGTGGACCTTGAGTGGACCCTGTCCATCCGAACCAGTCCTCTTCTGATCTCCCTCTGACTAATGTCGTGTAGTCATCTATTACTCCATTCAATCAACCTGTTCTTTCTACTCTAGTGCGGTCGTTGATGAACTAATAATAGTTATTCTTTTCTCCTAATTGCAAGGTTCATAAGAGGCAGGTTCTGTTTTTGTTTATTTGTTTTGTAGTGTTTGTTGCGATTCTTTTTTTTTTTAGGGACACGCTACATAATGAGGTTGCATTTCTCTTGAATGCTAGTGGCAGTATGCACAGCACAGGTGCATCAGTGTCAGCGGGCTCCATTAGACATCAGCTCATCAGTCCGTCTGAGCCACTCACGGCTGGGCCCATGTAAACACACACACACACACAGACACACACACACACACACTCATGGCTGGGCCCATGTAAACACACACACACACACACTCATGGCTGGGCCCATGTAAACAGGTGCTAAATTGAAAATGGGGTTGGTTGAGAGGGCCTCTGAAAATTATGCAGAAAAGGGGGGGGGTGAAAAAGAGAAGGAAAAACAATAGAAACTGTAGACAGTGGAGGGGCTGGCGCTTGTAATGAGACAAGTACTCTGGGAGGGCCGTGGGGTGGGGAGGGGGTGGGGGGTGGAGGCATGGCAGCTTGTGTCTGGGTGCGTGTGTGTGTGTGTGTGTGTGTGTGTGTGTGTGTGTTTGTGTGTGTCTGTGTGTGCAGACAGGAGAGTGTCTGCCCCCTGCAAACACACACACACACACCATGCATACACATACACCCTCCCCCCCACCACCATCCAGCCTCGCAGGGGGAGCAGCTGGGCCCCACGCCCTCCACCCAGGCACCAGTCCTGGGAACTCCACCGGCGTGCTCCCCCAAAACGCTGGCACCAGGGGCCCTCCAGTCTGTCTGGGTCTGGGTCTGAAGCTGGGGTCCCCCTCAACACCCTCAACCTCCCCCTACCACCACCACCACCACCACCCCTCTCCCACCCTGTCTCACCCCCCCTCCCCCCCCCACACACACACACACCATCCCTCCTCCTCTCCCCTCTCTGTGATGCTGAGGGCCTGGGAAGGACTTCAAGTTCATGGACAGACCTCCTGTTGTGCTGACAGGCCGACTGTTTGCACAATTCAGCTCCTCATTCAGCTCTGAACTGAGGAAGGGGGGGCATGGGTGCGGGGGGGCGGGGGGGGGGGGTGCAGTTTTTAGGAGACACAGTAGCACTGTGATGACTATTCAGTCTAAGTAGACAATTGAAGTGAGAAGGGAGCAAGAGAAAGACAGACAGAGACAGAGAGAGAGAGAGGAGAGAGGGGGAAAGGGTAGTTGAAAAGACGGAAGGGATGGGAGGAGGGGGAGGAAGGGGCAGAGGGAAGAAGGGAGGAAGGGGCGATAGCATAAATAAAAGTGACGATTCTATGCACCAAGTTTGCGGTGAGCCGTTTGCGCACACCAAACACCCTTGAAAGATTTCCAAGTCTCCTCTTTTCTTGCCGGCCACCCCCCCGTTGTCCAGTTGCCCCTGTCCCCACGCTCTCTCTCTCTCTCTCCCTCCCTGTCTCTCTCTCTCTCTCTCTCTCTCTCTCTCTCTCTCTGAGACACGTGCTGTGGCTGTAAATTCAGCATTAACTGGCTCTCTCAGCACGGGCCTCACCAGGGCAAACAAAACACACTGTGTGCTTTTGTTGACTTTTTCCATCAAGCGGGCACCAATCATCCCTTGCGTTGTGGCATTGGAGGCACCTCCGTCGTACACCCCCCCCCCCGACGCAACCTTTTCTCCTCTGAACCTGTCAGCAGGTTCAGCTTGCATGCAAAGACACATTCAATTCAATGCTAAAAAGCCCTTTTTTCAAGACAAATAAAAAAAAAGAAATGTAATATCACAAACACGCAGACAACAGTAAATGTTTGGTCTGGCTCCCGGGCTCCCCCTGACCCTAATAACTTAAGTTAGTCTGAGCTGCTCGACGAGGCTCTGTGGGCTTCTCTTCTCCTCTCGTCTGAAGTCCTCAGTTTCAGCCCCCTCAGCGGCTTAGGGCGGGTCACATGCTTCCTCTTTGCGTTCAGCGCCGCGATGTACCAAGCTCCCGCGAGGGGCTTTCAACTTCGCCCTCAATCCCCTGGCACCTGGCGCCCTCGTGCACTAGTGCTCCGTGTGTGTGTGTGTATGTGTGTGCGTGTGTGTGTTCGCATTTTCGTAAAGTTTTTACTCAATATCTGTTTCGAGAGACAGTGTGTAGAGAGGCAGTGTTGGATGTATTTGTGGATGCTCGATGGATCTCCGCATATCTTAAGTGCTCTAAAACAAACCTTTTCTTCTTTTTTTCCCTTGTCCTCCAGGTAAAACACTTCAGCTCCTGCACAGCAGAGGAACAGACAGAAAATGAAGACAGAGAGACTCTCGCCGGCAGACACAAATATGGCCACCCACCCGCTCACTCAATGGAACGCGCGTTGTCAGCAGTTTATTTTTTGCCCCAACACCTGATTCTTAAAGCACTTTACACGTCTTCTATTTACATTTCATTTGCCCTTCGGTGGCAGGTGGCCATTTTGCTCTGGACGAGAACACACCACATAACACTGTGATTGACTCGTGACATATAGAACCACTCAGAGGCCTGAACACCTCTCCGAGCTCCTCTCTGTCTGTGACTCTCAGTCTGTGACTCTCCGAGCTCCTCTCTGTCTGTGACTCTCGGTCTGTGACTCTCCGAGCTCCTCTCTGTATGGGATTCCTGTGAGGCAGCGGTGTTGCCAACTGCAGGGACATGACCAGAACAGCTCCTGATCAGACGGGACACACACTCCTGATCAGACGGGACACACACTCCTGAGCAGACTGGACACACACTCCTGAGCAGACAGGACACACACCTGAACCGTCCCTGTCTCTCTCACCGCCACACTCTGCAGATCAACAACACACAGCTCAGGCTCAGCTGTTTGCAATCAATCTGAGAGATTTGTGCAATGCATTGCATTAATTGCACATGTATATTCTGAAATGATTGGATTTAAAAAAAAAATGTATATGGAAAATGTTTGCAATGTGCACTAGATGTATGTATGGGTTATTTGATGTTTGCTAACCTACATTAATGGGAATGTTTGTGTAATAAATTCAAATAGAGCACTTTTAACCATGTTCACCAGATGGAACTCTAGTGGTGTACCTCGTGTAGACAGCTCTTATAGGGGACTGTTATATACGGATAGTTATTTTTTATTTTTCTGTAATGTAGAAATTATTGAGCGCTTCGCATGTGTGCGAATGTGTGTGAGACCCACGGCAGCAGTGAAGCCAACTGCACTGTGATTGGACAGCTCCATGTGTGGACACACACACACACACACACTGGTGAAGGAGAGAGCTGTTGTCTTTATTTTCTATGCAATCAACTGAAACACTTCACTTTGCACTAACAAATATTGAAATTTGGATTGTTTGTCCTCTTATGTATGCTTTCAGGGAAATGGAGCGCATGTGCAATGTGTGTGTGTGTGTGTGTGTGTGTGTGTATGTGTGTGTGTGTGTGTGTGTGTGTGTGTGTGTGTGTGTGTGATAAATGAAGAGATTTTTAATACAATGTAATTGTATAATGTATGCATGAGCCAGCATAAAATGTTGGCAACTCTCGGATAGTGGCAACATTTTTTTATTTAATCATGATTTGATCTATGCAAAAATATATTCTATCCATTCGTGTAATTTGTTTGAATGTTTTAACAGGACTATCAAGACAATTAAGGACTTTGTGTATTGTCCTTTTCAATCAAATATTTAGGCAATCAAAATGAACAATCTTTTGACAACTAATTTTGTCAATTAAATCCCCTTTTTATGTATATGCAAGAGACATTGTGCAGTCTCAGTTGGTTGCAGTCCTTCTGAATTTTCTAGAAAAATGATCTATGCAATAATGAAATGTTATTTGTGAAATGTTTCAGTGAATTTGCACTAACTGGCTCTGTATTTACCATTATGTGCCTTTGATAAACAATGTCCTGTAATGGATTGAAAATAAAAGTTTACATTGAAAACAAACAAAAATGTTTCACGATCTTATTGTTACCCTGTTCCTTATTATATTACTGCTGTCAGTGAATTAACTTTAGACATATAAACACGCTCAATCTATTTCTATTCCCCTCTGTCTTATATTTAAATAGAATAAAAGCAGAACCACATTGGAGAGCAGTTGGTGATGTCACGCTAAGGGGTCCTTAAATATTATCTTTTATTTTGTTGCAAAATGCAAACCAGGGATGTTTGCAAAAATGCATACCTGTGTCTAGATCACTGTACATTTCACTCACAAAAACAAGATGAAAGCGAAAGTGGCAGAATAATCTAGAATCTAACACAAATGTAACACAAATAGCGGCTTTTACATGCTTTTATTACGGACCCAAATTCCTAAATAAATATAGAATTAT
>NC_045162.1:5797167-5809667 GCF_900700415.2 Clupea harengus | reverse complement strand
TTTAAGCTCTGTTCTCCTCCGTTGTGATTTATTAAGGGGGGGGGGGGTGCATGAGCACACAGTGTTTTAACACTCACATGGGCACACAGTGTTTTAACACTCACATGCGCACAGGAATCAAGAGAGAGCGATAGAAAGAGACAGAGTGAAAGATTCAAACACTCAGGCACACAAATTCAAAGATGTACTCCAGGGCTGCTGCTTGTTGGCCTGGTGCCATGTACCACCTCTCTCTCTCTCTCCCTCTCTCTTTCTTTCTCTCTCTCTCTCCCTCTCTCTCTCTCTTTCTTTCTCTCTCTCTCTCTCTCTATCTCTTTCTTTGTAGCTTTCAGGCTGGCTCTCGGTTGCCGTGGCAACTGGCTCAGAGTGTGATGGCATAGAGTGTGGAGAGAGTTGCGGTGCTGAAACAAGGAAACACAGGCACACACAGACACACACACACACACACACACACACACACACACACACTTCCTCCCCTCCTCACGCATTCACCGACCTGTGAAGATTCAGGAAGGCAACATCACTAATGACTACCTTTTTCTCATAGCCGTCCTTAAATTGGTGGTGTGACAAAATGGAAACTATAAGCAAATATGCAGCAGATTTACTGGGTTATATACCATATGCCCATATTTAGACATGCATAACACGGGGCTTGGATTGCATCATGATAACAGTAATTAACAATGGTGAAATTTCTCATTTATGGGAGAAAACATCATAACATATGGACATATGGACATGAAACATAATATATAGAAATGATTTCCGCATTCTCTCTCAAATAGTAAATGAAAAAATATCACACCACTGATAGGCAGATGTGTTCTGTCAGACAAGCAAAAACAAGTGCACCATGGAACTCGTAGTGCCAAATAAACATATGTATTGAGATGAGTGATCTCTTTGATGATGCTGCCATGACAGACTGGACAAGATTACTCTGATCCCTCAAATTTAGCTTCAAAAATAGCAAATCTGATTTCTGATATTGAATAGAAATGTCTACATTTTCATGTTTTTCCTCTTTCCGTAAAATAGCTGCATTTGAACAGAGCATCCTCACAGTCTCCCTGCTTCTTATGCAACCTCCAATTAAAACGAATCAGGATGCTTCACAGTTCCGTGAAAAGGTGTAACCTCCAAACACCTCGATAGCAAATGCTCGGATTAAACTCGCGAGAACACGCTAAGATACGATTCCGCTGAGGACTGAAAATAGAGTCCACACAGAAAACACCTCCCTTTCTAGTTGGTCGGTTGCTACGAATTACATGTTTTCAACATTTTGAATTGCAAATAATGTATCATGATTTAAAGTAACTTAAAGTAACTGAAGTTCTGAATTTAATGTATTTGCCCGGCTTCACACTAAATAATTCAATGACTCTAAACACGAGACCAAACATGAACATGAATGAACATGAATTGCAGCAGCTTTGTTAAATGCATTAAACCCGACATACACTGGATCTCTTTTGTCATTTGCAGGAGAAGCTTCGGGGGGGGGGGGGGGGGGGGGTAAAAAAAAATGGCCCCTGTTTTTCTTTTGTATGAGACACACCATCGCTTCCTACCTGAGGCCACCGTGAATGGGCAGGCTGCTGCTGGACAGCAAGTCAGCCATTGTTGTGGGCTTCTTCTCAGCCGTGTGACAAGAGAGGTCAAGGCCAAAACAAGCTCCACTTGACCTCTGTGACCGTGGGAGGAGAGGCGTCAGGAAGTGGTCAGACACTTGAGTTTCAGGACCTTGCTTTGCAGAGAGAGAGAGAGAGAGAGAGAGAGACAGAGTGAGTGAGAGAAAGGGGGCGGCTGGTCAATTGACCCCTGTGTATGCGACAGACATCTGGGGGGTGGAATAATGACCGGTGCCTCAAACAGTCTGAATGGACTCTCCAGTTTGTCCGCGGCTGGACAATGACTAATTAGAGGAAGTGCTGGCCATTAACAAGACACACACGGTATGTCTGCACTCTAGCCGAACATACTTGAACATCTACTGGTGATGAGAGACAGGCTGGGGCCGACTGAGAGCTGACAGGTGTCTGCAGTGCTGGAGGACTGTATGGGGGGGGGGAGAAAGGGCGAGCATTTTACTATGATTCTGTTTTTTTTTTTTGCTTTTTTTTAAGCTGACACACCATTCTAAACTGGTTGTGGAGGGTTATCCTAATTATTTTTTGTCCATCAGTAACTCGAACGACTGCTGAAACAGACTGAAAGGGATTCTGAATGAAAGGATCCCACTAGGTGAATTCCACAAATATTGTGAGTTGATTAAAATTCTAATAAAAAATATAATCTTACTGTATAATCCTACAGTGTTGTAAAATCACTGTTAAATCACTTAGAATAAATTCAAATAGACTATTTCAATCGATGACCCATTAACTCTACAGTGTGAAAATAAAGCCAGATAATGTGGAAGTAAATTGAAAACGCCAAACTACATGGCGTTTCTGTAGTACACCATATCTAAATCTGCCATGCAGACTACACCAAACCTTTGCCACGTTTTCTCTTTCACTTGGTACTCCTCTTGAACAAAGTTAAAAGTTACAACAGCGCACTCTTAGATCCGCTGATAATGATCTGTCTGAGAAAAACATCAGGCCTGGACACCTCACATTACTCAACCAAGCATTTTGCTAATTAGTTTCCCACAGACAGCAATTTGAATAATTCTTTAACAATAATAAAAAAAACAATATGGTGAATGGTATTGGGGCTCATGGTGCACTACCATATGGTGGCATGTGTCTCGGAATAAAAAAAAAATGGCCTTCTCAGTAATGGCGGACGAACACAACATGCCATTAAAGTTGGCTGAATCTGTGGGCAACTAGTTCCTAATGGAGACTCTAATATATCACATACGGTTTCAGGATTAGCCTTCAGAGACCCCAAAAAGCTGAGCCACGCAAAAGCACATAAAACATGGAGGGCCTGCGAACAGGGTCCCCCCACTCACAATGACACTTTTAGAAGTTGGAGCTCTTAATTAAAGCGCAGACAAGAAAAGGGGGGCAGACACAGGCACAGGCGGAGAGGAGAGGAGAGGAGAAGAGAGGACAGGAGAGGACAGGCAAAGAAAGGCAAATGAGACGAGGTCCTCCAGACAGACTGGGCAGGAGTGTGGGAGTGTGTCTCGTTGTGTGTGTGTTTGTGTGTGTGTGTGTGGGGGGGGGGGGGAGTGCCTGGGAATTGACTTTGGTATTAAACGACCTGACCGGGTTCCCTCCTCTTTCCACCATAAGCTTGAGCACATACATGAACACGCAGACAGACTAAACACACAGTAACACAAACACACACACACACACGTGCACGCACTCACATGTATACTCGTACACACACACTAACACACACACACACACACACACACACACACACACACACACACACACACACACACACTCACACACACACACACACACACACACACACTGACTGATAAAGTAGTGATGGGAGCCCTGAGAGCATGGGAGTGTGGGGGGAAACAGCTCGAGCCTCTGGCGCAATTTTCCGTCTGAGACGCACAAAGGGGCAGGTCAAAGGTCAAATAAGTGCACTGAGACGGGCTGCTTTCTCATGCTAATGGTCATGCCGGCACACCCCAACCACATAGCAACGTTTTTAGGGTTCCAGTCTTTTTTTGGCGGGTTCCACTTTTTCAAAACATCACGTAGGTGTGGACTGCTATTTCGAATTCTTATTTTTGATGAAGTTGATTAGTTTGATTAAGCGGGGAACAATGAATTCTGGGAAACCATTACAACCCCTGCAGGTGGTGATGAGAGGGGCTAGTCAAGTAGTGCATGTTTTTGTCTCATTTCTGAAGGGAAAACCATGTCTGTGAGATGGAATGATATGTTTCATATGTTTCATATGTTTGTGCGAAAGTGCAATGTAATGGAGTGGCTGCACAAGCCACAGAAAGCATCATGTAACCTTCAGAATGCATTCTGAAAATAAATGGATTTGATACGCACAGCCTGGCAACCAAAAAGACCAATCAGTCCTTGAGTAACTCTCAATTAATGGCATCCCATAGAAATGGCGGCTATAGACTCAAGTCAGACGCAGTGGTGGTGGTGGGAGGAGAGAAGGGGCGAATGCTAATCCACTGCCGCTTTTGTGAGGGGGAACTCCATCCACTCCACCTGCCCCTGACTGCAGGGACATAAAGACCCCTCCACGCTCCCACTAAAAAAAAAAAAAAGCCCTGCATCCCCCCGACTTGGCACCCCGTTCCCCAACCAATCCTCCTTCAGTGTCAGCCATCAGCACCCTTCTGAGTAAGTCTGACTGCTTCACAGGACGGCCCCTACCCGACAACCCCCCAGTCCCCCACCCCCCAACTCTCTCTCACACACACACACACACACACAGACATTCACACACTTTCCCACCGCCCCGTGAGAGTGTTGCCCCACGCAGACATGAAGAAGGGTGTGATATGCATCATGTCTAGCCAAGGGTTTTGTTGCGTTTGTCGCATGGGGGGGGGGGGGGCTTCTCTTCATACAGTGGTGGGAAGGTGAAGTTTTTTCTTCTTCAAGTCATGACATTCTACCATGGACAGCGTGTACTAATGTGTGTGTGTGTATACTTAAGTGTGTGTGTGTGTGTGTGTGCGTGGATGGGTGGGTGGGTGGGTGTTTCTGGATCTCACTGACTGTGATGTGATGCAACAACATGCTAAAATACACGCATACTAATTCTAAATATTGAATTAATTATGCAACAATGAGAAGCATGGAAGCACACCACACCACTGGTTAGCAGCTGGGGGTAATGTGAGGTAAGGTACATAGTTAAGTTTTTGTGTTCACTGTACTGTTTTAGAGCCGAATGCAACGTTCCCAAAGCATTTGACTGTCCCTAATAGTTGTCCCAGTGCCCCCTTGAACACCTTTTAAGCAAATATGCCTTTCCACTGGCAAAGCAGGCTTACAGTACAAGGCAGTCTGACATGCAGAAAGAGATGACACGAGATCCTAATGATATTAGGTTATGATCAAACAAAGTGATGAACTACTGCATGAACACAAATGGACAACAAAAGCGACTGTGTTGCCCATTTAATTGACATAAAAACATCCTGAATACAATCATCTCCACATTTCCTCACACTGAACTGTGACCTTTTATAAGGCTTGCTCATTTTTTTGCAGGCTAAGACTCATGTCATTTGTCAAGCTTTATATTGCTTTGCTAGAGTAATAATAATAAACTGCAAGATGCTTATATCCGAGACAAGGGTTTGTTCGGATGGAATTGGAGCGTGACAGTGCGTGAAATCAACATGAATCAAGACCAAGCGCAACAACCGCAGGGCACGTCTGAGAAAGGACAATGCCCTGTTTATTTAGATGTTGACCCAAAGTTGCTGTAAATGACCAAGTTAGCGAACTCTACTAATCAACCTATTCGGTTGCAACTCAAGAAACTGAATGTTTACCCACAAGGCCCCTCTCGAGTTGTGCTACTGGTCATCTTTGTGGGCATGATTTCAATAAGTGCATTGTTTCCCTTATCCTCAAGCACTGATAGGTTTTCGTGATATTAACAGACCATTTCGATCATGCAAGAGCGTCTCCATAGTATAATTTTGCAAGCATAAAATGCATGAAATTATGTAATTACTACCAAGTACACTACACCCATACGTAGGTTCTCTCACGATTTTTCTTTGCTTCATCCATCTGCAATTATATAGTCACGCCCTCTTCCGGAGGCTTGAAACATGACGTTTTGATGATAATTTACGCAAATTGCGTAAAATATTAAATTAAAGGCACAGTGTCCTGAAAACATCCTCATTCACACCATATATTTTCTTAGAAGACAAATTTTGCTCAAATGCGGTCGCTTTGAATATTTTCTTTGAGTAACTCTCAATCTTCATAGAAAAGTACAAACATACTTTTATTAAGAAATATCAGAATGACGTGTCATTTTATTCCTCATCTGAATTTACGTAGGATGCCAGTATTCACTGTGGGATTGGAAACTGTCTAAATACATTTTGAATTAAGTCCATTTAATATTGTTGCCTGACAGGAAACACAGACAAATCAGTGAGGTGATACAAGCCATAGTCATCATCTTCTTATTCATACAACAAAAAAATTAAAAACATCAAAATACAGACAAGGTGCCAGAGACATTAATTTGATAGCGTATAATTTCCCATCGAACTGTCGTAAGCCCTTGTGTACATGTGCATTTGATTGAGAGCAGTGGAGTTTACCAGCCCATCCCAACTCCCTTAGAAATTCTGGAAAATGTGAACAAGCTCACCATGAATCTTAAGGACTTTCTCATTTCCATGACGAAATGCAAGACTGACATTTCAGTCTCTACAAAAATGAACGCCCATCAGTTCAAAATTAAAGTGAAATTAAGTGAAATTAATTCAAATATGAAGGCAGCTAAATGAGTAAATAAGTACCCAAGTGAGTAATAACATTGGAAGAGAAAAAAAGAGTATGCCCAACATTCTGTCTATTAGTTATGTTGAGTTATTTCTGAATAACTATTGGCATTGTTTTTATTTGACGTTACTTCTCTCAGAAACTGCTGTCTTTCAAATATGATACAGGTTTTCCTATCTCTTAATAAGAAAACCACGAAATAACAGACGTTTGTATTGTTTAATAATCTTTCATCTAAAATGTCCAATCTGTATTGTTTTTTCTTAGAATTCTAAATTTAAATCAATTTCGTTAAATATTTCAAAATGATGATTTTAATTTAACTGAGAGCCAGTTTAACTATTTTACTTAACTTATATTTCACAAAGAGCATGATGTTATATAATACGTAAAGTTATATTAACGTGAAAATGCAGACTCTTTTTTCCCATGTAGATAGTATTTGGGTAAATCGAGCTGTTTATGATTGACATGTTCTAAATATTCAAGCTCTTCCGCACAACGTACAAACTAACCAGTACAATGTATTAACTCAGAATTACTCATTATTAGTGAAATTCTTTAATATATTGTTTAGCTTACAAGGTTCCATTCCCAACGCTCCAAACAGCTAAATTGACGTATTGTGTTTCTGCCAGTCCCCAAAAATCTTATCATAAAGTCGAAATCTTACATCGCTCAAAAGCGTCACTGCACTTGAGAAGAGTTTGTCATACAGGCATAATTTTATGGCTGAGCCCGTTGTTCCCCGCGCTGTCGGAATTTTGCGAATGTGCGCCGAGGTGAGTGCTCAGCTCTCGAGCGCGGGCGCGCCTAAAGGCCCTCTTCTGCGGGCCCTTGTCTGACGAGGGGTGGCTAATGAGAGAAGACAAGCGGCTGACGGAGTGACGATAGGTAATTGGCATGCTGTCGTGGGAAACCGTAAACAAACAGCTGCCATTGGCATTTTGTTGTTTCTCATCCCTTTCTCATGAATAGACGCGTAAGTGGAACAGCACACTGGCAGCTGGGAGCGGAAAAACGGACGGATAACACGCCTCTAGATTATCCTGTTTCGTGCCACCATAGACTGCAAATTATGGCTACCAAGCCCCAACCACAACTTTCTTCGCATAATTATCCCATTGAGTATTTTAGTTAAATGTATTGAATACGTCTTATTTAAATGTAGTCCTACACATATTTCAAGAAAATGAATCATGCATCTTTTCTTTTTTTTTTGCTCCAGTGTGTCACTTAAGGTATTAAAGATCTGTTGAATAGAAAGAAAAGAAGAAATATGCTCATATGTATACAGCATCATACTGACTTTAAAATACATGTGTTTAATGAGATAACATTGGTGGAAAAAAAAACTTTGAGTAAAAATATGTGCTGAGGTTGAAGGTTAAAGAATCATTATTCAAACGTTACAGCCCCTGAGTATTCGTAACACAATCCATTCCAAGTAAAGCATATTTTGAATGTCTATGGCTGCAGCAGAGCTTGTCATCTCTCTGGGTCCCTACTTTAAGTGTGCAGCATAATTATTTCAGTGAGCATGAATTTAAAGTTCAATTCAATGTGAGAGCAAGCAACATAGTCTGAAGGAGAGTCTAGTCTGAGGTACTCCATTGAACATCACAGATCATTAATATTTTGGCAGTAAATCAGTCGGTATCAGCAGCATGGGCGACATGAGAAATATGCTGTCTGTCCATGCCACTTGGCATCAGACTTTTGAATCAGAGTCCTTGAATTGACTGTGTTCATGTGTGTATGTGTGTGTGTGTGTGTGTGTGTGTGTGTGTGTGTGAGTGTGTGTGTGTGTGTGTGTGTGTGTGTGTGTGTGTGTGTGTGTGTGTGTGTGTGTGTGTGTGTGTGCTACTCCTGTCATTTACCAACGTCAAGACAGGGAGGCCTCCACAGCACGTTGGAATGGCTGACATAATGAATTCTAACAATGTATTAATGAATTGGTCATCATCAGTATCTGACCTCAAAACTGAATTGTTTCCATGGGGTGGGGTGGGGTGGGGTCGTGAGGTGGGGCTGGGGCTGGGGCTGGGGCTGGGGCTGGGGCTGGGGCTCTTGACTTAAGACTGGCCCCCCAGGGAAGAGCCCCCCAGGCCATATCACCCCCTCAGGGACTCATGTGACCTGCTTGTCCTTGTATGGCGGGGGCAGGCCCTCAATTACTGGGGACTAAAGGTTATGTTATTACTGACAAACATACGGCACCTCAAGGGGGGTTTATGAGTCCAGACGAGGGGTCCTCCTCAGTGCAAACAAGTTCATTGCTTAGTAAAGTGTGACACAAGAGGTCAATGAAACCGATGAAAAATTGAATATTTGATTTTAATTGCTGCAGGGCTAAGCCAGTCAACAAAATAATGGCATGCAAAAATGTGTCAATAGATAGTATTCAGTGTCTGTTTCTTTTTTTTACCATACTTCCCACAAAAAGATGTGAACCAGAACAAAGTATGTATTGTTATATATTCATATTATTATGATATTATCATCTCACTGATGTTCAGTTTAGCTGTATGAGCATTAGCTGACTGTAAAAATACCAGTGCGATTTAAGAGTTACATTTGACGAATTGGGCAATCTGTAAAAATAATAATACTTTATTTATTTATTTCTAAGCTTTCCATATTTATCGTTTTATTATTAACTAAACTGTATTAAAAAAAAAAAAACCTGTATTGTTGCGGCAGATCGAGTCATTACACAAGCTACTTCAAAAGCAGCCAGTTGCATGGAACTAATATGGCCGGTAAAAAGAGTGTTCCATGTGGTGTGGATTTGGGCATGCCTCCCACACTCCAAGCACCAAGGCAGAGACTACCAATTTCTCCTCACAGCCCCGAAATTGCATCATTTGCGCTCTATTTCGGCGTCTTCGCAACGCAACAAGGGGAACGCGAACTGGGCGAGCACAATTGGAGCAGTGAAGCATATTAGGTGCATTCACTTTGCATGGGAGCTGTCCTTCAGGAGTTTCCCCCTTTGATTTCTTTCAGTCGCTGCGATGCTCCTTGGACGGTAATAATAGACTTGTCCATCAACTGTCCCCACCCCTGGAGTTAATTGGTCGAGACCAAAGGGAGCCAAGTCTTGGATTTTGCTCAGAAGTTCGGTTTGTCATTAGATCACTGGATGTTGACCCCCCCCCCCCCACACACACACACACACACACACAGTGAGGGCCGGGGTCCCACCTCTTCACACCACAAACCCTCCGTCCAGACATGGCTGCACGCATGCAACGCCGAAATGAGTAGAAATCACCACAGTTAAAATGCATATATGGTGTGTCACAGGTGCCTGAATGTGATCAGCAGTTCTATTCCAAAATAATTGGTTATTAGTTTTATATGATGAAATCAATGTCATATCACTCATTAATCTTTGCCTTTAAGTAATAGATCACATTCAAAGGCTAGTATGCATATCAAACTATCAGTATTTTCTTCTTTTACCCAGGGTGAATTGGTTGAAATGTGCTGGGCCCAATTAATTTCATTAGATAAGCAATATTTATGTGTGAGTGATTATATTTAGATGTTAATTAACAGGTAACCTATAGAGACCTCAGCATATCTAGAATATCTCAAATACTTATGACTCGTTAAATAAGAATTAGGTGTGTGTAGGAGACTTATTTAATCTCTCATTAAATGTAATCATAAATCTTGAAATTAACTGAAATTAATTTGAACTCTGTATGTCAGATCATGATTCCTACTGCAATACAATACAAAAATCAGTTTCAGTATGTCCTTAAACCTGTAGGCGTGGATTTCACTAAGGAACAGGTCATCAAAAAAACACCTCTATCTGCCAAGTTAAGAGAAAAAAAGCTATGATCTCTCACACTTCATTTTACACGGCTGGATCAATGTGGAGCTGAGATACATTCTATGCTGCTCGCAGGAACCAGTGAGCAATTTCAGGATCACCAAATTGCATGGTACACATGTAATCCCCATTTAACAGCTCCCCCCCCTGTAATTCCCAGGGTGGCGTTTCAGCGATTGGGTATTTTTACATCGCTTCTCTCATGGCTGACATATTGATCTTTTGTTAAACTGTGCGATACACACTGATACAGTATTCTTCTCATGGACTACAAAGTGGACATTAGCGAGTATATGAGTGAAGGGAGAGAGAGAGAGAGAGTGTGTGAGGGAGGGAGGGAGAGAAAGAGAGAGAGAGAGAGTGTCGCTGTCGCACCACAGAGAAAGAGAGACAGAGACAGAGACAAATGGGCAAGCGCCACAAAAGCAGTGGGTTGCTGGGAATTCGGTGGCGCTCGCGCAAATGTCATCTCTGGCCAAGTGGCCTCCCTCCCTCCTCCATGACCACCTCATCCTCCTCCTCCTCCTCTTCGCTGGCCCCTTCTTCTTCTTCTCCTCCGACCCCCCCAGCTTCCTGGCTCTAATGGCCGTCTCTGTGTGCCACCTCGGGAAGACTCACATCCCCTCCAGAGTAAAAGGCTCCGCCGTTAATGGAGCCATTGACTCCGAAGAATGGGCCCTTTGTGGGAGCGGACTGGAGTGGGCGCCCGTTTACTCACACACAGGCCCTCACACGCAGAGCCTCAGAACTGGGTGCCAGGGGCGGACATCCAGCCTTTTAATGCCCCTCCGAGGAAGTGACAGTGTGAGAGAGAATGAGAGAGGGAAAGAGGGGAATGAGGAGAGAAGCGAGGAGGAAGATGGGGTGTGGGGGGATTAGGGGGGGGGGATTGGGGGGAATTGGGGGGTATGGGGGGAATTGGGGGTTTGAGGGGCGACATTACATTTTGACCGCCCAAGAAGATCCTCATGATTATCGTGATGCCAAACGGAATATTGTAATGATGCTGGGAATCTGGACTCGAGCCTGTCAACTCGTAGTTGTTGGTCGTGTAAATGTTTTGTTTTTTATTCGTTGTAGTTTTGTTTTTACAGTTATTCTCTTCAAATTATTTGCAGGGTTAATGGGAGAGACACGGTGTCATGGCACTGTGTGTAAGCTCTATGTGTGTGCAGTAACAATGCACTGAACTAAATACATGTCAACTGGTCAGGGTAAGAGCGTGGAACGATGAAAGTAGGCAAATGGTTCTGGTGTGAACCAACCATAGCAGTAGGACTGGAACTAACCCATAGTTCATGGGTCCTCTCACAGGAACATAAAAAGTATCTGTGCTAAGTTCTCTTCTTCACTAGAAGTACACACATGAAATATAGTGTCCTTATTTCCAGGTCAAGGGCCAATAAAAGCGAAGACCTGTGCTTGCATTTCACAACAACAGTTTCAT
Source organism: Clupea harengus (assembly GCF_900700415.2). Classification (NCBI taxonomy): domain Eukaryota; kingdom Metazoa; phylum Chordata; class Actinopteri; order Clupeiformes; family Clupeidae; genus Clupea; species Clupea harengus. The sequence continues at coordinate 5,797,933 of NC_045162.1, read as the reverse complement.
AAATCACGACGGCCATCACTGGACTGTAAATTTTCCCTTTGTCCCATCTGAACAGCACCTACAGCATATGCTGCTCTTAGTGAAGTGATATGCTGATGGCCGCAGTCAAAGTCAAGAGTCGAGTCAGAGAGCACATATCCTTTAGAGGAGTGAGAGAACATATTGAAACAAATATATGTAGTATTTGCAGAAGAAAATATTATACATTTTTGAGTATAATTACGTATTTTGTTACGATGAATAGTCTTTAACAGCGTTTGATAGGTCACTCAATAAGGTCGAAAGCTGTAGGCGATGCTTCATTGAACCAAACAGATAAGGGGTCTGAAAATGGAAAGCTAAAATACGTCTCTAAAACAAAACAAATGCATGTAGTGTTTGACTTTGCTGGTTCTCAGCTGAAAGGAAATATCAATCATTTCAAAATCACAGAGGCACTGTGTGAAGCCCTGTGGAAAACACACGGTTCACCTTCAGTGCTCTCTCAGCTCTGCAGTGCCACCTACTGGTCACAGGTGGCACCGCCTCATGCACTACTGTGCCCACTGCACACAGTCACATGCAGACGCAGCCTCACGTATGCCCTGCAACACGGCACTCTTTTCTCAGAGTGCTTCGGACTCATTTCCTGTTGCGAACGCTGCTCCGCGGTCAGGAGCCGGCGTGAACGCACACTTATCCTTGCGCCACCGTGGGAGAGGAGGTAGAAAGTAGTCCCACGTTTTTTTTCCCCTTGCAACTATGTCATCTGTTAACCCCCCCCCCC
>NC_045162.1:5787167-5792167 GCF_900700415.2 Clupea harengus | reverse complement strand
AGTGTGGCCACTGCCAGTAGGCTCATTTGTATGTCTTTATAAAACATCTTGTAAGTAGGTCTAAATGATGTAATATTAAAAATATCTATATTGCATTTCTACAAAGAAAAACAAATACCATTTCCCAGTTTCTTCATGTGACGTCACTTTTATGGCCCAACTGCCTTCAAGAACACCGAATATAATAATTCAATAATTATTGAATTGGGGGGGGGGGAGTAACGTGTTAATTCTTGAAGTACCTTCATGGATTTCTGATACGTGTCAATATTACCTTCAAATATACTGTGGCCATTTGTTGCCCCCCTGCTGCTCAGCATTAAATTACATGATCCCAGAGGCTTGAACTGCTTGGACGACCGTCAGACAGCTCCCCTTAAAAATAAGGCAGCTAGAAGCGACATCTAGTGGACATGAGAAGCACCCCATGACACAGGCCATTAGGTTGTCCCATTTGAACACAGTACATCAAAGGTATTGTAACAGATAAACTGGCAAACAGGCCACATTAAAACAAAAAATCATGCCCACCCATCATGTCTGTAGGGAGGTTACACAAAAAAGATGTGACAAATCCATATAAATAAGATTTAGAAGAGCAAGATCCATATTGATTTCCTAAGAGCTGGGGCCATTTACACAGTGGAAGTATACGTTCTATTTCAACTACTAAGGCAGTGATTAAAAAAGGTAGTGGGTCCAGTCATGCATGAGCACCACATCATTCTGTCTGTCTCCCTCCCCCTGTGGCTCGCACTGAGAATGCCGGTGAAATGAAGCCTTTGCTGCCACCCAATCCTGTCATCTCCTGGTACATCAAATGCAGCTGGTTTCTCTCTTCCTCTCTCTCTCTCTCTCTCTCTCTCTCTCTCTCTCTCTCTATCTCTATGAGTCTGTGTGTGTGTGTGTGTGTGTGTGTGTGTGTGTGTGTGTGTGTGTGTGTGTGTGTGCATGCATGTGTGTATGTATGTCTCTGCGTTTATTTTGTTCTCTCATGGCAGGGCTGTACTCTCAGATAGCTCCGCTGTTGAGCTTGTCTGCCTCCCCAGTGTTCACTGTGACCAGCTCTCCATGGCTCTCCTCCTCCCCAGGTACCTGCCAGAGAGACATTAAGGTCAATGGTGCATTTCATTTTCTTCAAACAAAAATATGGTATGAATGAATGTACCTTGTCAATATTTGTACCTTGACATTTTTGCAAATATTTAATTCTCATTCTCATAACATGATTTATAAAAATTCATTCTGAAACCCATCCCTAATGAGTAACTGAAGTTTCAGACTTAGTTTCCACTATAAAATTACAACAAGTACGCCCTCTTGTGGCCAGACTGAGCAAGTTCAACATTTTCCACTTGCTGGACAGAATGAATAGGAGGTCAAACATACACAGCGTCTCAAAGCCCTAATTTAGCTTTAGTAACCACTGATTTCCATTCCAGTGTCCATACCTCCCAGTAGACTGCATCCTCATAACAGTGAGTGTCAGCTGGGGCTCCATAGATAGGCAGCTTCAGAATGAACCCTGCAACACAAAAGGCACCAATACAGTCAATGTATTTGAAGTTGACTTTTTTTTTTTTTTAAATATTTATTTATGGGCTTTTTAGCCTTCATTTGGATAGGACAGTGAAGTATATTGGACAGGAAGAGAGGAGGAGTGAAGAGAGGATTGGGAAACGACAGCAGGCCGGAATCGAACCTGTGTCCCCGTAGGCATTGTAGCCCGTATATGGGAGGCTTATTGGCTTGCACCACAGTGCCCCCCTTTAAGTTAACTTTTAACTGAGTTTCTTGTTCTGAAGAGACAGAAAGAGTGAGAGAATGAGAGAGAGAGGGGTGTGTGTGTGTGGGGGGGGGGGGGGGGGGGGGGATAAAAGGTCTACCTGTGATAACTCCTCCAAGAAGAGCCATCCCGAGCGTCACAGCCAGAGACACAGCCTGAAAGACTCCTTGCGTGGAGGCGTTATGTGTCCCATCAGCAATCAGAGGGAACACATCAGCCAACCTGGAGGGCACATCCATCACATCATCAGGGCATGACATAAGTTTGGGCAGGACTACAAGTTTGTTGCTATTTCTGCCTCTAAATATAAAGTGCTGAATGAGCCTTCACGCTTCGTCAAGGATTTTAGTGCAACTCCATAACGTACCAAAATATGAGTTTTTATGTTATTTTATCTTTTGTAAGCGCCAATAGTGGCAACATGAGGTGGCAGTAGGTTGTGATGGTGTTTTCATTCCTATTCGTTCTCTGATGATTTACGGACAGATTGGAGCTCTCACCCGTCACCATAGACTTCTCTGCTGGCCACAGACGCGGTGACGGCCCCGACGATGGCTCCCAGCACCCCAGGCATGCCGTGCAGGTTGTGGACGCCGCACGTGTCCTGAATCTTCAGCTTTGACTCTAGAATAGGCTGGGGCAAAAAGAGGCGTTTTCAGGCGGATCAAACTGACATTACAGAATTGGTCACTGAGCTTTGCCTCTCCTCCTCCTGCTGTGTGTGTGTGTGTGTGTGTGTGTGTGTGTGTGTGTGTGTGTGTGTGTGTGTGTGTGTGTGTGTGTGTGTGTGCATGTGTGTGTGTGTGCGTGTGTGTGTTTGTGTGTGTGTTTGTGTGTGTTTGTGTGTGTGTGTGTGTGTGTGTGTGTGTGTGTGTGTGTATATGTGTGTGTGTGTGTGTATGTGTGTGTGTGTTGCTTGCAAACAAAAGTGATGTAATGGGCTTCACCATTGTAGATAATCAATATCATAATTCAAATAATTGAATGGAAGAAGAGAGAGTTTCACATGGAATTTACAAACATACAATAACAGGAAGGTATTACAATACCGATGTATTTCCCTGTTTATCACATAACAAGTGAAAAAGAGCTGAGTGCCCATACCGAAAGGAACCTGAAGCCCAGGACAGAAATGATTCCAGCCAGGAAGCCCACAATCATGGAGCCGTATGGAGTCAGCATCATCTCTCCAGCAGTTCCCACGGCAACACCTCCAGCCAGAGCAGCATTCTGGATGTGCACCTGAGAGCACGAGAGAGCACAACCCCACGAGTTATGAGTTCCCTCCTCAGACAGAGAGACTGCATCCTCTATCAGAAGATAAAGTTGCCCTTGTGACATGTTTTGTGACGCAATATGGAGAGCACGCTAAGACATCAGTATCTCATCAGGTGATGTGAAAGACATGTGAAAGCGTGGCACATGGAACAAACCATTTGATCACATTGCATAAGCCTCTTTACTATACTACTAGACACTCTCCTCGTGCAGATTGGAAGATTGATTGTATTGTTCACTGGTATGCGGTCAGACTCCCCCAGCCTCTCCACTGCATGACACTCACATGTTACTGGATCTCTATCTAAACTGGAATGTGGAATGCATGAGATTCTGGAATGTCAGGAACCAGAGACAAGAAATGCAACATTTTTCATTCATGTGGGTATCAGTGCAACCTCAACTCCCTCTACTCAAGATCTGCACTAAATGAGGGAATTCTTGACTTGCACTGACTACTATCCACCTTTACAAATCTTTACAGGTATCGTCATGAAGTTCCAGAAATGGCTGTCGGGCAGTTAGGGCACATGTCTTTTTCCCCTTGTTGTGTGACCCTGTGAGGTTTCCGTAGTTAGCCTCTCATCCACTGCCCTGTTTCTGCACTCTCCTCTATTCCACACACACTGCACCGTTGGGGCCCTCACCACGAGCCCCAGCACAGCCAGAGCACTTCCTGCTACAGCGGACGCATACGAAGCCGGGTGAGAGGCGGCCTGGTTCTAAAAGTGACCCGTGTTTCGACAACATCCCTTTCAAGCTCAAGTGAAAAGTTGAAGCCTGTAACTGAAGTGACGACGCCTCAAACACCACCTAAACCAACCATGACACATAATGCATGAAGTCATAGCGCACATCAATGCATCACTATGCTGACAGCTCTCCCTTAGTTGAGCTGTAACATGCTCACCGTCCCATGTGCCATGTCACATGACACACGACTGTCACATGACAGCTTTGATTGCTTGCTCTTCTCTCCATGCCACCGGCTGTATCATTTGTGCACACTGGTATATGTGCTCAGCCACTGGTATATGTGCTCAGTCACTGGTATATGTGCTCAGCCACTGGTGTATGTGCTCAGTCACTGGTATATGTGCTCAGCCACTGGTGTATGTGCTCAGCCACTGGTGTATGTGCCCAGCCACTGATCAGCCTGTGTCTGATCTACTTAGTATACTGTGTCTGGTCTACTTAGTATACTGTATCCTACTCTCTAAAGGGTATGGTTGCTGTTGTTCAACAAAACTGTTGTGTAATTGTGTGTTTCTAGTATACTGTGTTCTTTTTTTAATCGTATCTGTTTCATCTGTCTTGTAGCACTGTATCTGTTAAACCCATGACTACACTCAAAGCTGGAACCTGCACTACAACCATTCTGATTGGACAGGTAACAGACATCTGATTGAATGCATGACTGCACGCCTCCCCCAACCTCTTCACTGCTGACGCTCACATGGTGTTGGATCACTATCTAAACTAGAATGAAGGCATGCGTTCAGTTCTGTGCAAACTTGATAAGAAATTATGAACTTGATTGACCTGATCAACGCTTTAAATCCAGTGTTCTCAGCCACCCAACAGCGTGTAGCGACCTAGACCATGTCCACCCAGTGGGTCCTGAAGGGCAGACTGTGTGTGTGTGTTTGTGTGTATGTGTGTGTGTGTGTGTGTGTGTGTGTGTGTGTGTGTGTGTGTGTGTGTGTGTGTGTGTGGTTTTGCTCGCTCTTCACCATGTCCAGCTTGCCCTCGTGGCAGACCATGGCAGACATGCCGTAGGTGGCCAGCGTGCAGGCAGCCAGGGAGTAGTAGGTGTTCATGGCCGTCCTGTGCTGGTCGTCACCGTGGGCCGTGATGGCTGAATTGAAGCTGGGCCAGAACATCCACAGGTAGATGGTGCCTACGCGTGCACACACACACACACACACACACACAC